>NW_027478168.1:12962500-13307500 GCF_051020975.1 Osmia lignaria lignaria
CAGCTTGCTTTTTACTGTACGATCATATAATTGTTTCTTTGAAAAAATAATAGGAATTTCATTGTATCGTGTATCTGTACCATATTATCATCGGTTATCAATTATCGTACGTCATATATTTGTGTCCATTATTTATTTGATTGGAAAGTAAGTGTAGAGGGTAATCACACACGTTATTAAAAATCTCCCTAGACCTAGTGAGCGAGTGAAGTGTGGTCTGTCGTGAATAGCAGTAGACATGTATGTACATACATCAGAAGTGGTACCAACTTCTGATACAATCGTTGTAATTACAAATGTTTTGTGCCGTGTCTATAACGTTTCGAATTGTATTTCTTACGACTGATGAATTACCAACTTTGCCATACCGCAATGGAATCGTTATTAGCAGGATGATTTGCGTTATTAGCAGCAAGATTTGCGCCGCCTCCGAAAAGGTTGAAATGTATTTAGTATCCTATTTAATGATGAAGTAGAATTTATGAATAGCTGTGGAATACTGGTATAAATAATATAGAAATTATTTTACACTTTTTAGTGCATTTCGAAGTCGGTTTTTTTTTTGTTGAAAAATATTTTATTTCACAGTGTTTAGTGGTACGTTTAGTATTTGTAGGATGTCGTAAGGAAATAAAAGAAAACAACCTGAAATATATGTTTATTTGTTTTTATTTGTGAAATATTTCATAAAAAGATAAGTAAAAAAAAATTAAAAAGAATGAGAAATAAGAAATGAAATAAAAATAAAAAAAGAAAGTATAATAAATAACGAATTAAATGTAAAATAAACTATGAAGACTTAAATTTAAAATAAACTAAAATAATATTTATTAACGGCGCCGCCCCTTCCGCCACCCATTCCGGCACCCCTCCCGCCCCGCGGCCGTCTTCCGCGGTTTTGGCGGCGTCTAACGCCAGCAGCCGTTCCTCTCTCTGAAACGTAAAATTGTACATGTTAATATAGCTCACCCATTTTGGAATAACTTTTTATATTACTTGAGACCGAAATGTGTTAATAATTTTTTCGCTTATATCTGCGAAACTCACTTCGCCGCGGCTTCACATCCGCCTCACTTTCTTCCGGGTGCTGCGGCGGTTGTTGGTGCTGCGGCGGTTGCTGGTGCTGCGGCGGTTGTTGCTGCGGCGGTTGTTGCTACTGCGGCGGTGCTTGGTGCTGCAGCATTTGTTGTTGCTGCAGCTGTTGCCGTAGCAACGCAACCTCCCTGTCTCTCTCCTGCTGCTGCGTCTGCATGTGCTGCAGCTGCAGCAATGGGTTTATAATTTCGTTTTCTGAAAGAAAAAGGAGGTGTGTAACATGCATGTTTTTGAATCATGCAGTATATTACTTTTTCACTGAAGTTGGAATTATACTTACGTTCATTTGTTTCAACGTTAATGTCTTTCATATTTCTGTGAGAAAAAAAGAATTTTTTTTTTGAATAAAAAGAAAATCCGTTGGCATTGTTACGTTGCGCGTTGCGCGAGAGCGAGCGCGCAACGTAAAAGAAGAAATTATAAACATATATTTATTAAGATAGAAAATATTGGACTTGATTCTTCTTATTTTTGGGCGATGAGAAAGGTATCGCTGCCACCAGTTCTGACCGCGTATGACGCGGAAACGTCCTCTACGGTCAGAACAAAATTAAAAGACGGAAAATTTAGATAGTGATTATTTCCGTTGGGTTCGTCAGTGCTCTGGGTCCCATACGGGTCCCTCCTTGAAACCTTGTGTTGGGGTGCGTGGATTTGAAATATAGAATGATAAAGGAAATGATACCAAATGGAATTTGAAAGAAATGTTAATGCAATTTAGTGTGCAAAAGAAAATAATTTTAATTCAAAATAATTATTGAAGCTAACAGAAACTGAATTTGAAATAACTATTGTTTGAGTACTAAAATGATTCTATTTGAATACTGTTAATTACTTTTAAATGAATTCAATTATGACAATACTGATTTTACAAGGGTAAAGGTGCTTAACCTATTGTTTGATATTAATATAAATGAAATCGGAAAAGATGTTTAGCCTTTGGTTTACAATGAGAGCTTCTATTATAATTATTAACCGTATTAGAAATGTGAAAATTATATGTCTTAATGTAGGACAACTGCCTCGACCGAATATAATGGAAAATTAAATTTTTAAGCGGTTTCTATCCGCAAGGTAACGACCTGAACAAAGAGACTCTTACAACCCTCGGAAGGGCTTTACAGGTCGTCCCTGATAAAGTATTCGTAGTCGAAACAATCGTCACTCACACAAATTCGCGATGATTGAAAATTCGGGATATTAAAATAGCGAAATGTATTATGTTCGGTACCTGAATGTAGAAACGAGACGATCTAAAATGAAGAGACTCTTACAACCCGTAGGCTTAATAGATCGCCCGTTTTGCTGTGTCAAAATTGAATAATAATGCTGTGCTCGACAAATTAGTACAGAACAGGCTTGCCGTGAAACTGTAAAATATGATACACGATAAAAAAAATCGCTGTAGATCGCTAGGAAATCGCTGAATAATCGCTGTTGAATCTGGAACACCAAGAAAGTTGAAAGACTGGTGCCGCACTAACACTTGTCGCGCACCCGGTTGTCGTTTATTGCAAAATTAAATAGACGTGTCACAAGACGATTACAATTTTAGGAAAAACAGAATAGTAAACGCGATTGAATTTAATACGAAAATACGCGATCAACGGATTAAAAGAAAGAGAAAAGATAGAATATTAATAGTGTGAAATGGCTTTACGTGCGCGTCTCTGAGTTCTTGCCGCGTATTTGGAATTTCCCCCTCGTGACACTCTGCTTACGATTAGGACTTGCCGCGCAGCATAATTACACAAAGTACAACGACAACTCTATCTCTAGACGCACGGGCTCCCGTCCCGACTTACTCGATTGTTCGACGAAGAGTGATCAGAATCGATCGCGATCCTAGCCGGAAGGACCCGTCGCGAGGACGATGTCCTGCGTGGGGACATTTCGGCAAATCATATCGCGTGACGACAGCGTCGCGTGCGTCGCTATTGGTTAAGCGCGCGTCCCAGCTAAATTCCTCTAGATCATGTTTTCTCTCTTTCTTGGTGTTCCCTCTCTGTCTAACGGCTTTTCGGTGTTTCTACGCCGTAGAATTTCTGGATTGTTCCATGTTTTAATAATTTGGATATTAGATAATAATTGAAGCGATTATCAACTAGTAAATTGAACCAGAATTATTGAACAATGAATTTGCAAATAATTTAATCACTCGTAGTACCATTGCGCACGGATAATGAAACCGATGATCGCGTGGTTTTTTAATTAACAATCGGCTTGTTTACAATCATTTGTTCGCAGAGAACTCGATCAACAATATGGATTGCGCCGGTACGCTCGATATAAGGCATTCGGTGTTCGATTGCTATTTTCCAATAACGACAGGTTTCCATTATTAATCGAATATTCGTTATTTCAGTTGCGACGTAGTTGCTTCGAGAACGTTCTCGTCATTCGAAAATTACCGTTAGGTTTTCGGTTTCAGGCAAATTCTCGAAATTCGATACAAAGACTTTTATTGCCTCGCACGACCCTTTGCCTCTAAACAGTCCTCGAACGCATGCTAACGTTTGCCTGCAAGGGTTCTCATTCCTCGCTCTCGCATTCATACAAATATTCAACGAGCTACATTGCTTTGCGTTCTCATTCCAGCAATCAATTCATACACGCGATCGGGTTAGGGACCGACTGGCGCCCACGCGTGAAAAAGAGGAGAGTATCGATGTTAATCTCGGTAATAACGTGATCTTTGCGTTTTTGCGCAGTTAGCCCGAGGAGACCCCTACAATGCGAAGCACTGGCTAACCGCGCCGCGAACGGTGTTTATGATACTTCTCCTCGGTCGAAGCCGAGTTTTTCTATCACGCGTTTCTGTTACTACGCAGTTGAGCACGACGATAGTTTCAAGGAGGGGTTTCAACTAAGAAAAGAATTGAGAAATATGAGAAGAATGAAAGAATAGGAAAGACAAAAGTAGAATAATTATAAGCTCAAACTTTTCCCTGCGCATTTCCCACATGAAGAAGTCTCTTACAACCCGAAGGCTTGATGGGAAAGCACAGAGTCAAGGAGAAATTAAAGAAAAGTGCAGTAGTAATTTGCCCTCCCCACGCCCCTTACATGAGGAGACTCCTATAACCCGAAGGCTTGATAAGGGAACGTGAGGCGGACAAATTTGGAAAATTTTCCGGACGTAGCACCCAAAAGGGCTTGATAAGGGACGCAAGGCGGATAAATTTCAAATTTTCCGCCGGGACGTAACAATATATTCTGTTGTAAGATAAATTGTAACAATCATTATTATTTTTTTTTTTTTTTAATTTATTTTGTAATAATTTATAAATAAAGAAGAGGGTCTAATTTTGCTTTCAGTAAGTAATTGTATTTGAAAACAAACGGACCAAGTCTGCTTGAAGCGACTTATTTATAAAAGAAGTGTGCTTCAAGCGACTAATTGTTAAAAGAAGTCTGCTATAAGCGAGCATAAAAGAAGTCTGCTTTAAGCGACTGATGGTTAAAACAAGTCTGCTATAAGCGACTGATTGTTAAAACAAGTCTGCTATAAGCGACTGATTGATAAAATAAGTCAGCTTGAAGCGACTTATTCATAAAAGAAGTGTGCTTGAAGCGACTAATTGTTAAAAGAAGTCTGCTATAAGCGAGCATAAAAGAAGTCTGCTTTAAGCGACTGATTGTTAAAACAAGTCTGCTATAAGCGACTGATTGTTAAAACAAGTCTCCTTTAAGCGAGTGATTGTGAAAATAAAAAAAGTGCGGCAAATCCTTTTTTTGAATCCTTCATCTTCATTGAGACCAAGTAGGTCTGATATATGAAAGTATGGGTAGACGTACAAAAAATGCATCCCGTATGAGACAGAGTCGTGCTAATGAATCAGATGATGCCAAACAATTACGTCTTGCAAAAAAACGTCAAAGAACCGCAGAGGCACGGCGTCAAGAAAGTATTGATGAACGCAGTGCGAGATTGTCTGCACAGCGGAAATATGCTCTTTCGAAATGATCGCGCGAAACGGTCATTGAAAAAAAACGTCGGCTAAGCATAATTGCTCATCGTTTAAAGAACGAATCTGCCGAGCAGCGGTCACGCCGATTCCGATTAATCCGTAGGCGTTTAGCTAACGAATCTGCCGAGGAACGATCACGCCGTTTCCGATTAATCCGCAGACGTTTAGCGAACGAATCTATTGAGGAACGTTCGCAACGTCTAATGGTTATGAAAAATCGTACGCGAGAAGTACTACGAAGTGAACGTACCGAATCACGAAATACGCGTTTAAGGAATATGCGTGAACTAGCGAAAAATCGAAGAAAAGAACTTCTCCTTCAGGTAGACAACTTTAAATCGACTATTAATATTTTTGCTGATGTACCATGTGCAGTGTGTTACAAGACTTTATATCCGCAGCAACGTTACACTTTTCACACGCAGCCTTTGTCTGGTCTAATTCCTGCAAATCTAATACGATCGGAGTATATAACAACATGTTCTCGTTGCCTACATCATCTTAAAAAATACAAAGTTCCATCTCAGGCATTCTGGAATAAAATGGAACTAATGTCTGTACCTCAGGAGATAGCAGATTTATTGGAAATCGAGAAACAAATGTTGTGCCGAATAGTACCGTTTCTTAAAATCATGAAAATTCAAAATCGCTTCAGTCAGGATTGATGCAAAGGTCAGGTAGTCCTATTTGCCCGCGATGTGTTCGAAGTAGCCGAGCAACTTCCACTTAGATTAAACGAAACCGGTATAATGATTGTAGTGGAAAGCCTCGAAAATTTTGAGCGACAAACACAATTTGAAATAGACGTTGGCAAACTTCGAGTAGCTTTTCAATGGCTATTACAAAATAATGCTTTATACAAAGATGTGCGACCATGTTTTTCTAATATAACTAATAACATTTTGGAAATAGCTGATGTCGTTGAAGAGCCTTGTATTGTAAGAAACGAAGTGGAAGTTGCAGAAAGAAATCCTGAATCAAACAGTAGATTTGTGAATGTTGGACAGAATGTGGCTATTTTACGAGGCTCGTGCCATCAAGCTAGCGATCGCTTCAGTATTGAATCTCGCGGTAAGCAATGTATTGGCATAGCTGCAGTTGCTTGTGTTGCATTTCATTTGCTCGACCCTAGTACGTGATGTACTAGTGACGTCGATTATGTACTTTTAGAAGGAGATAAATATTACCGTGATTGCATTGAAGCGCGAAGTAATCCTGACCCCAGAGAAGTCAATGTCGACTATTTAGCCGTTACCGAATTATTGCCACATATATTATTTAATAACAACAGAGTCAATATTAACATTGGCTATGAAATGGCTGTAAATGGTCATATTGATATTGATAACGGCGATGAAGTATTTCCAAATTTAAAGAACGCTTTGATTACGTTTTTCCAACAGTATACGTACGGAATTCTTACTGCCAATTTTATATCAGTAGCTGTATCATGCGGTAACCAGTCAGAGACTACCTACTATTGGTTGTTTGATTCCCATGCAAGAGGTCCAAAAGGATATAAAGCATCGTCACGGGGCGTCTCATGCTGTATGAAATGTACTAATATTGATGATTTACACATCATCTTGCGTCGTAATTTATATGCTAAAGGAGGCAATAGCAATGTGCTAAATATCTATTCACTAACACCTCTAACAATAGCACCCGAAAGGAATAGATCTGTTGAAATAGAAAGGATACAACAACCATCTATTGCGACCGCTCGTAGAGAATCCGGCGCAACAGAAATTATTTTCGCCACAAGCATGTTACGTTCGATTGACGAAGATGTTCCCAACATCGACAGTATCATCTCTGTCAGTAATAATAATAATAACGCAGAAAATGACCCTTGCGAATATACATAGAAAAACAGTGCCTCCTTTGAACCTAGAAAGGGAGAGAAGGATGGAAGAACTGTGTTGGTTCTTCCTGCTTCCGGATGGTAAAAATGGATTCGGAGAGCATCGAGACATCTCAATTACACCACTGAATTACTTCCAAGCGCGTATCTTGAGCAATGACAAACGATTCCAACGAACAGATTATTTGTTCTTCGCATTATCTGTTATTGAATACTACCGTGCAAAAGCTAGCGTTTCAGTATCATGTAGAATGCGTTAAGGGGAACATACTCCACAGGGATTAGTAGATAATATGCACCTCACGATGAGAAACATAAGAGGATCGGCATCATACTGGAAACGCTGCTGTTCAGAATTAATCGCCATGGTCCGAAGTCTTGGACCGCCCACATGGTTTACTACGTTCTCTTGCAATGATCTAAATTGGCCAGATATGTTGAAAGCATTACTACTATCCGATGGTCGCCCCATTACCGAATTTAAAAACCTAACTTTTGCAGATCGACTAAAGTTGGTTCAGAGATACCCTGTAGTTATTGCAAGACAATTTACGTTACATGTAAACGCGTTAATACAGTATTTAAGAAACTCCGATTGCTTAGGTGGCGTTGTTATCGATTTTTGGCATAGAATAGAATTTCAGAACAGGGGAAGTCCACATTTGCACATGCTTCTTTGGTGTGCAAACGTACCTGATTTCCTTACCATCGAAGGCCGCAACGTTATTGAGAAAGTTGTATCTTGTTCTTTGGAAGCAGAAAATCAGGATATGAGGGACATAGTTCAAAAAGTCCAAATTCATAAACATTCTGCTACATGTTATAAAGATCGTAATAATCGTTGTTGTCTTTTTGGATTCCCCAGACCGATAAGTGAAAGAACGATGTGCTTAGGTCCAGACGACACACTTGCGAATAATGAACGTTTCTGCGTACTTAAGAGAACAGGAAATGAAATTATGGTAAATAATTACAACCCAACTCTTTTAAAGCTTTGGGAAGCAAACATGGTTGGGAAGCAACTATGCGGAAATGTTACAGCTGTCGCATATTATATTGCTAAATACGCAAGTAAATGCGATCCGCAGGACACAGGAAATACTATTAAAGAAGCAATTTTACGAGCGAAACGTCGGAGCGGAACCGTCCGGGATCAACTATTTTTGGTATTTATGGGAATTCTGTCTCAACGTGTAGTTAGTGCTCCAAAATGTGCTTATCGGTTATGTCATTTGCCTCTGAAAATGAGCTCGCGAAAAGCTGTATTTATAAATAGCTGTCGGCCTGAGCAGAGATATAGAATTTTGCGATTCGAAGAATATGAAACATCATTTTTCAATAACATATTCGATCGTTACGTAAAGAGATCAGACAATCTAGAGGATTTGAGCTTAGCTGAATTTGCTGTCCGATATGAAACCGTTTCCAGTGGTATGTGGACAGAAGAGGATGGAGACGCAGAACTTAGAAATGACGATGAAGAAATATCAAGGTCGAAATTTATAAAATTAAAGGACAATACCCGAATGCGAATAAGAAATAAACCAGCTGTACTTTGCCACCGATATTATACCCTGAACAGTGACAGAGAAGGATATTTCTATAACTTAATAGTGTGTCACATTCCTTTTCGTGATGAACGTACACTTATATCCGGAAACGAATCTTCGGAACAATGTTTTCTTCGACAGCAACACGAGTTGAAACCTATGATGGGTAACGCAACCGTCGAACAATTTACTCACGCAGAGCAAATTATTGAAGCGGCGCTCGCCCAGGCTCCTGCTTTAAATGTTGTACACGAAGAAGAAACCAATGAACATTTAAGAAATCCAGTCAGAATTCATGCTGACGAAACAATGCATTACGATGAAGTTGATTTATATGAAGATCAACAGCAAGAAAGAATTGCAATGCCAGAAGACGTGTTCCTTAATAGTATTCGATGTCTTAATATTCAACAGAAAGACTTATTTAAATCAGTTTCCACAGTAATTGAGAAAGATATTAAAGAAAATGATGATGAAAATACGGAACAAATCTTGTTTTTTATTACCGGAGGAGCTGGTAGCGCTAAGTCGTTTATTTTAAAATTACTTGTTGAAGATGTTAAACGCTGCTATAATCCTACAGTTGATATGATGATAAAACCATCTTTCATTGACGTAGCTTCTTTGACTGGCGTCGCCGCCCGTCAAATATTCGGGAAAACTCTGCATTCCATGTTCTGCTTGCGTATTGAAAAACGTACTGCAATGACGTATCGGCGACTGACAGGACAAAGACTCGAACAGGAGAGACGAAAGTGGCGTCATGCAAGGTGGTTGATTATTGACGAGATATCAATGGTATCTTATGAGAATTTACGAATTATTCATTTAAGATTGCAAGAATTCAAAAGCAATGATAAACTATTTGGCGGCGTAAATGTACTTCTCTTCGGCGATATCATGCAGTTGCGCCCAGTAGAAGGACACTGGTGTTTTGAACAGCCACATTGGTTACTGCAGAAATTAATTTATGGCACCAATTTTCATTCTGCGAACTCACCATTAATATGCGACAAAGAGATGACGTTGAGTTTATCGACTTACTGAATAACCTTCGGTTTGGAGAAGTGACAACTTCTCAACTACAAATACTATGCGAACGAAGAAGAGTTTCCCTAACCGGTGAGTTCGAGGATGGTGCAGCAGTAAGAATATTCCCAACGATAAAATTAGTGGATGAATATAACAAAAAAATGACAGATGAATTAGCAAAATCACATCGAATGTACGTCATTGATTCAATAGATGAGCCCCGTGAGGCAGCTACATATGGAAAAAGGCCACCAGAAAATGTCATACCTGTAAATGTAAATAATTGTGGCGGACTGTTACATACAATAACATTAACTGGGGGATCGCGAATTATGCTGCGACGAAACCTATCAATTTCTCATGATTTGATAAACGGTGCAATGGGAATAGTAAAGAAATTTACATGGCCGGCACTTCGACGAGATCAACTAGAACAGGGAGAATTGCCGGATTCAGTACTTATAAAATTTGACGACGTATCGATTGGAAATAGATTCAAAGATATTGATGGTAACATTCCAATATCTCCAGTTTCAGCAACGTTTCAAGCGACAAAAGGATTTGGAGACGTCGAGCGCAGAATGTCACCACTTATTTTAAGTTGGGCAGTAACGGTGCACAAATTACAAGGGACTACATTGAACAAAGCTGTAATTGATCTTGGCAAAAAGAATTTTGCAAAAGGCCAAATTTACGTTGCACTTAGTCGTGTTAAAAGTTTAGATGGTCTAGTTTTATCTGATTTAGCACCAAACAAAGTCCTCGTTAAACCTCATGACGAGAGAGCACTCGCAGAAATGCAAAGATTACGACAGTTGCTTTTGCAAAGAAACAGTCCAAATCAGCTTCCAGCGCCTGATATGTGAAGAAGCAAGCCAAGCCTTTTTTTGTTTGTTTTATTATTAGCGACCAATTAGTAAAGAAACTAACGAAGTTTACTTGCAGGGACAAGTTTGAAAAATCGCGCTCGCTACATTCCTTGCAGAATAACCCTAAAGAATAGGTTTTTTTGCAATAACGATAGTTATTAACAATAAGAAGTTACATACATTTTTGCAAATAAAATTATGGTGGAAAGACATACGAGATGTGAAAAGTTCCATCGCAATCGGTGTATTCCTTATAGAGTATCGGTATAGAATCGGATTTTGCAATAACAATAGTTATTATTATACGTATATGCGTACTGGATTTCGGTCGACGCGATGATATGTGTATAGAAACAGTAGAGAATCGGCGACTGCATGCTGACTCATACACCGGTAGACACACGTAGGCATACGTACAATTCAATGTAGTAGTAACAATAGTTTTGCACGAATATCTCGTAAACTAAAGCTTTTCGTTAATTATGCATAATGAGAAAGTTGTTCAGAATCATGCTCCCGACAACATATTAAAGGGTCATTGAAATCGTACTATGTTGGGATTAAAAACTTCTGGTATTTTGCAATAATAATGAAAAAATGAAAAATTTTTTTTTAATGGGGCCAACCGGAAGAGAGCCTACAAGATGTAAAAGGTTTCGTTCCGATTGGTACATCCATCTCGGAGTAATCGGTGTACACGCAAAAAAAAAAAAATACATACTGATCGAATTGAGTAACCTCCTTTTCGAAGTCGGTTAAAAAGCGAAACGAAATTAGAGATGCGGATTGGATCAAAAAGGAAATGAGGGTAAAGAATTACATAGTCAACAGCATATCGGACACCCAACTAGAAATGATAATAACTGAAACAACTGCAAAGAAAATGATTGAAAAACTGGACGGAATTTATGTTGTAAAAAGCAGTGCAGTCAAGGTACTGTGCAAGAGGAGACTTTTGGATATGGAAATGAAAAAAGGTGATAATCCAACTGAATTTTTTAATGAATTTGAGAAGTCAATAAATGAACTGCAGAATGCTGGAGAAATTGTAAGTAGGGATGATAAATTAAATTAGTTGCTGTTGAATCTACCAGAAAGTTTATCGCACATGGTTGACATAGTAGATGCTTTGCCTGACACAGAAAAATCAGCAGACTATGTAAAATCAAAATTGATGTTAGAGCATCAAAAGCGTCAAAGCACAAGTAGTTCAGTAAAAAGCGAATTTCAAGTATTTAACTCAAATGCATCCAGGTACAATAAAACTTGCAATCCTCAATTCAAACTATTTAATGTGAGAAAATTGGGATATGAACGAACAAGCAATACAAGACTTCCAGAAAATAAGAATAGATTAAATAACCAAGCAAGAAACTGTTTTAGATGTAATCAACCAGGACATATTCAGCGCTTTTGTAGAAACAACACGACTTAGCAAGAGAGGCCTCGAAGAAACTATGACCCAAGAAGCACTGCTAGTAATTCAGAAGTAGAAAATAGAGACAAGAATTCATTTAATGTGGAAGTATTGGAAGCAGCAGTTAACGTACAAGTAAGTACTGACATACAATCAGATAAGAAAATTGAATGGCTGTTGGACAGTGGATGCTCGGATCATATAGTCAATACAGACAAATATTTTGTGAAAACTGAAAAATTGGCAAACCCAGTAAACATTAGGGCGGGAGATAGTTTTTCATTGAAGTCAGAAAAAATAGGAAACATTGAGGTTTATTTCAACGTTTATGGAAACTGGATTAAAACTGAAATTAAGAATGTATATTATGTGCCCAACATGAAACAAAATTTATTAAGCGTTTCCTGCATATTGGACAATAATAATTATGCCACTTTTAAAAATAGAATTGCCAAGATTTATAGTCGTGAACACAAATTAATTGCAATTGCTGTACGTAGAACAAAACTGTTTGAGTTAGTTGGAAAAATAGTAAAACCTAAAATTCGCGAAAACACATCATATAATGGTTCAATGGAAATGTCTAAACAGGAAAAATTGCATCGAATGCTTGGCCACGTAAATTTCAAAGACTTAAAACATTTGTGTGACCGGCAACTATTGGAAGGGTTACCAAGGCAAATTGAAAATGATTTCATGAAATGCAAAATCTGCCTGCAAAATAAAATGGCAAACTTAAAATTTACAAACAGTAGAAGCAGAGCGAATGATGTATTAGAGATCGTCCACATTGATGTCAATGGTCCGATTACACAAACAGGCTATGGAGGCGAGAAGTATTTTGTGTCATTCGTCGATGACTTTAGCAAAATTGCGATTGTGTTCTGTATGAAAACCAAGAGTGAAGTGTATGAAAAATTGGTTGACTATATAAATATGATGAAGACACAAACTGGAAAAAGAATAAAGGAAATACGATGTGATAATGGAAAAGAACACTTGAACAAGGATCTAGTGATGTTGCTAAAGGATGAAGGGATACGCCTGAAACCATGTCCGCCTTATACGCATGAACTCAACGGCGTAGCAGAAAGGTACAATCGAACATTTATGGATCGTGCAACATGCTTATTGACAGAAGCGAAAATTGAGAAATGTTACTGGCCCGCATGTATATATGCAGCAGCATATATTGGAAATAGACTTCCTGCTAATACAAAAATTGATAAAACTCCTTACGAAATCTTCTTCAACAAAACACCAACTGTTGCAAATGTTACGTCCCGTCTTGCGGGGCGTTTATTATATACTAAATCCTAGATACGGGTTCTGCCGCTTAAAACGCTAAGGCGCACCTTGACCTACCTTTCAAAGATAAGGGGTATAGGATGGGAGACCGGGGATCAAAATACGCGATTTAGGTTATTCGAATGTGTAAGTGTATTTCAATTTGGCTTATCTTACATACCCTTCGCTGTCTTCGGGTGTCGTCAGCAAATGCTTCTCTTGCACGCGTCGGTCACTCACACAAGAAGTCTCGCTTTACACTTAGTACGCGGATTCGATGGAACACTAGACTCGCGGCGCGTGGCTACGACTCGGCCTTGGAAGATGCAAGCGGTTGGTGGTGGTCCTGCACAGCACACGGGTGCACTCCTGAAGCTTGTTCTATTATGGGCCTGAAACGTCAGACCTCGGGGATACACTCGTGTTGAACCGTCGGCCGAGCACGTCGTTGATGATCTTCCTGATTTCGAGTCTAGCCAAAACGCGGGTTGCGAACGAGCAGAACTTCGTCTCTGCTTTACGCTATCACGGAACTCCAGTACTTGCGTCGCGTCGATAACTTATACTCCCAAAAGGGGAGCAGGTCACGCTCTTTGCTTGCGAAAACCTGCAAGCAAAAGGTTTTCGCCATCGCATTCCGCGAGTTCCCTGATTTCGCATCGCGGGCGTCGCTAAGCGAGAAAATGCTGATGTTTCGCGGAATTCAGAGCAAGACCTCTTTGGAATGGCGAAAGACGAAAATGGGTTATACCTAGGGACGTAACACAAACTTACGTTTATATGGAAGCAAAACTTTTGTAAGAATTCCAGAAGTATGCAGATCGTCAAAGTTACATCCAAAGTCTGCACAAGGTACTTTAATCGGATATACAGATCTTGGTTAAAAAATATTAATTGGAAATAAAATAGTTACGAGTAGAAATGTACAGTTTATAGAGAAAGGGACAAAGATTGTAAAAGTTATGGAAGACGAAGATGTAGAGGACACTGATGAAAATATGAGCCACAAAAATGAAATGGAAGAAGAACAAGACGCACAATCATCAAATTCTGATGACGACAGACAACAGGAGGAAGAAAGGGAGAAGGAAAAGACTGAGGAGGCCAAAAGCTCCGAACGACCAAAGCGAGAGATTTATAGACCCAAGAAATACGATGATCATATTGTTTATGTAAATTATTGCAGTGCAAATGTACCTGAAAACTATGAAGAGGCCATAACTTGTACAGAATCGAAGAGGTGAATGAAAGCAATGAAAGAAGAAATTGGAAGCCTGGAAGAAAATAACACCTGGTCCTTGATGGACGAACCAGTTAATGGAAAAATTATTGAAGTAAAATGGATTTACCGAATCAAGTCAGATGGAAAATACAAAGCACGCGTTGTTGCGAAAGGCTTCCAATAACCGTATCAAGAAAAGGAAGAAATTTATTCGCCAGTGGCCAGGGCGAATACGTTAAAAATCTTGTTGTCAGTCGCATGTATCAACGGATGGAACATCGAACAGATGGATGTTAAAACCACGTTTTTGAACGGCAATATTAAATCCAAAGTGCATATTTATCCTCCAGAAGGCTATGTAACGGATTCGAACAAGACAGATAGTAGATACATTCGTAGATGCAGACTGGGCCTCAGACATCGTGGATAGAAAATCAACTACTGGCATATTGGTGCGTGTGTTTGGAAATGCAATCCTATGGAGATCACAAAAGCAGAAGATTGTCTCGAGAGCTTCAACCCATGCAGAGTACTATGCATTGGCTGATTGCGTTGAGGAAATTTTGCCAATTAAAGGAATTTTGTACGAGTTAGGTGTGAACATAAGTCAACCGGTGACAATTTACGAAGATAACAGTGGAGCGGTGGCACTGTCAAAGAATGGAAAATTTTCAAAGAACTCGAAACATATTGATGTCGGATATCATTTTGTCCACGACTATGAAAAGAAAGGAGTGATCTCTGTGCAAAAGATCTTTACAGATGAACAGATTGCAGATATGTTTACAAAATTATTGGGTGGAGTAAAATTTCAGAAATTTAGAGATCTGCTAGGATTAAGAAAACCTTAGGATATAAGATATGTATATTTGGTTGATATTCGTGCGCAAATACAAAATCAAGGAGGCGTGTTGGAAAAGTGATTTAGGTTTTTGAATGATTGTAGTATGGTATGCGTGTTTTTCTATTGTAAGAGGTTGGCAGGTGTGTTTTCCGTTAGATAGATTCCAGAAGTTTTCAAATTATGTTCGCACATGTATTATATATCTGTTAATATGAAGAATACGTTATTTTATATTTGTTCAAATTATCTCAGTTTTTAATTTAAAATATATATGATAAAACCTTTACATTCTGACTATCTTTCTTAACAGATATAGTAATCATGATATTGTTATTAAATGTCCATTGATCTGTGGGAAGGGATCAGTATATTATATTATTTGTAATGTAGATACAGTAATAACGATATTGTCATTAAATGTACGTTGATCTGCGGGAAGGAATCAGTATATTATATTATATCTAATGTAGACACAGTACTAATGATATTGTTATTAAATGTATATTACATATCTAATGTAGATATAGTAATAATGATATCGTTATTAAATGCTTATTACATATCTAATGTAGATATAGTAATAAAGATATTGTTATTAAATGCTTATTACATATCTAATGTAGATATAGTAATAATGATATTGTTATTAAATGCTTATTACAGTAAAACCTGGATAAATTCAACGAAAGAATGCTTGGATAAATGAAACATCGCTATCCCCTCCACTTGGGGGGATCCCCCTAAGCGAACCGAGCCGCTCGACGAGGAAACCGTGTAATATGATCCGACCGTAATATCCGTGTGACTAATACTAATTCAACGATAAAACTTTTTTATTTTTAACTTTTTCTCACTGAAACTGTTACTAATGCATTTGTGAGATTTTTCTGATTAAAATGATACCAAACTCGATATAGGTTGAATTATATTTATAAACAATAGTAATAGAATAAACAACATAGAATTGAGACCACGACTGAATATAAATGATGTCGGCTGAATACAAAAGATATGTACGGACACAGAATCGGCATGTCGACTGCAAAGAAAACATGTGTACGGACTCAGAATCGACACCTCGCTTGGATAAATGAAACATTAAATGCCCAGAATCGACTCCTTGCTTGAATAAATGAAACATTAAATGCCCGGAATCGACTCCTCGCTTGAATAAATGAAACATTAAATGCCCAGAATCGACTCCTCGCTAGGGTAAATGAAACCTTTGAAACCGAAGCCGACACCGCGACTGGTTTGGATTTCGATCTCTCCTGCTTTTCGCCAACTTATAACATCAATTTTAGCAAGTAATTATAATTGAAACTATATCGTGTTTGGTACCACTTTACTCACAAAAATCTCACCAATGCGCTAGTAAAAGTTTCACTCAAAAAAAGTCAAAAATAAAAAAGTTTTTTGATTCAATTAGTATTAGTCACACCGATACGTTTCGGCTCTTTCCTTTGATTTCGGACCTCTCTCTTTCCACCACTGTCTGTCCCTTTCTACGTTCAGGCTTGGCTGGTCGTCGCGTGTCATCCGAGCTTCGATACCGTGCTTAGGTAAACGCAACCACTGGGTCCCAATCTTGGTTGAATTTATCCAGGTTTTACTGTACTTTGCGACGACAGCCGCGGATCGGCGTCGCGCATCGCGGGCCCCCACCGCGGCGGCATCCCCACTCCCGTGCGATTAGACTATAAGTAGTCTTCGGCCCCGAGGGGACCTCCTCGGAGGTCCGGACCGGAGCACCAGAGCTCTCGACGCCATGGCTGCCCTGGCGAAGAGATCTCCGGCCAATGGGCCGTAGCATTGCACTACGCTACGATCTGGCAGCTCCCATAGGTCCAGCGGCCGTAGGCGCCTAGCCTCGTCAGTCCCGTGGTTGACCCGGGATAACCAAGCTAGTGCGCGTTCATAATATCTGCCGGTGCTTCCGCGGGGATTCCGAACGCTAGCTCACTCGGCACCGCATTCTCACCCAGGCTGGCCAGGATTGGTCGTCGACTCGTTTGCTGTTCGGTTCTACCTCGGCGTACGAGAAGACGAGCCGCGTGAGGCAAGCGGGCAGCAACTCCTCCGCAGCGCGAAACACCGCAGCGCGATTCAATAAAACACCGTCGGCCCAATCGGACTAATCCTATCCCGACCTTGCGTTTGCGTTTGCGTTCTTTTGCGTTCGCGCTCCGTTCAGCGCTTTCGCTCCGCGCTCCGACATCGCGCCGATTAGATTGTAAGACCGCGTAGCAGCGGCTACGAACCGCTCTAGATTTAAGGTCGCGTAATTTCTGTGACGGACCGGGTTCCGACCGTAGCTAGTAAGTACTGTACATTAGCTTTAAGTAATGGCTCCACGCGTCTGACAACCAGCACTCATTCTGATTGTAGTTGCCGTGGCAGGACATGGCCGCCGCTCGACCGGCCCGGCGAGAGTAGCCACCGCTGATGTACACCGTAGTCACCTATAGCTACCTTCCTGGATAAACATATATATTTTTCTATATACGCCGTCTCGTTATTTACCTACCTGTTCCCTTGCGAACCCTGGCGCGGGGAAACCGCCGCGCTGCGCAACGCCGTGCGCACCGAATCAACCGACCCCGTTACAACATATTTAACGTAGATATAGTAATAATGATATTATTAAATGTCCATTGATCTGTGGGAATAGAACAGTATATTACATTATTGCCAATGTAGATATAGTATGAATTATGTTGTTATTAAATGTACATTGATCTGTGGGAAGGAATCAGTATATTACATTGTACCTAATGAAGATATATTATGAATGATATTGTTATTAAATGTACATTGATCTGTGGAAAGTAATCAGCATATTACATTATATGTAACGTAGATATTGTTATATGTCCATTGATCTTTAGGAACGGATCACTATATTACGTTATATCCAATGTAAATATAGTAATAATGATATTGTTATTAAATGTATATTACATACCTAACGTACATATAGTAATAATGATATTGTTGTTAAATGTACACTGCTCTGTGCGAAGGGATCAGTATATTACATTTGATCCAATGTAGGTATAGTAATAATGAAATTGTTACTAAATGTACATTGCTCTGTGGGAATAAATCAGTATATTACATTATATCTAATGAAGATATAGTCATAACGATACTGTTATTATCTGAACATTGATCTGTGGGAAGGGATCAGTATATTACATTATATCTAATGTAGGTAAAGTAATAATGTTATTGTTATCAAATGTAAATTGATCTGTGCGAAGGGACCAGTATATTACATTAGATCCAATGTAAATACAGCAATAATGATATTGTTATTTCATTCATACTATATCTTCATTAGATATGTAATTAACATCAAATAACAATATCGTTGTTACTATATCTACATTAGATATAATGTAATATACTGATTTCTTCCCACAAACCAATGTCCATTTAATAATAATATCATTATTACTGTATCTACATTGAATATAATGGATTATACTGATCCATACCAAACAGATCAATGAACATTTAATAACAATATCATTAGTACTCTATCCACATTAGATATTGTTTTTTCGAGTACACATTCACGACGAGACTAACGGTTGTGTTCAGAACCCAGTCAACAAGGGTCGTAAATCCTCGGTACAATTTCTATCGACGCCGCGAATCGTGTACTACCCTACGACCGATTAAGGAGATAGGGTTGGTAAGGTTGTGAATGAAGTGTTCCACGAGAGATGGTTCAAATGCGTTTAATATTTTCAAAAGATGTGAATGGTTGCGATTTACTATTTTACTCTTTTGGAATGCGATTGCTAAGTGTCCGGTTTTAAGTGACGCGGGGCCAGAACGCTTGCTTATTTAAGGTGTTGAATGTGGGAGGCTCCTATTGACTTCTTCGACTGGGAGACCAATCAGTAGGATTTTCAAATGTCACCGACACTGATTGGCTACTCGGTCCGAAGGGGTATGTCCCGCGCGGTGGGGTCGTTTTGCAAGTTGCAAAATGACCTCAGCTCTGTTGACCCGTGGTTCCTTAAGGCCTTGTTGAAATTGGCCTGAGGTCCGAGTTTTTCCGTGCCTGCGTGACACATGCGGCGGGCAGTTAAGCTATTGTGGAGGTGTCCCGTTGCTTGAACTGCTGATCCTCGAACTGGTATGTTTTGGGGCTGGTTGATTACGGTGTCTGTTTTATTTCAGGTTCTGGCCGTACAATATGGTTGACGCCCCGAAAACCTTTCCGTTTATGGTGATTGAAGACGGTTAAGAAATAAATTATTTGCTTTGATTTGGAATATTAACTCGTAAATGAATATTTGAAATGGTTCGTTGGTAATAAAGCTGTGTCGATGCTTGAATCACCGTTCGAAGGTTTTCGTGGCAGTAAACGAGCAGATGTTTTATTGAACGTGTAACATCCCCCCCCCCCCCCCCCTTGAGAGGGTACGTAAAAATGTATGTAAAATGATGATAGGTGTAGCGTTCATATGTTTACATGTTTAAGATAATGACATAGATAATTCTAAATTTGAAGACAGCGTTTGGGTACAAAAATAGAAATGAGTAGAAATAATGGCATGATAATGTCTTAAAATTATGTGGCTGAATTTATAATTGGTCAGCTCTTGTCCATAGGTGTTGGGTCCCCTGGGATGCGGTCATCTTCTTCAGGTTGATATGGCAAGGGCACTAATCTTTTGGTGCTCCGATCAAGAGTGCCTGTGGCCGTTTTGATGGTTGCAGCACGAATAATGCCATCGGAGCCGGGATGCAGTTTGGTGACTCTACCTAAAGCCCATTGCATGGAAGGAATGTTATCGTCTCGTAGAAGGACGAGTGTACCCTCCTTGATCGGGTGACTGCCCTTGGACCATTTACTGCGTTGGGTCAGCTCGTTCAGTATTCCCGATGCCAACGGTTCCAGAAGTGCTGCTTCATCTGTTGCCAGCTCGATAGACGATTAGTGGGAGTGTCTGTAAGATCGCGCTCGCGTAGGCTCGTAAGAGAGTCGCCAATAAGGAAATGTCCGGGTGTTAATGCAAGGAGATCGTTTGCATCGGCGGAAATAGGTGTTAGAGGACGCGAATTCAGGATCGATTCGATTTCGATGATCAATGTATTCAAATTTTCAAAAGTGGTCAATTCAGTGCCTACGACGCAGGTCAGATGGTATTTGAATGCCTTTACCGCTGCTTCCCACAAGCCACCGAAGTGTGGTGCGTGTGGTGGGATAAAGCTCCATTCAATGGATCGATCCGCGAGAAAAGTCCTTACCTTCTGATTGTGGTCGTTTGATTTTAAAAGTTCGCGTACCTCTCGTAGTTCGTTGTATGCCCCAATGAAATTCGTCCCGTTGTCTGAATATAGACGTTTGCAGAACCCCCGTCGAGCAATAAATCGTCGGAGTGCGGCTAAGAATGTTTCGGTGGTGAGGTCGCTAACGAGCTCTAAATGGACGGCTTTGACCGCGAGGCAGACAAAAACCGCCACGTAAACCTTGACACGAGTCCGGTTTCGGTGTTTTCTCTCTTTGATATAGAAAGGCCCGCAATAATCGACCCCGGTGTATGTGAATGGCCGAGACTCGATGACCCTTGCTTCGGGCAGGTTGCCCATTATGTAGTTTACCGGTAGCGGCTGTGCGCGAAGGCAACGGGTACAGGTCCGTATCGCTTTCCATACCTGACTTCGACCGTCAATGGGCCAGTATCGGCGCCTGACGGCATACAATGTGTTTTGAACGCCGGTATGCAATTGTGTACGATGTTCGGCTTCGATTATTAGGGACGTTACCCGTGTTTTCGGTAAGATGATTGGATGACGTTGTGAAAATGGGATTGATGAGTGTTTGAGTCGTCCTCCGACTCGCAATATCCCGTCCTTGTCGATGAATGGGTTGAGGCGTTGTAGCTTGCCACCGATTTCCGGTTCCTTGTTAGAAATACATCGCAATTCTTTGGAGAAATGTATGCCCTGTAGAATCTTGATCAGGATGTCGTGAGCATTCTTGAGTTCTGATACCGTCAGACTACCCTTGTTAGTGTTTGTCTTTTTCCAGCGGAGGCAGCGCGCGACGATCCGTTGCGTTTTTCCCCAGGATGAATAATTGTCGAATACGCTTGTATCTATTGAGGTAGTGGCTAGACAAACTACCGTCCTTTGTCCTGGAACGATTTCGCATAAAGGTACATTGTCGGTAGGCCAAAAGGATTCTTCCCTTGCGAGCCATTCTGGACCGTGATGCCAGATGGATGGTCGGAGGAACTCTTTTGGTGTCTGACCGCGTGAAATAAGATCCGCGAGGTTGTCGGTTGTCGGAACGTGGCGCCAATTTGTGATATCGGTTTTTGTTTGGATTTCTGCCACCCTATTCGCGACGAATGTTTTTAATAGGTGTGGCGATGTTCGTAGCCAACTGAGAACGATAGTGGAATCGGTCCACAGTGTGGTATGGTGGATTTCCAAATGCAATGCGTTGTTGGCTGTGTTGATCAAAGATGTTAAGAGAAGAGCTCCGTAAAGCTCGAGCCGTGGTATCGATTGTGTTTTTAACGGCGCAACCTTAGATTTTGCAAAGAGAAGTTCCGTGTGTGTGTGTCCGCTTGCGTTTGTTGAACGGATGTAGAGGCATGCTCCGTAGGCCTTCTCACTAGCATCGCAGAAACCATGCAATTCCAATTTAGTCGGTGAATCTATAATGGTTTTTCTTGAAAAAATTATGTTATTCAGCAACGGTAATTGCTTGTAATAGTCCATCCATTCTGTATGAATGTCCATTGGCAAAGACTCGTCCCAGTCCACCTTGATGGACCAAAGCCTTTGTAGCAGGATTTTGGCGTTGATGATCACTGGTCCTAAAAGGCCTAACGGGTCGTATATTTTGGCAATCTCTGAGGAGATGAGGCGCTTGGTGATATGTGTGGTGGCCATTTGTGTTTTAACCTCGTAAGTGATGGAGTCTTCCGAAGATTTCCACACGATGCCTAAAGTTTTTAACGTTGATGATTCGCCGAGATGAAGTTTTTTGTTGATCGATTGCTCTGGTAAGCCTTTCAGGAGGGCCTTATGGTTGGTTGCCCATTGTCGAATGTTCAACCCAGCTGATCTTAGTAACAGCGTTAAATCCTCTCTTAGGGAAAGCGCCTCTTCTATGGTCGATGCTCCCGTGAATGCGTCATCGACATAGAAATCGCGGAGTAGAATTTCGGCGGCGTGGGGAAATTTATGACCTTCGTCTTGAGCAAGTTGGGTCAGACAACGGATCGCGAGGTAAGGGGCAGCTGATAAACCAAATGTGACCGTTTTCAGCTCGTATGTACAAATTTGATTAGTGTTGTCGCGCCAAAGAATTCGCTGATATTTACGATCTTCCTTGCGGACGAAGAATTGTCTATACATTTTCTCAATGTCACCCGTGAGAACATAACGGTGAGTACGGAATCGAAGAAGAATATATAGTAGGTCATCCTGGATTCTAGGTCCTGTATGGAGGGTATCGTTGAGCGAGACGCCAGTGCTTGTTGCTGCAGAGCCATCGAAAACTACGCGGAGTTTGGTCGTATCGCTTGTGGTCTTTTCAACCCCGTGATGTGGCAGATAGTATCCGCCAGAGATGTCGCGATCTTCAAAGACCTGTTCCATGTGACCAAGGTCGAGGTACTCATTCAACACCGCGCAGTAGTGTTTCTTTAACGTTGCATTGCGTTGTAATTTCCGTTCTAGCGACTCTAGGCGTTTTAATGCTTGTGATTTTGACTCTCCTAATCGAAGAATATTGTTGTTAAAGGGGAGAGCGACGATATACCGTCCGTCGGCGTTTCGTGATGTGTATTTTTTGAAGTGTGCTTCGCAAGTCTTGTCTGAACTTGAGAGATGTTGGATTTGTGGCCCCTCTTCGATTTCCCAAAACCGATTTAGGTCAAACTGGAGTGTAGCTGTTGCGTGACACGAAATGTTGCGGGGAGAGAAGGGAACCGGAGGACACCCCCCGATGACCCATCCGACCTTTGTTTTTTGCAGGTATAGGTCTGGTCCTTTTGGGGGAGACAAATTAATTTGACCGACGCTCAAGAGGGACAACGCTGTTCCTGCACCGAGTAATAGATCAATTGAAGCTGGACGATGAAAATCTGGGTCTGCTAGTTTGATGTTATTTGGAATCGGTATCTTAGATCGGTCGATGGGTTGACCCGGGATGAGGGATGCAATTCGTGGAATCGTGAGGAAGTTCAGCGTGCGTTGGTAGTTGTTGATCTTTGAATGGATCGTGGCTGTGACGGTAGATTTCGCGATCGTGGACAACGCGTTGAGAACGCCGATGGGAATGGAGCATTTCTTTTGCGGAGCATCGAGTCTTCTCGCGAGATCTTCGGTGATGAAGTTGGTTGTCGCGCACGTATCAATGAGGGCCCGACAAAAAACCTTTTGTCCTTCCTTGTTCATTACAAAGATCTGAGCAGTGACAAGAAGTTGATTGTGTATTGTGTTGACCGTAAATGCTCTCTGATGGTTTGTTCCCACGGAATTCTCAAGTATTCCTAGTCAATCGGTCGGTTCTACCTGCGAATCCGTGGTCTTTGCGCGCTTTGCGGGTGGCGGAGTTGTCTGATTCGATGGTTGTCTCGATTTATGAAGTAACGTGTGGTGGTGTCCATAGCAGATTTGGCATGATCTTTTCCTACATATTTCGGGATTATGGTCGTGTCGTAGACAATTTGGGCATAACGAGGCCCTTCGTATAGCGGCTGTTCTTGCTTCTGTCGATAGTCCATAGAATTTTTCACATCGCCAAATACCGTGTGCGTCATGACAAATAGGGCATTTGGGGAAATTCGTAGATACGGAAGGCGTCGTGTAAGATTCGCGATGACTCTGGAGATCTCTAGAGTTGATAGCGGTTATAAAAGCGTGATTACGCGTTGAGGGTCGATGGCTGGGAAGCCTTGTTGAAGTATTTCGACCGAATTGCGTGGGTGTCGTCGACAATTTTTTGTGTATTGTTGGACCACAGTTTGCGCGTTTCTCTAAGAAGTCGAGAAGGTGTGTATACGACGGCATTTGTTTATCTTTCAATGATAATTCCCAATGCCACGCGGTGTCAGCGTTTATTTTTGAAAGGATAATCGAGATAATAATGCAATCCCATGAGGATGTGTCGATTCCGAGGTTTTTTAGTGAGCGGAGATTTTGACGCACGGTGTCAACGAGATCTCCTAGTCCTTCTGAAGAGTCTGTCGATAGTTTTGGGATTGCCTGGATCGCGTCGCAATGCTTTAAGAGGATTCTACGTTTGCAATCGAATTTATTTTTCAATAAATCGATCGCGTTGGCGTAATTAGCGTCTGTTGTACTCAGCGATTGAATACACGGGGCGGCCTTTCCGGTGAGGGTCGAACGTAAATATTGCAGCTTCTGTGTGGGTGTTAGATCGGCGTTCTGATCGATCATGGATGAGAAATTATCAAAGTATGATGTCCAATTTTCATATTTGCCGTCGAACGTCGGTAACCGCATTTCTGGCAACTTGATGGCCATCGGGGCTGATACCGACGTCGCGGATGAATCTGTCGTGTTGCGTCTTAATGAAGTGGTCGCGTTTGCTCCATCGATGATTGAATTAGCTCGTGCGATGACCGTTACGTAATCGTTATGAATTTCATATCGACGCGAAGTTTCCGATTCGTCTATGGTTTCTAATTCGAATTGAATTTCGTCGAACCGGGACCAGACATCCTTTAAACTGTCTAAATGCGCGCGTAAGAGACCGATATCGTGTTGCTCAGATTGCTGCATATTTTCAATGAGCCGAACGAACGTGGTGATGTGTCCGATTATGTTACCGCGTCTTCGTCGCAGAGCACTGAGATTGCCGCCGTGCGAGGTGGATTGAGTTTGATTCGAATATTGATCTGTTGTTCTCGGCATGATGGAATGGGATTGAGTAACGGTGACAGGAATTGGCGAAAAGAAACGAGCCTACTTTTACGATGCGGAGAGTTTGCGGTGGTTCGTATCTACTGCGAAGTCCTTATTCGGTGAACCCTGGTCCAGATGTTGTGCTGCGTTGTATCAGGGTGAGTGCAGAAAGATAAAATCCTTGGTAGTGTTGCGACCGATAATGCGGCCCGCGACTGCTGTTAAACAGTGACCGCTTCGTTAATCGTGGGTCACTGTTTATGAAGCAATGAGCTTCGAATGTAAATTAGTGTCACGGCCGATAATATGGTCCGTGACGTTGTTAAACAGTGACTGCTTCGTTAATCGTGAGCCACTGTTTATGAAGCAAATGAGCTCCGAACGTAGGTTAGTGTCACGGCCGATAACATGGTCCGTGATGTTGTTAAACAGTGACTGCTTCGTTAATCGTGAGTCACTGTTTAAGAAGTGAATGGGCTCTGAATGTGGGCCTTGTAGTTCACTAAGCACAAAGTTAAGATTGTCTCACTGTGTCACTTAATCCAGCTTTATGGCACTGAGTGGAACTTAGTTTTGTTCGTAGCACTAAACTGTATCGAATCCGGCTCGAAGGACCAATGTTTTTTCGAGTACACATTCACGACGAGACTAACGGTTGTGTTCAGAACCCAGTCAACAAGGGTCGTAAATCCTCGGTACGATTTCTATCGACGCCGCGAATCGTGTACTACCCTTTTTTTTTTTTTTTTGTTTTGATAGAAGAGGAAAATGCTTTTACGCACGCGCGGGTTATCCCCTTGTCGCACTATTCGGCTAGAGGGGGCCCGGGCAGTGTGGGACTCATATCCCCTGAAGGGGGGCCTAGCTCCCGTTGGTGAGGGCAAACCCAAAGAGGCAACCCAGAAGGGGCAACCTGATAGCCCAACCCTAAAGGGTGGGCACAAATGATAGCGGTCACAGCCCGGAAGGGGCGACCCTGCGGCGCCCAGAAGGGGCATCCGCGGCCTGATATACTACCCACTAAAAACCTCTCCCCTGACGTAGGCCGCCGGTACCCTTTCATCCGTTGAGGATATCCCAGTTGTACCGGCGATAGCCGCGACGGCGCTTTAGCTCCCAAGCTTTCATGTTCGCTTTCGTCTACCCTCAATCCGCTATGCGCTAGGCACCACAGGGGATTGAGGAGCCACGCCGTAACACCTCCGATCAAGCGGTAGGATATTTTAACCTGCACGGTTTATGCGCAGGATTTTTCTTCGGCCACGACCAGGAACCGGAGCTCCTGCTCAACGGGTGATCGCGCCCCTACTTCACCTGCCTGCCATTAGCGAGGTCAGGAAACTCTCTCTTCGGCCACGATCAGGAACCGGAGGACTTTCCCACTCATCGGGTGATCGCGCCCCTACTTCACCTGCCTGCCATTAGCGAGGTCAGGAGCTTCCTCTTCGGCCACGACCAGGAACCGGAGGACTTTCCCACTCAACGGGTGGTCGCGCCAAATTTCACCTGCCTGGCACTACCCAGGACAGGGCTTCTTCTTCAGTCGCAATCAGGACCGGGATATCATATCACGCGGGTGACCGACCAATCTTCGTCCACCATGGTAGGTTGATAATGATGATGTGGCTTATCCTTGAAGTCATCACGCCCACCTGACCTTCCACGAGGACAGGCCATTTTTCTTCAACCACGATCGGCACCGGAGGATTTTCCCACTCATCGGGTGATCGGGCCATGTCTTCACCAGCCTGCCATAGCGAGGTCAGGAAGCTTTCTCTTCGGCCACGACCAGGAACCAGAGCTCCTGCTCAACGGGTGATCGCGCCCCTACTTCACCTACCTGCCATTAGCGAGGCCAGGACTTTCTCTTCGGCCACGATCAGGAACCATCGTGTACTACCCTACGACCGATTAAGGAGATGTGAATGGTTGCGATTTACTATTTTACTCTTTTGGAATGCGATTGCTAAGTGTCCGGTTTTAAGTGACGCGGGGCCAGAACGCTTGCTTATTTAAGCTGTTGAATGTGGGAGGCTCCTATTGATTTCTTCGACTGGGAGACCAATCAGTAGGATTTTCAAATGTCACCGACACTGATTGGCTACTCGGTCCGAAGGGGTATGTCCCGCGCGGTGGGGTCGTTTTGCAAGTTGCAAAATGACCTCAGCTCTGTTGACCCATGGTTCCTTAAGGCCTTGTTGAAATTGGCCTGAGGTCCGAGTTTTTCCGTGCCTGCGTGACACATGCGGCGGGCAATTAAGCTATTGTGGAGGTGTCCCGTTGCTTGAACTGCTGATCCTCGAACTGGTATGTTTTGGGGCTGGTTGATTACGGTGTCTGTTTTATTTCAGGTTCTGGCCGTACAATATGGTTGACGCCCCGAAAACCTTTCCGTTTATGGTGATTGAAGACGGTTAAGAAATAAATTATTTGCTTTGATTTGGAATATTAACTCGTAAATGAATATTTGAAATGGTTCGTTGGTAATAAAGCTGTGTCGATGCTTGAATCACCGTTCGAAGGTTTTCGTGGCAGTAAACGAGCAGATATTTTATTGAACGTGTAACAGATATAATGTAATATACTGATCCCTTCCCACAGATCAGTATACATTTGATAACAATATCATTATTACTATATCTACATTAGATATAATGTAATATACTGATTTATTCCCACAGACCAATGTACATTTAATAACAATATCATTGTTACTATATCTACATTGGATCTGATGTAATATACTGATCCCTTCCCACAGGGCAGTGTACATTTAACAAAAATATCATTATTACTATATCTACATTACATATAACGCAATATACTGATTACTTCCCACAGATCAATGTACATTCAATAACAATATCATTATTACTATATCTACATCAGATATAATGTAATATACTGATTTATTCCCACAGACCAATGTACATTTAATAACAATATCATTGTTACTATATCTACATTGGATCCAATGTAATATACTGTTCCCTTCCCACAGAGCAGTGTACATTTAACAACAATATCATTATTACTATATCTACATTAGTTATGTAATATACATTTAATGACCATATCCTTATTACTATACCTACATTACATATAACGCAATATACTGATTACTTCCCACAGATCAATGTACATTCTAAAACAATATCGCTATTGCTATATCTACATTGTATCTAATGTAATATATTAATCTCTTCCCACGGATCAATGTACATGTAATAACATTATCATTATCACCATATCTACATTAGATAATTAGATATTTCTTCTTGTTCTTCTTCTGCACAGCTGCGCTGTGAGTGGCATTTATAGCTCGGAATAGTAGATACAGCCTAGAATCGTCCAGAATTACGTCAAAGAATTGGGCCACGGTGTTTCTGTATATTTATAATGTGGGTAGGGCTCCGGAGCTTTTAAATATCTCGATATATCTCGAAAACTGCGCAGCTGGTCAAAACATGTCATACAACATAAATAGTGGGAAACTTAATTTTCTACAAGAAAGGTCTCGTAACATTTTGCCATATTTCGCACCGTTTCCGAGATATTTGCAGATTTACCTCAAGGAAAGAGGCCTCAAGGACAGATTGAGAGATATTTCTTTTTCTTATTCTGGTTCTTCTTCTGCACAGCTGCGCTGGAAGCGGCACTTATAGCTCGGAATAGTGAATACAGCTTTGAATAGTGCAGAATTACCTCAAAGAAAGGGGCCACGGTGTTTCTGTGTCTTTCTAATGTGGGTACGGCTTCGAAACTTTTAAATATCTTGATATATCAGTAGTGCTACTAGGCCGGTTCTAATTCACTTGCGTCAGCATTTTTTTGCTGACTCAGCAGAAATTTGACACCCTCAGCAAAAATATGATACCCCCCACCTCCACCTTGAACTGAAATTTGACAGCTTCGGTTGTTGGGAGGGGGAGGGTATGATATTTCTGCTGAGGGTGTCAAATTTCTGCTGAGTCAGCGAAAAAAATGCTGATGCAAGTGAATTAGAACCGGCCTGGCACCCTTTTGACCTTGAACTATTTTTGGCGTCACCTATAACATCCCACCTCACCCCCATGACCTTGAACTGAAATTTCACACCTATGAGGCTCCCACCCCCACCATGACCTAGAACTATTTTTGGCGTCACCGTTAGCAGAAATGTGACACCCATGTGAAATTTGTCACCTATGAGACCCCCCACCCCCATGACCTTGAACTATTTTTGGCATCGCCGCCAGTAGAAATGAGACCTTGAACTATTTCTTCTTATCGGAAGTCGACACAAGACCCCTCCCACCTTAAGCCGAATTTTCTCTACGTCTTGGAAATGAGGTTTTTGTTGATGCAGCAAATCTGATGCTGTAATATTGAACTGTAATTAAACACCGTCATCAATGACATCCCCATAACCTTAAACTATTTTTTCAGTTTTTATGTTGACGCAGTAAATCGGACACTGCAATTCGTGTATGTGTGGGTGCTATCATCATTACCACAGATTGAACCGTTTTCTCTATGTATGAGATCGAGACTTTAATAAAAATGGGAGAAAATCGGCGATGTGTGTCATATGTACTTTGATAATCAGAAGTGCATGAATACTTAACGCGTTTGTGAAAAAGAGAAATGGAGACCACGTTACTGCGAGAACTCGAGCGCATTGCCGAATTATTGGCGCAACGGGTAATAAACATCAATACCGAAGATGAGCGTTGTGATTGCATGATGCAATGTAACCAATGCATTGAATTGATAGACGATCGATTACAAATGGGGGGCGATTTATCAGTCGAAGGACGGCGAGATATAGAAGCGCACAAAGAAAGAATCGGCGCCTTGCGTAGGACATTGCATTGTGACAATGATCATCCTAGTGGTCAAAAGGCAATATTACTGAACGAACTTGCATGTATAGAACAACTTTTACCCCGACGTATTGCGGCCATAAGTAGTAACGATGACCGAGACGCATGTCTGGCGCAATGCAATCAATGCATTGATTTAATGATAGAGCGATTGCAACTCGAAAAAGACTTATCAACTGGTTTGAAAAATAGTTTAACAGCCAGGATAGCGAGATTTAAATCGTTAAGAGCAGATTTACACGGATCTGTAAAAATAGGTGAAGGTCAAGGGGGAACAGGTGCTGAATCAGACGCATCATCATCTCTTATCTGGGAGGAAGTAGAATCAGCTTTCCATAACCGGATAACTACAGGAATTATAATCAATACCGAGCATATTGACCCACGAAACCTTTTGGAAGATGCTAGAAAAATAGTATTCCAACGTCTAACGGAAGTTTTCCAAAATCATTCATGCATAAAAGTGAATACAATATTTTATGACTTTACCGTTAATAATAAAAGCGATGTGAAAAATTTGATTGCGAAAAATAAGCAATTATTTTTTACATCGAACTTGAACGATTGGTATAACAAGTACGTTGTGAACTCAACTTTAACACTGCTGGAAGAATTTCACGAACGGGACAGCGGTTGGGCGTTATCGAAAGTGCTGCATTTGATGTTAAATATCAACAAATGCAATCCGATGCACGCTGGTTGTTACACCGACATACCAAGGACAATTAAGGACAAAAATGCGGTAGTAAATGTGGCAGTTGACGATGATACATGTTTTGTCAGATCGATAGTTGCAGCATTATATCCCGTCAATGTGAATGCACATCGACCATCATCATATCCCAACTACAACGTCGTTTTAAATTTGGAGGGCATCGCATATCCAGTAACGTTTAATTAAATACCAAAATGTGAGCGTCAAAACGATGTTTTGATAAACGTTTATTTCTGGGACTTGAATATGAAAAAGTGTGTTCCGTTCCAACTTACCACCAACAAAAGATTTCGTCACGTTAACCTGCTGATGCTTGAAACCCCCAACCATAATGTGTATCACCTTGCATGAATTAAAAGTCTGTCCCGGCTTGTTTCAAGCCAGCTCAGTGAAAAGGAACATAAAACTCATATTTGTGACAGGTTTGTACCGCAACATTACGATATATTTCAGTGTATACGTTTTTTCTTTTGTACTAACGCAGCTACTTTGTTTATATGCAGATGTCTTCACTACTTTTGTGCGGAAGAAAAGTTATTGAAACATACGAAGGATTGCACGAAGGTGAACGACTGTGCAATCATTCTACCGTCAAATGAGGATAAATTAATTAAGTTTGATAATTTTTGCCACCGAGAACGTCATCCATTCATCGTGTACGCCGATTTCGAATGCTTGCTTAAGAAGGTTAACGGCAATATCAATCAAGGACACTGCAATGCATACCAGCAGCACGAAGCATACATTATGGGATATTATTTTCACTGTTCGTACAACGCATCGGTGTGCGAATATCGCGCGTATCGAGGTCCTGACTGTGCTGAATGGTTCGTGAATGAACTTGAGAACCTTGTAAGAAAAATTGCACCATTATTTAATACGATTGTGTCCATGACAAATTTGACGGGTGATGAAAGAGAAAATTATATGAACGCAACGCATTGTTATATTTGCGAAAAACCGTTCGACATCGATGAAACAAAAGTTCGAGATCATTGCCATTTCACTGGTCGTTACCGAGGACCTGCTCATCAGGGATGTAATTTAAATTATAAAAATAAACGTTTTATACCAATAGTGTTTCATAACTTATCGGGATACGATGCCCATTTTGTAATAAAAGAATTGGTAACGATTATCGAAGGCTCGACATCAGTCTTGCCAATTATAAAAGAAAAATAAATTTCATTTTCAACGATTGTGAAACGTTACAAAATTTCGCATCGATTTATAGATTCATTCAAATTTTTAAATTCAAGTTTAGATAAATTGAGTTCGTATTTAGGGAGAGACGATATGACGATTTTACGGTCACAATTTAATTTTTTGAACAAGATAAGATTCGATTTGCTTACACGAAAAGGCATCTTACCATACGATTATGTTACCGACTACATGAAACTGAACGATACGACATTGCCGACATGTGACAAGTTTTATAATCAACTAAGACGTTTTATTATTGGCCGACATTTTTGAAAATTTTCGTAGCAGCTGTTTGAGAAGTTACAAATTGGATCCTGCATATTACTATACTTTATCCGGTTTTGCGTGGGATGCAATGCTGAAGCACACGCGTATCAAATTAAAATTATTGACAGATATCGATATGCTACTTTTCATAGAGCGCGGCGTACGTGATGGTTTAAGTCAATGTTCTAATCGATACGCAAAGGCCAGTAATAAATACATGGATTCGTACAATTCCGAAGAACCATCACGACATTTAGTTTATTTCGATGTTAATAATTTGTATGGATGGGCAATGTCGCAGTATCTACCTTACGGCGAGTTTAAGTGGTTAGACGATAATGAAATTAAAACTTTTAACATTCATGCGATATCCGAAAATTCGGACATTGGATATATTTTGGAAGTCGATTTGAAATACCCGCTGGAATTACATGATAAGCATGCAGATTTACCTTTTTGTCCAATACGCGAGAAGCCTCCTAATGCCAAACATGAGAAACTACTCGTTACAGTTCAGGATAGGCAACATTACATCATCCATTACCGCAATCTTCAACAATGCTTAAATCGTGGCTTAAAGGTTTCTGTAATTCATCGCGTTTTAGAATTTGAACAATCTCCATGGCTTCGCGAATACATTAATTTAAACATGCAACTTAGAACTGTAGTTAAAAATGATTTTGAAAAGAACTTATTTAAATTAATGAATAATGCAGTCTTGGGTAAAACTATGGAGAACGTTAGAAATCATGTAGACGTTAAACTAGTTATAAAATCGGAAGGTAGATACGGTGCCGAGCCCCTGATAGCAAAACCAAATTTTCATAGCAGATCAATATTTTCGGAACATTTGGTTGCAATAGAGATGTGAAAATTGGAAATTAAATTTGGAAAACCCATTTATGTTGATATGTGTATTCTAGATATATCAAAAACATGTTTGTACGAATTCCATCATGATTATGTTTGGCCGAAATTTAAACATCTTTGTAAAATATTATACACAGACACAGACAGTCTTATATATGAACTGGAATGTGATGACATATACGATGTAATGAAACACGATATACATCGGTTTGACACGAGCGACTATACCGAGGACAATGTTTACAGTATGCCACGAGTAAATAAAAAAGTACCGGGATTAATGAAGGATGAAAATAATGGGTGTATAATGATTGAGTTTGTCGGACTTCGGTCGAAAATGTATGCTTTGCGCGTAGAGGGCAAACGGAACACGAAAAAAGTGAAGGGTGTCAAAAGTAACGTAATTAGGAAAACTATTTCCTTTGATGATTATATACGTTGCTTGTATGATCGTTTAGAAGTGCATCGTGAACAGAGATGTATTCGTTCAAAATTGCACAATGCATATTCTATATGTGAAGAAAAGAAGATGCTTAGTCCTTACGATGATAAACGATTCATAATTCCACAATCCACAAGAACATTGCCTTGGGAACATTACAAAATAAATAATTATTCGTAAAAACATAATTTATTCTTTGCTCCACGAGTAAAATATTATTAATTTCCAAGTACCTTTATAAACCTGTAGGGTTTCGAGAGAGACGTCTGACTCGGAGTTCTTACAAACCTTGCAAATTGATGCGAGTCGTTCGACAGATTAATTTCAGAATTGTTAGAGTCGTTCGGCAGATTAATTTCAGAATTTGCAGCATAATACTGGGAGTGCCGAGTGTCTTAGCGTTTGGAGGGGGATGTTTTTCAGTGCTTTATAAACGCATCACCGACGTGTTTTCGTTATTTACAATGGCACGAAACTGTACATCACTACAGCTGGAGGCGTTGGAAGTATTTCTGCAAACAGAGCGTAAGTAGTTTTTAACAATTACTCTTAGCGTGTTAGTTTTATTTGTTTTTAATTAGTTGTTTTTTTGTTAAAAGCGGGCGCAATTGAAAAATTGGGGGTAGTCTACGTGGCGGACGTCGCAAGAGTTCGTCGGGAGCGGGCTACCAACCGGAGAAATCTGGATGAATTGTGGGTCGAAGGAGTGCGAAAGCACTTTGAGAACATCGACGTCTTCGACCTACGGTATCTATTCGGATACGAAATTGATGTAAGTTGTTTGTCTGTTTTGATTCATTAGATTTGTGTATTAATATATGTTTTATTTTATCTGTTATAGCCGGATTGGTGGTAGTGATTTTCCGCCTTCCGCTCGCCGCCACGAATTCCTGCACGAACTCGCTCGCCACGATGATGTAAGTTGCTTGTCTGTTTTGATTTATTAGATTTATTAGATTCGCGTATTACTGCATATTTTATTTTATCTGTTATAGCCGGATTGGTGATCCTCCTCCTTCCGCTCGCCCTTATTATATATCTTGAAAGATGTTCACGGCATCTGTGGTCCTCTTCTTGTCATCACACCGTGTGACGACTTCCGTTTCCTTTATAATACCTATATATAGTTTTCCGGTATACGTAAGCCATGCGTTTTTTTGTTCAAGTATGAGTTATAGTTTATTTTTGTGTTTCTTATATATATTTAGTTTAGTTTAGTCCTATAAGTTTTAAGTTCATCTTTAATAAAATACATTCTATCTATCACATCTTATTTTATTATTATCATATTATTATATATCTTATGTTATTTCGTTTTATAAGTATTATTATATTTTTATTTTAGTTTGTTTCCTTTCTTCTTTTGGAGGTTTTCTGGTTTTCAAATAAAAAAATATACAAAAGGTATCGATGTAATTTATTTTTTGCCCCATCCTTCCTCCTACTCCTTTCATTTACGAAATTATATCTAATTAAAAAATTACATCTTATGTCTTCCCGCGGCCGTTTCATCACTTTAATTTTCACCTAACAGTTTGCATGGCATTTTCTTATAATTGACGTAGTAAAATAAACACAATATGAAACTTAAAAATTATTTATTCATATAATCTTTATCATTTTACAAACATTTTAAAATACAAATTATTATATTATAGAACATTGTTCGCTCCTATTCATAAATTGTGAGGAGAATTAAATCCTAATCACTCAATGAAAACTGTATTTCCCTTTCATTGTAGAAATTTCTGTGCTAAATAAACATCATGATTTTCTATTCGTTGACCAGCTGTATCTTCTCGTCCGTGATATGATTGCTCTTCACCTTCTTCATGTTTGTAAACTATCATCATGCTTTACGAACATGTCAATTTATAATCAACCCGGCTTCTCGAAGTTCTTCGATTATAGAAACGATCTCGTTGTCATGCCCCGTATGATCTGCGGATTTCGAGGATACGAGAAGACGTAATCTATCGACAAGCTCGTTTGGGTCATTCCAGTGCACGTAATCCACCGCGTTATCGTTAGCCACCATATCGAACGGTATCAGATTACCTCCACGCCGTTCGCTTTTAAGCAATTTTGCAATGATATATTTATACTTGTAACCCTTGTTACTTTTCACAAGCCCCGATGAGATATGGCTGCGTCTATGAGCGTTCGACGACTTTAATATTTCTGCGTATTTGTGTAAATCAGCATCGTTGAACAAGGTGTCATCAGGCATTCTCATAAATAGTAATTCGTACAAACCAGTTGTTCCTCTGTACCTCACCCCATTAATAATCACATTGACGTTTTTGTTTACATGGAAAACTGAACTTCCAAGCATTAATTTGTTGTGTTACATACTAATAACCACCCCCCCCCCCCCCCCCCCTTGGTACAAACCTTTTTTTTCCACTCACCCATACATTAATCATTATATTATAGTTATTAACTATTATTAACCAAGCTTTACATATGCACTCACTGATGCTAGGTAACTCTGCCACATTATACTCACCTTTGTAAAGGGAACCACTGTAGATAGAGAACCCTGAGAGGAGCATCTAGAATTTTCTTATGCATAATCAACATCCGCTCCCATGCTCCTCAAGTAACGTCTGCCATTAATAAACTCATGTGCAGTATCTATAGCCGATGAGCTAGCATCAGAAGATGACCAGCTCTAAGAACGCTGACGGCCGATAAGCCCATCAGTTACTTACCTCAGCATCCTTTTTAATACAAATAGAGGGCCCAGAGCCCAGTCTCAGTAGTCCTACCAGAGCCGTTCATCTTGTGCACTTCAAGCCTAAAAGGTAATCTACAGTAGTTCTCTACGAGTCTTTAACCCTAAAGGGTGATCTACCGCAGTTCTTCACCAGCCTCACCATCTTGTAACTATATGTAAGCCGTTATATTATATCAACTATCCATTATTGTACTCTGTGCATTTTATTTCGACCATACATCTCCACTTCCAATCCTACGTACGGAATCTCGCACACCCTAAATTATTCGCGACTACTATCATTCTTTAAATCGATTCCGATTATTTGCGGTACTCTACAATAAGGCCCGACGTACTTCAATTATTATTTTTATTATATCAACTACTCGATTCTTATTCGATTTCTATACTCTTCCATCTGCCTGGCAGCGCTGAAAGGAGTCGCTCCGGCTTTTACAGTCTAACCTGGCTGCGCTCGCAGGAGTCGCACCGGTCTCTATCGTCTGCCTGGCAACGCTCACAGGAGTCGCGCCGGCTTTCCACCCCGGAACTGGTACCGCTCGCAGGAGTCGAACCGTCATCTGTACAACACCGTTATTGCACTATATTGTACGATGAGTAAGAATCGAGTAAGTAACTAAATGATTTATGACTAATTCATTTTATTTACGATTTATTCTATTACACGTTGCGGTCTTTGTAGTTTAAGCGGACTAAGCGCCCCAATAAAAAGAAACGTCGCGGAGGAGTTAAGCACCGACCTCGAGCCGCCTTTAAACGTCGCGTTTGCGAACTGATAGAGGAGTTGAACGCTCCGCCTCCAAGCTCGTCCTCCAACCCCGACGAGCCTTGTTACTCGCCGTTATCTGAGGCCCCGACCATCCGTCGTTTAATCGTTTTCAAGGATACGCAACAATGAATGTTTGTGTCTTTCTTCGATCGTGATATGTGGCATCCTCCACTATACTTTGTATAGTTGCAGCGTGTATTTTGCACCATCTGTTACAAAAACAGTGTTTTTAACGTCTTGCGACCGAATCAGAATCAATTCATGATGCGCATTAATTCGTTTGTAATCTTCACTGAAACCGAGCAGCATATTTAGAGGAACACAAAAGTCAAAGTAGCCTCTTGCATTGGGTATGTCTATCTAACCAGCGCTTTCAAGCATTTTTAATCTTGTCGATGTCAACGATACTCCACTTTTTATTATAGTTGTTATTCCAACGTTTTAACAACGATCGATCTCCACGCCGTTTAATTCATATCGAATTTCATCAAACATAAATGCTGCGCAATTCATTTCTAGTCCAATGAAGTTCCTACAACATTGTCATCGTTGAGAATGAGTTTTCTTTCGACGTAAAGGTAACTCTCACTGGGAAACCTGTACAAATCTTGTTGTTGAATGGGAATTCGTATTTCGTCATTGTTTCCGAACGTTGTGTTGGCGTATGGGCTGTAACTATGTAATTCGATCTTTGCAATTCGATCGTCAGAAATCGGTAAACTGGCAATGTTCAATGGATCCATCATTTTCGTTTCTTAATCACAAAACCCAACGATTGCAGAAATTGTGCGTTTTTGTCGCTCAAATCTTGCGATGTGTTCAGTTTGGAGATATTGTCCTTACTAAATGATTGAAAGTACAATTTGTGCGTTTGTGATTGAAGTTCTGGTTCTATCTATTTTCTAACGATCCTTTTAGCAACTCGTTCAACGGGGTGCCCGATAATGCATTCGGCGGATTGCTGATCGGTTGAGTTTTAGCATCTGTGTACAACAGCATTATTTCTAGTAATGTTTGGTATAAGTGCTGCTGCTTGCTCTCTTGAAAGGCTATTAAATGAACGGATATTTAACGTATATTAAACGGTCGCATCGTCGGAGCGTTCGGCGATGTGCTCTTGCGATGTGTCCGATTTGGATATATTCCCTCTACTGAATGATTGTATAATTGTTATCGTTTTTTACATCTTTATCCTTACTGCAGCTGTTGCATCTGTCGTAGAATGTTCAGCATGCCGTTCCAGCCGTTCAGCGGGCCGTTCGAGCCGTTCGAGCCGTTCAATGAGCCGTTCAACAGACCATTGATTATTATAGAGTTGTCAGTTGACCTTGTTGCTGAACACACGTATACTCTAACTCTCCTATTTGAAAATAACCGCTCTACATCAGAAATTTCATTCGTTTTCTCCTCGTCTTGAGCTAATTGCCGCAAAACGTAATTGCAATCGTTGTCACTCAGTGCATGACAGTGCAAGTGCATAAGTGCATTTCGGATATATTCGAGCTGTACCGCATTAAACAAGGAAAGAATATACAAGGTGTCACACCGTTCTTATTTACGATTTATTTGTTTTACCTATTTGAGAAATACATAGTTACGATATGGACGTTAAGTGCAAGGGTTGTGCAAAACCTGCAACGTCCAATCCTGCCAGATGCTTGGATTGTGGGATAATCACTCATACTGGCCCAAACTGTTTAGCCAGGTCGGGTTACCCCTGGCATAACGGGCGACTTTCAAACTGTAAAAGTGATCCTCTTGTATTGCCATCTGGTAGTTCCTCGGCAATCAACTCTCCAGTTAGCTCGCGCGAGTTAAGTGACAGGAGGTAAGTAAATATACAATATTCTTTTAATTATACACGTTTACTTTGTCCGTACAGGTCGACAGCTTAGGTCGATGGTTCAACACTGAATGAATGAATTGTCGTCGAGGCGATGGTAAGCTCTCTTTTTCTCTTTGTCTTATTCTCATCCTCGAGTCGGAATTTTGTTATGTCTGTTGCAGTGCCACGTCCTGCCTGAGGTGATAAGACTGGGGTTATGTGTCGTCACATAACTCGCGCGTCTACGCCCGGGGGCTCCTCCTCCTTCTTTACGCTCGAGGACATCAGTGATCTATTCCGTAACGAGATACTAAACCTACGGCGGGAATACGACAGCATTATTTAAAACGAGCTGTCAATATTGATGGGCGAAATGACGGCAATGCGTTAGAAATTAAATGAACGGCTCACTCTATTGGAAAACCGATCTGACGCTGATCAAAACACCACAATCTCTACTCCTGAACTGACGTTCAACGTTGTTGCCGAGATAGCTGAGAGGGAGAAGAGATCAAGGAACGTTCTCATCCACGGCATCCCGGAACCAGTGGCCACAGGCAGCGGGACTCCACAATCGATTCGTGACCAGGACACCTCTACGGCCAGACAAATACTAACTAGCATCCATTTAGCAAACTACGCAACAATCAGTGTGGCTAGACTGGGGAAACTAGGTAAATCACACAGGCTCCTACGTATTACCTTACAGGATGCTGAAGCCGCCAGACAGATCTTAGCCAACAAAAGCAGATACAGTGGACCTTTCAAGATAACGGACGATAAGTCACCAACTGAGCAGGTATACTTACGGGATCTGCACCTCAAACTCCAGACTCTGCATAATCAAGGAGACACCGCGAAGACCATACAGTATATCAAGGGTATCCCATGCATCGTTGATTCCCACAACAAACCTAAACCTGGTAGTTCAAAAAACTAACTAAGTATATAAATATATATTATCAAAATGTTAGCGGTTTACGCACCAAATTTATCGACTTAAGCTCCTCTCTACTCACATCCTCAGAGCGCTACGACATCATCATTCTGACCGAGACGTGGCTAAACTGCAACTTTTTCACTGGTGAACTAGGGCTGGACGACTACACTGTGTTTCGCAAGGATAGAAGTGACTCCACCAGCTCTTTCGCTAGGGGCGGGGGTGTTCTAATAGCTGTTCACACAAGCTTAACTTGTTCATTGCTCGCTCCACTCACAGACCGCCTGGAGCATCTCTTCATCAAGGTCAGCTCTCCGCTATCCTCTCACGTCCTAATTGTTTCGACCATTTATCTTCCACCTGGCTCACCTCCATCCTTCTACTCTGATCATTTTCAATGCATCTCCAACTTGTCAACCATATACGCATCTGCTTCTTTAACAATCACTGGCGATTTCAATACTCCTTTTATCAACTGGTCTTCTCAAACCTTATCCTACAACTCCCAGTTCATCTCTTCCTCCACTAACAATACAACCACTCAAATATCCAACCTTGTGCACGAACTGGTAGACCAATGCGATCTCACCCAACTCAACCATTTCACAAACTCTTCTGGCTCAATACTCGATCTTATCCTTATCAACCATCCGAATATTCACATACAATCTCCTACTGAATCACTTCTTCCTATCGACCTATATCATCCTCCTCTCCATCTCTCTGCTCAACTTTTCATACCATCTATCTCTGGATCCGTTTCGGCCTCTCCCAAGGTCAGGCATGACTATAGTAGAGCAAACTACTCTGGTATGGTTCATTTCTTTAACTCCATCAGCTGGGACGACATCATGTCTAATTTATCTGTTGACGATGCAGTGGATTATATGTACGAGCAACTATACTAGGCAATAAACACTTTTGTTCCTATCAAAACTATTAGACAAAGTAGCTATCCACCATGGTTCACCAGTGTATTAATATCGTTAGTTCGCATGAAAAAGGCACTATTTACACTTCTGCGCACTTAGAAGTAAATGTACATCTCTCACTAGACAGTGTCATAAAAACTACGTTGCGACGGCCGAAACGAACATCCGAGGTAATTTAAAGGCTTTCTGGTCATTTGACAACAGAAACCGCCTATCTCACTCGCTCCCAGCAACCATGAAATTTGCTAACCAAGAATCCAGTGACCCTCAAACGATTGCCAATTTACTTGCTGACGTCTTTGAGGCGAATTATTCTTCTCTTGAACCTGATTCAGGATCTGCTCCTCCTCAAGTACTATCCGAGCAATGCTTACCCTGCTTAGACATTAGTATCAGCGATGTACTTACTGAAATTGGCAATCTTAAAGTTTATAAAAGTCCTGGCGAAGACGAGCTCCCTAGTAGTATTTTTAAACAATGTAAGTTTATCTTGTCTAGGCCATTATGGATTATTTTTTGCAAATCACTGGGGGATGGTAAATATCCTGTTCGCTGAAAGAGGGGCACTATAACACCAATATTCAGGGCTGGAGATAGAACTAAGATAGAAAACTACAGGCCAATCACGTTACTCAATGTTCCATCCAAAATTTTTGAAGCTGTTGTTTGTAAAAAACTCTCTAAGATCATGCACAACTATTTAACCACTGAGCAACATGGCTTCATTAGTAGTAGATCAACAACGACCAATTTAGCGTGCTATATTAGTTATATCTCACAGGCTTTGGAGAATAACAAGCAGGTCGATGCAATCTATACAGATTCTGCCAAGGCGTTCGACAGAGTCAACCACAATTTATTGATTGACAAGCAATTTTGGGGTAAATGGTGCGCTCTTGCAATGGTTCTACAGTTATACAGGGTGCGTCACGGAAAACAGACGATTTTCAAATGAATGTTGTGAAGCGGGTGGTGGGGTAGAGGTTTGTGTAGGAGGGCATTTAACGCATCAAGCAATGCCATTTCATTTGTTATCATGTCGCTGTGGACATTAGAGCATCGAGTGTTCGTATACTATAATTTTGTAAAAAGTGGCGAGTCGGTTATTGAAACTCAGCGACTCTTTCGTCGCCGTTTCAATATTGGGCGTCATGGGGACATTCCAAGTCGCAATACCATCTTGAGATGGGTCACATCTTTTCGAACAAGAGGAACAGTAATGAAGAAGAAACCACCTGGTCCTGTCGCAACTGCAAGAACTCTGGAGAACGTGGAAAGAGTGAGAGAAGCCATCATAAGGAGTCCAACTCGTTCTGCTCGACGACATGCTGCTGAATTAGGAATGAGCGAAAGCTCAGTAAGGCGAATCCTACACGAAGATATGGGATTCCATCCTTACAAAATTATGGTCGTTCAGAAGTTAAGAATGATAAACGAAGAACTGTTGAAGAGAGTAGTAGCGAACTTCCGGGAGCGACTGCAAAGTTTCATTCACCAAAATGGTCACCATTTAAGTGACATAATTTTTCATACATAAATAGCCTAAAATTGCATGTAATAATGTATCATTTCGTGACAATAAATTAAAATTACGCTAGAAATTAACTGAGAAATATTTATTTTAAAAACGTCTGCTTTCCGTGACCCACCCTGTATTACAGGTCGAGTCCAGACAATCAAATATCGTGGACATATATCCAGAACAATTTTTGTATCTTCTGGTGTCCCCCAAGGCTCTCATCTAGGACCATTGCTTTTTCTATTATTCATAGATGATATTAGACACGCTTTCACTAACTGTAGCTTTTTATTATTTGCTGATGACCTCAAACTCTTCCGTGTTATCACCTCAGAAACTGATGCATATTACCTACAACAGGATATTCACCGATTAGAGGAGTGGTGCAGCAGAAACTTGATGAGACTCAATCCTGCCAAATGTAGCGTCATCAGATATCACAGAAGCAGTGAACCCATTATTCTGAATTATACCCTGTACAACACTGTTCTGAACAACACAGAATGCGCCAGGGATCTTGGGGTTTTAATAGACAGCTCGCTGACTTTTGACCAGCATATAGTGGCTGCCACTAACTCAGTTTCCAAGATGCTGGGCTACCTGAAGCGTACTTGTGCTCAATTTCATGACCCTGGCACATTTCTAACTCTTTATTATTCATTAGTAATGTCTCATTTAGAATATGCAAGCATAATATGGGCACCTCGTTTATCCAAACACATAAATGCTCTTCAGGGGATACAACATAGATTTCTGCGCTTTCTTTCCTACAAAACCACCTCTCCCATGGGGCGATTTGACCATGATTACAGCAATATCGTGCGCAGATTCAAGGTTCTTTCTTTTAAGGATAGACGCACCATTAACGAGATTGTGTTCATACAGAAACTTCTCTCCAATGAAACTGATTGTGCACCACTGCTTGACCAGGTCCCTTTTCACATTCCACCACGGGCCACCAGATCTTCTGAATTGTTTCATCAATGTCACTACTCCTCTAGATTTGGGCACTTGAATATTATCAATAGAGCATGCACCACGGCGAACAAATTCAACTCAGTCTGCGAAACATTTATTGACTCTGTCGACAAAACTAAACATAACCTCCGAAACTTTTTCTTCGATAACGCGGCAATTGGACAGCACTATGTCCATACTCATTGCACCACATTACACCAACTTGCACTAATAAAATTCAGTATCCTACGCTCATTATAAACCTGGCTACAAGCCTTTTCAAACCACCATAGACGCACTCAATCTTCCTCCATTCACGTAATTACAATAACTCGGCCATACTTATACTATTGTTAGATGTTTATGTTTACGTTCGTAACTCGGCGATAATATGTATGTATTAATTCATTCATACATTATTCCGTTGTAGCCGATTACTGCGACTGATGCGATGTACACAGTTCACGTTATGTATCGTTTGTTGTAAAGGGCTATGCCCGTATGTATATTAAATAAATAAAATAAATTATTATGTTTATATTCATGTTATTTTTTACGCCGTCTAATATGAAGCCTCACTGTCACTTCTTCTCCACGGAAATTTATCAGATTATCGTTTTGATCGGTAATGCGTATAGTACGGTGATCAATGGCTCTCATGATAACTGGAAGATAAATGACGTTCGTAGGACTTTCCGAAATTTTGTATCCTGGTGGCACGCGCGGTGAAAACTCATGAATGGTATGAACACATTGACCGTTGCTATACGCGCCAGTCGTAATATTACATTCGATCCTCAGCACATTTACTTTCATAATATTTACGGGTATATCCGACTCATGCCATTGTCCCGGCTGTAATATGCGATATGTAGAAAACGCGAGAAGCGATCCTATATTATTTGGTTTGGTAAAATCGATTGTATAATCACTATATATTTCACTTTACAAAGTGCTGTTATTTGTACGAAATAAAATGATTTTTGTCTTGTCCATTATTTTCTCTTGCGAGTACTTATTTAGCGCTTCGAATTCGTACGAACCGTCCAGTATCGTGATCTCACCATCGGCATCAAAGTAAAATTTATTGTTTGTAAAGTCAACGTTCGGTATTGTGTTGAAAGCTTGAAAATCAACGAGTCCGAGTTCGTAATTATCATCCTTCAAGTTTATAGGTGGAAGGTAATCAGTGCTAAGCACAGAATTCTTTCCGCTTAATGTGAACGTCAACGACATCTTTGCAACTGTGAAGACTATGTGCATCGAAACTATTTTATACATTTCCAGCTAAAAAATGCAAGAGTTGTCCGGATACACTCGTATCTAATTTTTGATACTGCGTGTGAGTGTATAAAATCGTTACATGGTTTCCGAAGTAGTTTATTAACTCTGTCGGTGGTCTCAGATTTCCAAAAGAATCGAAATATTTAACACGATTCCCCGCTTTACGTAAGCTACCCAGTGTGTACCAGGACCTTCCGATTTATTCAAATTCATGATACCGCATTAGTTTATGAGCGATTAAGAATGTAAATTTGTACGCATGAAAACACCTCGAAAATATGGAAAGTTCAACTTTCGTGCAAAGTTATATAATTGTACATTTGTTATTGCGCCCTGTGGAAGCGTTACAACTTGCCGAAGCGCTTCTTTTTTTTCTTTAATTCCTTTTCCCCGTTTATACGGTGCAAGTTAAAGTCCATGTCCTTCCATAACACGATTGTGCCGTTTCACTTCCTCCAATGTTTTCCGTGCTGCAGATGCATCGTTGACTGCCTTGGCGATACTTGCTGCACCGTCAGCCACCGTACCCAAAGCTGAAAGGCCTGCAAAAATAGGTACAAGTGCTGGAAGAAATCCCCTACGTTTTGCAACTGGAAGTTTGCGCGACTTCGTCTTCTTCTTGTTACTTTTCAGCGGTGCCATTACTTTCTTCTTTGGCTAACTCTTTGGCTATCAATATTCCAGCAACGCGCGCAGACAAAAGTATTTTCCAATCTGGTACGAATTCTTTTTGTGCTAATTCGAAGATCAAATGTGCATATGCACATCGTACGACTATCGTATAGGAAGAGAAATTTTTTCCTGGGATGTTTGGGTTTATATAGGTAGAGAGAGAAGTTGCAAATTATGCAATACATTATGATTTATTAAAGTATAATTTGTAACATAATTCAATTTATTTTCTCTGTTAAGATGCTGTTGATGCAGCTGTTATTATTGCATGAATGCCTAAAGCTACTAATTCGCCATCTATGATTAAATTTCGATCGTAAATGTGGCTCTCTTTAATATACAGTACAACTTCCGCATGCTCTTTTACATCCCCGTATCCCCGAACTAATGTTACAAACTCTTTAAATTTTTGCTCCACCGAATACAGTGTATCGTATAATGCATTATGCATTTCAATTATACAATCATTTAAAATTACCATTTTCTCAAACGTTTTTCTTATCATACACATACATTTATCTTTGTTGAACAATTTAAGAACTTTTTCACCATATAGCACTCCAAATTCAACACATACATCATTAAAGTTAATATTGTCGCGTGTATCTGTTGCATCTTCAAAGAAGCTGCGTACGTTGTCTGCTTCAGCTACAATCAGCGACCACGTTACTATGCTCAGCTCCAGCTGGTTGTTGCGGCTGTCCGATAATATGAGTTGGGGATAAAACTTGTTGCCGAATATATTTATTCCAATTTCCAAATGCTTGGTACAAGAATCTGTCAACGGATATTTTCGACCAAAAATCTGGCATGATCGTTGAGGTTTGATTCTAGAACAAATAAACACCATTTAAGTATGTTATTAGAACGAATAAATACCTTGTCCTAGCGTTAAATGAAATATGTTTCGAACACTTACTTTACATCATCCTGATGTTTTGTTATTTTTTTGCGTGTCTCTTCTTCGATAGAACTTGGATGTTTCCTTCTGCAAAAAAACCCCTTCAAACTTTGAGAATACATATTTCACTCTTCATAATACAATGTTGCGAACGATGCACTTGCGGTGATGGTCAATTTGGTTTTGCGTGTGCTTAAAAAGTTAGCAAAACCCCTACCTTCTATAGTCATGAATTGCAACGTCAGATTTGCTGCGTAAACAAAAAACCTTATTTCAAAGACGTAGAAAAAATTCCGCTTAAGGCGGGAAGGGTCTTGTGCCGTCCTCCGATAAGAAGAAATAGTTCAAGGTCATGTTTCTACTAGCGGCGATGCCAAAAATAGTTCGTCATGGGGGTGGGGGTCTCATAGGTGTCAAATTTCAGTTCAAGGTCATGAGGGGGGGGGGGGGGGGTGTTATTCAAGGTCATGGGGTGAGAGCCTCGTAGGTGTCAAATTTCAGTTCAAGGTCATGAAGGTGAGGTGGGGTGCTATAGGTGACGCCAAAAATAGTTCAAGGTCAAAAGGGTGCTAGGTCGGATCTAATTCACTTGTATCAGCATTTTTTTTGCTGACTCAGCAGAAATTTGACACCCTCAGCAGAAATATCATACCCCCCACCCCCCTCCCCCTCCCAACAACCAAAGGTGTCAAATTTCAGTTCAAGGTGGGGTTGGGGGGTATCATATTTTTGCTGAGGATGTCAAATTTCTGCTGAGTCAGCAATAAAAATACTGACGCAAGTGAATTAGAACCGGCCTAGTATCACTACTTATATCTCGAAAACTACGCAGCAGGTCAAAACTTGTCATACAACATAAATAGTAGGAAAGTTATTACTAAATCTACATTCGATATGTAATATACATTTAATAAGAATATCACTATTGGCATATCTACATTAGATATGTAATATACATTTAATAACAATATAACTGTTACTATATCTACATCAGATATGTAATATACACTGAGTAACAATGCCATTATTATTATATCTACATGAGATATAATGTAATGTTCTGTCGTGCTCTTCTATTTTTGCTTGAAGGCAGCACGGCTTGAGAGTTGTTCCCAAAATAGGGAGGTTTTAAAATCAAGCGAGATTGTTCTACTAATAGGTTAAGAATGTTCTTTATTTCGATAGAGTTCTGTCTCGTATAATGTTGATTGTAGGAATGAGCTTGTCGTACAGGTACCGGACTTATACATTGTTTCTTGAAGCCGGCACCAGCCAATCAGGGCCGCTGGTCGTTTGTACAAAGGGTGACCAGCGAGTCACTAGCGCAGGTATATGCGACCGATGGCGTTTAAGGGACGTCGAAAAGGCGCTTGGTAACGAATACATAACATGTAATATACATTGAGTAACAATGTCATTATTGCTATACCTATTTGAGATATAATGTTATATACGTTTAATAAAAATATCGTTATTAGCGTATCTACATTAGATATGTAATATACATTGAATAATAATGTGATGATTACTATATCTACATGAGATATAATGTAATATACATTTAATTAGAATATCATTATTGGCATATCTACATTAGATCTGTAATATACATTTAATAACAATGTCATTATTACTATATCTACATGAGATGTAATGTACAATAATATACATTTAATAAGAATATCATTATTGGCATATCTACATTAGATATGAAATATACATTGACTAATAATATAATTATTACTATATCCACATGAGATATAATTCATTATACTTTTAATAACAATATAATTGTTACTATATCTACACCAGATATGTATACATAGTTGATAGTGTGTCTAGAATCTCATGAATTGAATAGTACTGGTATAAATTTTCTATTCCTTTTGCTATGACTGTGAGATAATCACAAGTAATCGAAATAATACTTTCTTTTTATTAAGGGTTGCACTTATTTCACATTTCATTTTTTAATAGTATGTACTAATAAGAAAACACAGATTCAAATGAACGTTCGTGCTAACAAATATGCACATTAACCGCATTACTTATAAACTAGGCACATCACCTTAAGCTTAAAAATGTGGTGTAATTTATTATTAATTTATAATATCAGAATGAACTAATTAATAAATATAGGATAGATTAGGTATAATATCCAACTGATCTAAACATTATTTGTATTTAGTGTTATATCTTTATTTTCACTTTTGAAATATGCATAAAGAATTTGAACTATCCGAAGTATGTTTTTATTAACATACTGCAACAAATGCATACATTGTCCTTAATTTCTTTAATGGATCTATTCAACTTTTCTACTCTATAATTTTTTGGTTGCAATTCCCTCATGAATGTCTGAATAAATTTTGAAAATAAAGAAAAAGATATCATATTATTAAATATTGATACATTGTACTCAAAAATATTAATTTGGAATAAAGAATGCATTGAAGAAAATAAGATTTAATATTTCTTTTACCTTAAACATATTTCCACATATATCTTGCAAGAAAGTAATTGCATCTGTTTGCATAGTACTTATGTTTTTGTTATATGTCCTAGTATTTCATTCCATGCTGGAAGATATCTGTAATGTATCTATTCAACTTTTCTGCTCCATAATTTTATGCTTGTAATTTCCTCATGAATGTCTGAATTGTGAAGTCGCAGGGTCCCCTCTCTCACCGAGTCCTCTGCGCACTTGTATAATTATCTCTAAGCTACTGATTTGGTAGGGGTTCTTACTTACCTTTCGCTGGGCGCGGATACCTGTAGAGATGAGTCGTCTTGGTTAGTGGAGTCGGTAGGGTAGATGGTCTAATTGAGGTTCACGCACTTCTGATCACAACAAATGTTTATTTGGTTCGAGTACAACCTTTAACTTGCGCGCGCTTTACGGATGAGGTTGCTCTGTCGGATCCCTGAGTTCCGTAGCAGAGTCGTACTTCGCGGAGTTAGGTGCGCGTCTTAGAATTGGTATCTCGGATTTTCGCTAGACGAACTGGCCGATTCCGAACAGCTTTCGCGGATCGCTTAGGTGATCTGATCACTACAAATTCTGGGGTTGATAAAAATTATACTGTTCTGTCTACACGGGTTCTGTACTGGTTCTGCGCGATATTGGATCTGTCGCGAGCGGGCTTGGTCGCGTTATTATATATTGATGAGCGAGGTCAATCGTTTGGTTTTCAGTTCGGGTGAACCACCTCGTTCGGATTGTCAGCGTTCTTGCGATACGTTGACCCGAGCGAGCTGCTCACTCAGACTTTTCGGAACTATGAATTCGGATAATGAAATAAGAGTTTAAAGAATGTGGATGGCGAAATAAGGGTTCCAAGAATGCGTCACAGGACGTGACACCTGGCCGCCTAGATTGTTGCATATCGGTACGATATCAACAAGTAAATTTGGAAGAGAAAAGAGAGGAAAAAAAAAATATTATTTCACTTAAGTCATTGTGTTATCCGAATTCGTAGTTTGTGTTTCCATGCGTTAGGTGCATTTTACAATTTTGAGGTATGTGTAGCTACAATATTTGTTAATTGACATAAATTCGTTGTGCTGGGTACCTTGTACTTTGCGGATCGGTGTGTTACAAAGAGTAAATGGTTTTCGGGTGACCATTTACTTCCCTCCCCGCTGAGATTGGCGATAGGGGCGTTCAACAGAGTCATGGTGCGTGTGCTGAATACTGTCGTAGACCGACACTTCTGGGCTTCTTTTGTTATTAAATTTTAGAATTTGAATCTTTTTAGAATGGAGCTGATGTTTGTTAGGTCGTCTATTGCGGGAGGTATGCGCTGAGACAGCGAATGTCTCGAATGCGCTGGTTCTGGGTATTGTCAGGTGCTCTGCGTCTTGTGGTTCTTCGGAACCCCGTACGCTTGGTGGGATTCTTCTTGTTATGTTTTATTATTATGTTTTATTATCTTATTATGTATTATTATCTTATCATGTTTTATTATTATGTTTTACTATTATATATATATATCTCTTTTTGTCTTTTTAATGTTACTACGGCTATATATATGTTTTTATTGTTTCCTTGAATAAACCTTCTTTTCTTTTTATTTTGACCTTGTTTGTATTCATTTATACGTGTTCCTGTCTTCTTTCCCAAATTCCGAGATTTTAGTTTAGTTCTTCTAGTGTAAAGACTTGTATCTGCTTTTGCTTTATTGGTTGTGGTACCGGTGGTTTAACCGTAGGTGGTCGTAGTGAGACGGGTGGTAGCGTTCTCCATTTCAAAGTGTTTGGTTGTTCTATTTTTATTTCCTTTAATTCGGTGTCCTCGTTTCTGGCTAGGTTTCCTTTCTTTGGAAGTTTTTTGATGGTTTTGTTGTTTTTTAGCGTCACTAGTAAGTATGTAATTGAGCTGAAGATGGCTGCCAATAGATGTATGGACCATCCATATAGTGTATGTAATGTATATCCCCTTATGATCGTGTCAATTATTAGCTTGCAGATATGAATGATTATGAAAATCATTATTACTGCAGAGCTAATAGAGCCAAACTTGATGAATTTTTCCACGAATTTATTCCACGTATTTTCTGCGATATGGGATAGCGTGTTCTCTGTAAAAAGATTGTTGATTAGTCCTCCTTGTACGCTTTCTTCTCCTAGCATGCCCCTCGCTATTGTGTTCAGCAAGGCTGATTTTTCTAGGGGGAACATAATGTGCTGTTGGAGTTCTTGGAGGTCTTCTTGTGAATAAATTCCGCTTGATGCTAATGAATTTATTTCTTTGTATTCCCAGGAAATATTTGTATTAGGTTTTAGAATTCCTGGGTTTTGCGCTTGTCTTGGTGTTGGTGTTAGTGCTATCCAATTGTTGTTTAGTTTGTAATATTGTGGAATAATTGTGTTACATTCTATCTGGGTTCCTGATTTCATTAGTATGTGTGTTTTGGGTGTTAGAAATCGTGTTTGGTTCCCGGAGGTTACTGGTAACTGTGTGTAGCATTTGTCCGTGTGAAGTAATTGCACTTCTTTTGGCGTGCATTTTATGATGTGTACCACCTCCCCTGCGATCCTAGCAATGTATCCCGGTTTTTCCATTAGATTATACGCAAATTCGTCTGGTGAAATAGAGGCTATGGATAGGGAATTATAGATTGTTCTTTTTTCTAGTTTGCATCTTTCGTTTAGAATGTCTAAGTATAAATTTTGTATCTGAGCCCTGAAGTGTTTTTCTACGTATACGAATTTTGAGTTAGTGTATGTGAGAATGTCTAGGTTTAATATTTCTTTTGACGGTTGTACGTCATTATCGAATAGTATATTGTTTCGTGTTCTTTCGTATATAATTAATTTTGGGTGTTCGGTTTTCGTTAGTATTCTGTTGCAAGTTTTGATATCTCCTTTCGCTGCTAGCGCGAATGAGATGTCGGTTGTTTCTATTGTGTATAATGTTTCGCGATTGTTAGATGTTAGTTTTGTTACCGGACCTCGGTATAATACATCGTATTTAGTTTTAAAATAGTCCTCTCTCGGTAACGCTGACCAGAAGGTATGTCCTCCTTCCATGTCGATACAATGTTCATCCGAAAATTTACAAACTGTTCCCGATGCTAAGCGTAATTTATCGTTATTAAGACTAACTTGCGCGGTGTATTCTATTAGCGTAATCTTTATAAGGCCCTGTACATATACTTTATTCCATGTTCCGTAGCTATCGGAATAGGACGCTCCTGTACATGAGCTTTCTATTGCGTTTCCCGCGAGACTTATTCCTACGGATTTTGTGGAGTTTATTTTTAGATTCGCGATTGTATGAAAGTTGTCGTATCTAAATATTCCGGTATTATGTATGGATTTACAGTTTTCATGGCTTATGTCTAGAAGGTATTCTTGTATCGCGTTTTCTACTGGTACTAAGTGGCTGAACATTCCGCATCGAAAGATTGTGCGTTGGATCTCTATTTTACATTGTATGATTGGGACCGTTCTGAATTCCGCTAATTGTAGTAGCCGTATTGTGGTATTGGTTATGCTGACGTCTGCATGGTGGAAGTCGCATTCCCCGGTGTCCAGTAAAGAGTATGTCGATACGATCGGGTTGGTTGCGCCGCAATCGAATCCGATTATTGCTTGGCTAATTTTGAATGTGCTGATATAAATTAATAGAATTAACTTCATTGTCGGCTCTTTTCCTAGAAAGAAGGCTTATGTTATTTTCTGTGCTGCTAAATGCTTAGTTTGTTCGCATGAACCGTTTTTGGCTTTCCTTTGTAATTGATTGTTATATTATTGTTATCCCCTATTTTTAGTATTTCATATGGCCCTAGATACCAATCCTTTTCTAATTTTCCCGGTTTGGGTTCTTTGAGTAACCATACTTTGTCTCCGGTTTTGAATTCTACCGATTTAATGAATCTATCGTAGTATTCTTTTGATTTCATTTTTGAGTCTATTAGATTTTCGCGTGCCATACTAGCTATATCTCTCATGTTTTTTATCAGGTTTTCCAAATAATCGTTATGTGTAGGTAGTTGTTCTGATCTCTTTAGAGGTTCAATCGAAGGTAGCCTAGCTGGATAAGCGAAAACCAGTTCATGCGGTGTGAATTTGTGACTGGAATGGATGCTTGTGTTGTAGTTGAATTGTGCTAGCTCTAGAAGTTCATCCCATTCACATTTTTTTGTTGAAAAATTTTTTAAATATTCGCAAAGTGGATGGTGTGCCCTTTCTAATGATCCGTTTGATTGAGGTGAAAAAGATGTTGTTTCGATTTTTGAGAATTTAAATCTTTTTGCAACTTGTTTCATAATTTTGCTAGTGAAATTTGTTCCTCTATCTGTAAGTACTATTTTAGGTGAGCCAAAAGTGCATATAAATTTTTTTACAAAAGCATCTGCGACTGATTCTGCTGTCTGATCTTTTAAAGATACTGCTACTAAAAATTTCGATAATTGGTCTTGTATTGTTAAGATGTATTTATTATTATTTTTTTGTAACGTTGAGTGGGCCGACTATGTCCATCGCGATTTTATCGAAAGTTTTTACTGGTGTATCCGTTATAACCATCGGTTGTCTAGTTTTAACTCTTTTTAATTTATTTCTTTGGCATTCCTCGCACTTCTTTATTCTGTTTTGAATATCTTGTTTTAGATTTTCCCAAAAGAATTTGTCTTTTATTCTATTATATGTTCTATTTACGCCTGAGTGACCTCCTAGTTTTGTAGAGTGGAGTTGGTCAAATATTTTATCTCTGTTTTCAGGTTCTACGTATTCGATACTGTTTAAGCATATTATTATTTTAATGTTTGTTTTATTGAAGGTGTTTTTTAATATTTCCTCTATTTCGTGCCAGTTTATATTTAGTATTTTAATGTCTTTTGAAATGCTGAAGATTTTTATATTTTTCCGTATAAGTAAATCTTTTAATGTATTAAATAATTTTATCAAATTTTGTTTTATTATCTCCGATGATGCTGCTACGTTTAAGCATAAGATAAAGAGTTTTTTATTATTTACTTCTATTAATTCAACTTCGTTTTCGGACAGATTGGGGTTTATTTTTATATTCTTGATTTCCATTAGCGCGTTGGTGTTTTTGTCTAGAGGTATGCCTTGTTGAGTAATTATTTGTACGATGTTATCGTTTCTAAATTGAATCGAGTTTTTTGAGTAAATTAGATTTTTTTGTTCCTGTTCTTCTATATTGTCTTTTTTTTCTTTATTTTCCTGTTTCTTGTGCTTAGTCGTTCTTCCCTTATTGTTGCTATTCGAAGTTGCCTCTTGGTCTAACGGTTCCTGGATCTTTTTCCTTGGTCTACCCCTTCCTCTTTTGATTTTGGTATGATTGTCGTTTGAGGCTTCTACTTTATTTTGACTTGGAATTTTTACGGATGTCGATTTTTCGCTGATTTCTTTCTTTCCTTGCGCTCTTGTTGTAACGGAAATGTGTGCGTTGTCCACCGGATTTCTCGATAATGCGTCGGCGTTCACGTTTTGCTTACCCGGTTTATATACTATATTGTATTCATAATCTGATAATTTTAATCTCCATTTTTGTACTCTAGTATTATTGTCAGCTGTTTTTAGCCAAAGTAATGGTTTATGATCTGTAACTATTGTAAATTTATTCCCGTAAATGTAGTTTCGGAATGTTTTTATCGCGAACATTATTGCTAGGGCTTCTTTTTCGTAGGTGTCGTATTTAATTTCGGCTTCTTGCAATACTCGTGATGCGTATGCAATTGGTTTATCTTTCCCGATTTCTCCTTGTGATAATACTGCACCCAGAGCGTATTTAGATGCGTCTGTCGTAATAACGTATGGTTTCTCGAATTGTGGATACTGTAGAATGGGTGCGCTGCATAATATTTCCTTGAGTTTTACGAAAGCGTCTTGCTGTTCCGTGTTCCAGGAAAATTTAGTGTCTTTTTGCAGTAACCTCGTTAAAGGTTTTGCAATTTTTGCAAAATTATTTATGAATCGTCTATAGTATCCTGCGAGTCCTAAGAATTCTCTTATGTTCTTGACGTTCTTAGGAGTCGGAAATTTTTGGACAGCTTCTGTTTTTGCTGGGTCGGGTTTTATCCCTTCCCCACTTATTATATGACCTAGGAAGCATACTTCTGATTTAAGAAATTCGCATTTTTCGGGTTCAAGTTTTAATTTTACTTCTCTTAATTTCTGAGCGACTGTGTTGAATCTCATATTGAGTTCCTCTAGATTTTCTCCAAATACTATAATATCGTCAATGAAGACAAAGCAGATTTTTCCAATTGAGTCTCCTAAAGCTGTATTTATTACTCTTTGGAAGGTGCGTGGCGAATTTCTTAATCCGAAAGGTAGGACGTTGAATTCGAATCGTCCTAGTGGATGTATGCTGAAAGCTGTTTTGTGTATATCCCTTGGGTTCATTTTGATTTGATGGAAGCCTGATTTTAGATCTATTACATGATATACTTTTGCTTGTCCTAATTGATCAAAAATTTCGCTTATATTTGGGAGTAAATATGGATCTGGAATCGTTTTTTCGTTTAATTTCCTATAGTCTATCACTAGTCTCCATCTTTTCTTCCCTTCAGCTGTTTCCTTCTTCTTGACTACCCAAGTTGGAGCGTTAAAAGCGATTTTTGAGTGTGTGACAAAACCGTTTGCGATTAATTTCTCCGTTTCTCGTATTGCAGTTTCTTTTAATTTATGTGGCAAGGGAAATTGTTTTACATATACGGGTTTCTCGTCCGTTAGGTTAATTTCGTGTTGTTCCGTATTGTAGGACTCTATTTTATCTCCTTCTAACCAAAATATGTCATTATTTTTATCGATCAGTTCCCTCATTATGGCTTTCTTGTCCTCAGATAGGTTTCCGTTTCTTTGCTTTCCGTCACAATACTGTTTCCCTTATTTTCTGTAAGACTGATTGTTTCTACTTCTAATATTTCGTTTTCGTTTATTTCTGGTAGGTTTTCTGTTTTTTGGAATCCTTCCAGTATATCTTCTACGTCGTATGAGGCATAGTTATATTTGTTTTCTAAAAGGTCGGTTTCGTTTTTGAATTTGATGTTTGTATTTTCGTCTACTTTGGTTAGAAATTCTGTATAATCATATAAATCTATCTCGCACATTTCTTCGCTTTTATCGAGTACTGTATTTATATTGTTTATTATTTGTTCTACATATTCGTTATCTGTTTCTAGATGTTCTTCCAGGTTTGATGGCGTCATGTATTCTGTGTTTACTGTTGTGGTTTGTTGTTTGTCTGTTGCATTATCTAGTCTGTCTACTATGTTCAATAGGTGTAGGATGTCGTTGTTAAGGCTATATTCTGAATCTCCTGTTAAGGTTTCTGATCGTGAAAGGTTTTGGTCTAGACTGTCCTTGTTGCTTAGATTTCTGTTAATTTCTGTTTGGTGCAGGCTTCCTGAGTCCGTGTGTACGGGGGTCAGTGTCTTATTCGCGTGAGTCGTGTCTTGAAGTATTTTGTTGAGGAAGCATTTTTGCTCGTCTGTTAGTTTTGGTAACTGATGTGGAGCTAATGTTTGACTTGTTATGTTTGCCTCTCCTGATTTTAGTTCGAATCTTCCATTATTTATTTCTACGTATCCCTCGTCTAATCTTAATCTTTGTTCGAGGAGCACCTTTATTCCTAATATTCCGTCGTATGGTATCGAAAAGTCTTCTGGTGCTACGTGAAAATCAAAATATTGGCAATTTATAGGTATTCTTACTGCTCCTAGTGTTTGTATTGGTTTGTCCGTAATGCCTGAAAGTAATATTTTTCTGTCTTCTAATATTGCGTTTATAGGGATTTGGTCTTTTTTTATAATATTCAATTGTGCACCGCTGTCAATGAGGAGGTTGCATTCCTTTCTTGTGTAAGGATTTTCTATTGTAATGTATTGTAATAGGTTTTCCAATCTCAGTGAATACATTGCCATTCTTGTTGTTATTCTTTCTTCTTTTATGATTTGATTATCGGGCAAGTTGGGTCCTAGCGTTTTTTTGTCGATGGTAGCAGAGCGTGGTTAAGGCAAATAAAATGATAGTGTGCACCACATGAGTAAAAGAGGAAAAAAATATATTCAGAACAAGCAAAAACGTTTTCTCCAAGCACAAGGTCCAAGCGCAGAAACATCGAACATCGAGGGCGCGAAACGGAAGCGCCAAAACGGCGCCGCAAATTGGCGCGAGGATATCTAACGCATAGCGCGAATTTCAACACTCCCCCTTATCCGCGCGTCAATGAATCGCGCATGTTAATTTTGCATATTGAGTAACTTTACACACTTTAGATGTTTTATTTTTGGTAATGACTTAGTGAACATATCGGCTATCATATCATTTGTGCTTAGATACTCCACGCTAATGTTGCCATTTTCCTGTGCTTCACGTGAGTAGTGATACCTTATATCTACATGCTTACTTCTAGAATGGTGAACGCTATCTCTACATAGGGTTATTGCGCTCTGATTGTCGCAGAATACGGTCGATGCATCTGGTATGAATTCCTTAAGTTTAATATGGTACAGTAGTTCCCTTAAATATACGACTTCTTTCGTGACTTCTGAAAGCGCTATGTATTCGGCCTCCATAGTTGACAACGCAACGCATTTCTGCTTCCTTGTTCCCCAACTAATTGGACCACCCGCTAAGGTTACAACGTATCCAGTGCACGAATGTCTATCAACTACATCGCCTGCCCAGTCAGAGTCTACGTACGCTTGTAATTTGGTATTTCCTTTGGTATATGTTATCGCATAATCTGTTGTTCCGCGTAAATATCTTAATACGCGTTTTGCCTTTTGCCAATGACTTATGTCTGGATTATCACAAAATCGACTTAATGCACTCGCTGCAAATGCAATGTCTGGGCGTGTCGCGTTAGCCAGATATATTAAACTCCCTACTAACTCACGATATTGCTTTCCTCGAGTTTCTAATGTATTCTCGTCGGATTGTGAAGCATCCGCCTTTACAAATTTTTCATTTGGCTCCAACGGGGTTGCCGAAGGTTTACAATTATCCATTCCGAACCGTTTTAACAAATTTTCCGTGTATCGGCGCTGTGATATTTTCATGCTTCCATTTCCAGCTTCCCTATCAATATGCATACCTAAAATATCTTTAACCTCGCCGAGATCATTCATCTTAAACTTACGTTTTAGTAACTCTTTAACTTTATGTATCCTACTTAAACTCTTTGATCCGATTAATAAATCATCTACATATACTACGATTATGACATCGCTATTTTCATCTGAATCTGTATACACACAGGGATTAGCCGCGTTTTTCTTAAAGTTTATACTCGCTAAATAACGATTCAATTTTTGATACCATTCTCTGCCTGCTTGTTTCAAGCCGTATAGAGGTTTCTTTAACTTACACACTTTTTCTTCTTGAGAAGCGTCCTTGAACATCTCCGGTTGAACCATGTAGAGTTCATCTGTCAAGTCTCCTTGGACGTATGCTGTGACCACGTCCATTTGATGAACGTACATTTGTTTCTCCACACAGCATGCTAGAAAGGTTCTAATGGTCTCGTATCTAGCGACTGGAGCAAACACCTCGTCATAGTCGATTCCTTTCGTTTGCTGATCTCCACGCGCAACCAACCTCGCTTTAAATTTATCCAAGGATCCATCTTGTTTCGTTTTTACCTTGAAAACCCATCTATTCGTTAATACTTTAGTATTTCTGGGTCTACTTACCAGATCCCAAGTATTGTTGTCAATAAGGGAGTTATATTCAGTCTTCATGGCCTCTAGCCACAATTCTTTTTCTGGACTATTCATCGCTTCTTTTACGTTGCTTGGTTCCACGTACTGATCATTTTGAACTATCATTGCTGTGTCGTATATTTTTCTTGGCCTGCCTGGTTTCCCTGTCCTCAACAACCTTGGTCGTCCAGGTCCTCTATTTACTTGAATCGGAGTATTTTCACTGGCATCATGAAACACAGGTTCATCATCGTCAATAATTGTTTCGTTTTCTTCAACTTCTTCAATAGGAGGATTAACTGGAATATCTATATGTGTTCGTTCTTCCAAAATCTCTTGCCCCCCCTCAACCATAAATTCTTCATATTTGTAGTTCGTTTGGAAATCATTTAAGAATTTTACATCTCTGGCTGTGTCCATTTTCCTTTCGTTCGGGATCCATACTTTATATGCCTTAGATTCTGAAGAATATCCTACGAATATCCCGCTCTTGGCTCGTGGATCCATTTTTCCTTTTCCAGGATTGCGATCGAGGACAACACTTTTACAGCCGAATGTTCTAAAGTGGGATACCACAGGCGCCTTACCTGTCCACATTTTAAAGGGGGTTTCCCCATCGAGGCTACTAGACGGACTTCTATTTCTGATATAGTTCGCTGTTGATATTGCCTCTGCCCAAAATGCAGGTGACAAATTAGATACCAGCAATAAACACCTTGCCATTTCTACCAGCGTCCTATTCCGTCTTTCTGCGATGCCATTCTGCTGTGGAGTGTGTGTGACTGTTAATCGTCTACGTATGCCACACTGATTCAAGTATTTGTCGAACTCCTGATTGCAGAATTCTTTTCCATTATCGGATTGTATACATTTTAGCCTTTTTTCTGTTTGATTCTCCACCAGATTCTTAAACTTTTTAAACTCAGTTAATGCATCACTCTTGCTTTTCAAAAATCTGATTTCGCACCATCTGGAATGATCATCCACGAGCACCATGAAGTACCTCGATCCACCCAAGGACTGAGTTCGCATTGGACCACAAATGTCAATGTGTACAATATCCAATATTTCAGTTTTTCTTTCTGATTTCTTTGGGAATGGTAATCGTGTAAATTTTCCTTTCAAACATATCTCACATGGAGGAAGCTGCTCATTCAGTTCGAGATTTATTCCATGTGCAAGCTTGTTCTTCACAATTTTCTTTAAGTCTGTTGCATTTAGATGGCCATATCTCCGATGCCATTCCAACAGTTTTGACTTTTCTGGCATTATTTTCCTGGCATGTTCATTATTTTCTTCTATACAATAAAGGCCATCGTTACGATTTGCTCTTAAAAGAATTTTATTATCTTTATTTCTAACTTCAGCAGAATTCTTTCTGAAAATAACGTGATGACCCTGATCAGTAATTTTCGCTACTGATAACAAATCAGTTCTTAGATCTGGTACATAAAGTGTATCCAATAGATTAAATACATGTTCGTTATTGGTAATCTGAACTATGCCTTTGCCTTTGATTTCTGTCGTTTCAGAACTTGCTAAATTCAAATTTTTGTACTCAGACGTTTGTAATTCTTTAAATCTCCTTTCGTCTTGACACATATGTGAAGTGCAACCACTGTCCAGACACCACCTGGAATTACGTGAAACTGTTAATGCAGAATGTTTAATGGCCGAAGCATACAAACAGTCCTGTTCTGCGTTATTAGCCTTATGCTTGTTTGCATTCTTTCTCTTTTTGCATTCAGTAAATTTATGGCCAAATTTCTTGCAATAGTTACATCTAAACTTAAATGCTTCTTTGGGTTCCTGTTTTTCATTGCTTTCTGTCCTTGGTTTGAATTTTGGGTTTCGTTGAAAATTCTTGCCAATTGAGAAAGCGTCTTGAACTGTTCCAGGAACATTCCCTTTTCGAGCATCGCTCTCCTCTAAAATCTTTAATCTTAAGTTCTCTGGTGAAGGCAACTCGTCCCTGGTTTCTATTGCACAACGAAAGTTTTCAAAATTACTTGGCAAACTATACAATAACATAATGGCTAGGAGATCTTCGTTAATTTCAATATCCATATTTTGCAACTTATCGACTGCATCAAAGAAATTGTTCATATGTTCTCTGATATCTTGACCCTCTTGCATCTTATGTAAAGTCAATTGCTTCAATAACGTTGCCTTGCGAGCAGGGCCTTTTGTTCGATAGATCGATTCTAATTTCAACCAAACTTCACGAGAAGTTTCGCAGGACTTTATTTGACTTAATTGAGATGGGTGTATAGATAAAATTAAATCTGACCTTGCCTTCTTGTCCATTGTCTTCCAGATACGGACTTCATTTTCCGAGGCAGTTTCCTTAAGCATTATTTCACCATTTATATATCCCCACGCGTCATTTTTGATCAATAAAGCCTCAGCTTGCATACGCCACGTATCATAGTTGTCCTTTCCAAGCAGTTCAATTCGTATTGAATTTGATTGACTCATGGCTTATACTTGACGCAGGAAGAAATATCTTTCCCACGTGGCCGGTTCAGAGTTAACCTCACTTTCTGCTCGACGCACCACGTGCTTTTCAGGAACTTAACTATTTTTACCTTAATTCTTTAATACGCGGTATCGTCTGGGCCCATAACCTGTCGATGGTAGCAGAGCGTGGTTAAGGCAAATAAAATGATAGTGTGCACCACATGAGTAAAAGAGGAAAAAAATATATTCAGAACAAGCAAAAACGTTTTCTCCAAGCACAAGGTCCAAGCGCAGAAACATCGAACATCGAGGGCGCGAAACGGAAGCGCCAAAACGGCGCCGCAAATTGGCGCGAGGATATCTAACGCATAGCGCGAATTTCAACATTTTTTCTGTTCTGATTCATTCAGCTCTGTACTGTCGTTAATTTTATATGTTTCGAGCGGCTCATCATTGCTCCTCCCTATGCGCTCTCTCCAGGAGGAGTCTATTCGTTTCCCTGTCTGTGCTGTTGGTGGTTTTGCCCTCTGTGGCATTCTTCTGTTGTGTGATTCGTACTTTTGCACAGGTTGCAGATTTTTCCGGCGCTGTTTTCCAGGCTTTTTAGTTTCCTGCATGCGTCTATTAAGTGTCCTGGCTCTTCGCAGTAGGAACAAATATCTCTTTTTTGTGCTCGTAGTTCGATGGCTTTCAGTTTTCTACATTCTTTTATTGTATGATTGGGGGTTCTACAATAGTCGCAAAATTTTCGCGGTTCGTTCGTGTGTCTCGGGTTATCTCTGTTGCTATTATTATTTCTGGAGTAGTTATTGCTGTTAAAATTTCCATTGCCATTATTATTTCTGAAGTGATTATTGCCGTTAAAATTTCCGTTGTAGTTATATTTTCTCTGGAAGTTACTATTATTATGGTTAAAATTGTGATTATCTCCATACAAGTCATTTGATCTACGTTGAGGGTTTCTCAACTCATAGTAGCTTCCTGCCGAGTGACCTAATTGGTTACGATTTTGGTATTTAATTGGGTGTGTCCTAGTTTGGAAGACTCTTGCCCCTTCGCATTCTTCTGCATCATGGCCTTCTTCGTTGCAGTTTGTGCACATGATCAATTGGAGTCTATTGTTTTTCGTTAATGGACAGTGTTTTATAGTATGGCCCAATTTATTGCAGAGTGGGCACATAGGTGTTGGGCAATTTTCGGCTGTATGGTATCTACTATTATAAATTTCGCAGAGTTCCGTAATTTTTGGGAATCTTGTGCAGGTGTTTGGATCGTGACCGCTTCCTTTGCACTTCCAGCATGTTTCGTATTCAATTATGAATGGGCATTGGGTGACCGTGTGACCCATTACTTGGCAATATTGGCAATAATTTCCTTTTGATCTATTCATTCTACATGCGTCTATGGAATGTCCCTGGGTGTTGCAATATTTACAAATAAGCTCTATCTTGTTTCTAGCGAATTTACAATTGTATGATATGTGGTCTTTGTTTTTGCAGTATACACATGCCGCGTTATTGCAAAATAATGCTTCGTGGTTTAGTTCTTTGCATATTTGACACGTATACGTTACTGGGTTTGCGTCGTATTTCTCGAGGCTACATAGTACACTAGCTGAGTCGCCGCCTCTCAGCATGTTTTGTTTCTTTAACCTTGATTCGATGTCGATGGCCTCTTGTATAAGGACGTTTAAATCGTCTTTCTGCTTTAATTCTATTCTAATTTCCTGCTTTAGCCCATTTTTGAAGCTTTTTACTGCGTCGTTTTTAATCGTCCTGTCAAAGTCCTGTATGATTTGTTGGTTTATGCCTGTTTCCATTCTTTTTAAGTCTTTAATTTGTATTACTAGTTCCTGTAATCTATTCCCGTAGCTAAGTACTGTTTCGCCTGGTTTTTGTGTTAGTTCTGTTAATTTTCCATATAAACTGTGTATATTTTCGGTGGATGGGAATAATGACTTTATTGCCTGAATAAAATCGTTTACGTTATTTATCGGTGAGTTTATTAGTGCTTTGTATACCTCTCCTTTTAATTTAATTTTTAGGATCGGGATTAGGCTTGGTTCGTCTACGGGTGTTATAATGTTTTTAGCATGTTTTACTTTTTCAACGTATTCGGTAACTGAAATATTTTTCCCGTCGAATTCGGGTACTAGGTTTGCTACGTATTTCAAGGGTAATCTTAGAGGTTGGATTTGAATTTGTTGGTCTGTCATTTTCTTTCTCGGACTTACGCAGGTGAGTGTTAAATTTCCTTCGCTATTCTCTCCGTCCAGATTTCCTATTAGGCTTGGTTGTTCTGTGATTCCTTCAATTTCGAGTAGGGATATGTCGTTTTTGCAGCTGTTGTTTATTGTTTCGTTTAGTATTTCGGTATTGTTTCTGTTATCCTGGGGACTTATTCGGATTAGTGGGGATGCGAAAGTTCCTGTTTGTTTGTTATTATCTGCTTCGTTACTTGGGTTAATTGTAAATCCTATACTCTTGTTTTGCCAGTTGGCACTTCCGTTTTCCGTTTGGTTAGTGTTTACTGTTAGATTTTTAACATTCTTTGTTCTGGGTATTGCACCTAGATTTGTATTCGCGTTTGACGCCTCGGCTGTGACTTCTGGTGTGAAGTCAAATGTTCTTCGTTCTGTTGGTGAGCGCGGTGTTTTACGGCTTTGTAAAAAGGCTGACGCGTAATTACGATCTTCTACAATACTTTTAAGTTCAGGATTTTCTTGTGTCCTGCTTCTTGTTAATCTGTTTCCGTCCGTAGTATTTTTGTTATCCGTTGGTTTAAGATTTTTATTATTCATTTGAAATTTTCATTATTTGTGATTATTTAGAGGGTAAATGAGTTCGTTTTATATTTAAGAGATTTTTATGTATGCTTCGTAGCAGTATTTCAATAAATTCTTGTGTTGTATATAAAATTGATTCGAAAGTGAATGACTTGGATTTTTCTAAGGTTGCAGACAAAGATTTATATTCTCGAGCTAGATTTTTTTCTTGAGTCTACCCTATATTACAGGTTAGTAGCGTTCGTTGGCGTTCGATTCGTACCGGAACCACTGTGAAGTCGCAGGGTCCCCTCTCTCACCGAGTCCTCTGCGCACTTGTATAATTATCTCTAAGCTACTGATTTGGTAGGGGTTCTTACTTACCTTTCGCTGGGCGCGGATACCTGTAGAGATGAGTCGTCTTGGTTAGTGGAGTCGGTAGGGTAGATGGTCTAATTGAGGTTCACGCACTTCTGATCACAACAAATGTTTATTTGGTTCGAGTACAACCTTTAACTTGCGCGCGCTTTACGGATGAGGTTGCTCTGTCGGATCCCTGAGTTCCGTAGCAGAGTCGTACTTCGCGGAGTTAGGTGCGCGTCTTAGAATTGGTATCTCGGATTTTCGCTAGACGAACTGGCCGATTCCGAACAGCTTTCGCGGATCGCTTAGGTGATCTGATCACTACAAATTCTGGGGTTGATAAAAATTATACTGTTCTGTCTACACGGGTTCTGTACTGGTTCTGCGCGATATTGGATCTGTCGCGAGCGGGCTTGGTCGCGTTATTATATATTGATGAGCGAGGTCAATCGTTTGGTTGTCAGTTCGGGTGAACCACCTCGTTCGGATTGTCAGCGTTCTTGCGATACGTTGACCCGAGCGAGCTGCTCACTCAGACTTTTCGGAACTATGAATTCGGATAATGAAATAAGAGTTTAAAGAATGTGGATGGCGAAATAAGGGTTCCAAGAATGCGTCACAGGACGTGACAGAATATATTGGAAATGGGTATTAAACTAAAAATAATGATACAGTTTCTAAAACACAAAATGAATTTATTTCTCAAATGAACACTCAGAAGACGTCTGCACAGTTTGAAAACTAAAGTTGAAGTGAGGAGTTGTCAGCGGAAAAACCCCTATTGGATCCACTTAGAAAACTAAATATAGAAATGCCCGGAGTTTTATTGCTCAGGCCATTCCTGGAAAACTCTATACACCCATCGGTCCCCAACCTAAAGACCGTTGTATAAACCATGACTCTGTCCGTATCCTTTGACACTGGACTTGTTTTTGTTACCTGATTGTTTCCAGATAAACTAACAGAATAAATGCTGAAAATATAGAAAAAGAAATCATATTACTATATATTGCTACATTATACTCAACAATATTAATTTGGAATAAAGAATGTATTGAAAAAAATAAGATTTAATATTTCTTTTACTTTAAACATATTTCCTTATATATCCTACGAGAAAGTAATTGCATCTGTTTTCAGAGTACGTTTTTCTCATTTGCCCTAGTATTTCATTCCGCACTGTTTAATTTCTGTAATGTAACTATTCAACTATTCTACTCCATAATTTTTTGGTTGTAATTCCCTCATCAATGTCTGAATAAATGCTGAAAATAAAGAAGAATAAATCATATTATTATATATTGATACATTTTACTCAACAACATTAATTTGGAATAAAGAATGTATTGAAGAAAGTAAGATTTGATATTTCTTTTACCTTAAACATACTTCCAGATATATCTTGTAAGAAAGTAACTGCATTCAATTTCCACATGTTTTTCACTATAACCTATACCTGTCAATCAATCAATCAATCAACTCAACTCACTAATTTCGCCCCTAAGGGCCGGCGCTTTTGGGGACTTATCTGTCCCCTGTTGCGTGTGGATTTAGTGTTCTAGGGATATTTAGAATTTGCCGAACGTGGGTAAGGTGCCCGTGGAGCGCTGAAGCGCTCTGCTCGCGGCGCGGCTTTTAATAAATCAAAACACCTTTGCGTAAGAAATAAAAATTTATACGACTTTATTTCGTGACTATAACTTTGACAAAAATGTATGCAGGCTGCCATCCCCTCCTCGCTAGATCCTGAATCCTCCCTCAGGATCATCCCTGGCCCAATGGTGGAGGAGCCCATCCCTGTCCGGAGGCGGTCCCTCTCCCTGGCTTCGGTCCACCCTTGGGCGAGTGAAAGATGGTGGTGCCCCGCCAAGACTCGAGAACGATTCCATGCACACGTGCTAAGAGAAAGCGTGGGATCCAGAGAGAACGAAAGAGAAAAAGGTCTCGCGCTAGCGAGCCAAGGCAACCCTTAAGAGAATTTACTACCCTCTGTATATAAGCAGGATGTCGAAGAGACTTCAACAGTTTCAAGAACCAACAGGATTTTCGTTAAGAGTAACGAATTAGATACGGCCCGCAATAAATTAGTTTCTTAAAAACTTCAAGTGTGACAGTCTTATTTCTCCGGATTTCCAACTCTCTCTCAACACGATCACTCGCGCTGAAAGGTTTACAGTGTCCTATCTTTTATTTGTTTATTCCTTTGAATTTTGGCTCCTAATTTATGAGCATTGATATAACATAATGCAGACATGCTGCAACCATACTCTTATGGCATCGTCGCCATATTACATTTCATTCAACGCTTGTGATTACAAGCTTGCAGCTAAATTCACTCGATATTGCACACATACATACAGGCGAGGTTTGCAACACCCCGTATTGCGCAATGAACCCTATCGGCCACGCGCCTTCGGGGATGTGCTGGCAGCCCCGCCAACACCAAACCCCGCGCATTTTTAAATTTCGTCACTTATACCTGTCCATACTTTTAAATCTTACTCAGTCCATACTTTTAGAGTCTGCTCATCTTTTGTCCGAATCGGTGTGTATGTGTGTGTACGTGTGCGTATGTGTCTGTGTGACCCCTTTTAATCGCCTCTTACGACAGGTAGGGGATACCGTGGCCGTATTCTAAGCTCCCCGAGCCACAGGGGGTATCAATCAATCAAAACTTTCACCCCGATTTGCTTTTCGGGTGCTTTAGCACCCCCGAAGGCAAGGGGTTGGCATTTTTGGGGACTTTTCCGTCCCCGTGTTGCCCAACGAACGCTCTCGTGCCCGCGCCTAGGGCCAAACTCCCGCGCATTTTGAAAAGCTAATTTTCCTCTTTGTGCTTTATCTTATTTTTACATGTTTTCGCTTTGTTTTTAATCCATACTTTTACATTTTCACTCGTTCCATACTTTTGTATCCATGTATTCCCTCGTTTCTATAGTCATGTTTTCTATCGTATTTTGTATCGAAGTGTATCAGCGCTTCTTATTTGAATTACAGATATCTTTTCTTTACAATTTTACAACTTAATGCCTATCCTAGTTTACATTTGATTATTCTATTACTATTGTTAGAAATTTATTTACATACTTTCCTTACTTTGAGTATTTCACATTTTCACTCCCACACACTCCATTCACACCATCATACTTGCAGTTATCCTTCCTTACTCCTTATCAGCCGAGCTATCGGTAACCATCCTTCAAGTCTACTATTTCTTTGAACTTCTAGTTTACTCTACTTAGTCAATATCATTTAATTCCTTGCTGACTCTATTCTGTTGCCTTGAAGGTCTGATTCCGTTTACATGCTCGACATGTTTAGTTCGCCATTACCGCATTCCCAAAAGGGGTATGATTTTGTCTTTTCTTTTCTTTCTTTTACAGGTCGTTCATCCTTCCACTCATCCTAGGGCCCCCGCACGCGGTAGTCGGCTATTTTGGGCCAGGGTCTTTTATTATTTCTACCATTTTACTTTCGCTTCTCTATTTTTCTTATAAAGATTATAAACCCTCCACTTTGTCATTTAATTTTTACCCGCCATGCGGCAGGCGCCCCCAGCCGGCGCCGCCTCCATCCCTCATCCTCTTTCTCGCTTCACACTCTCTCTCTCTCATACTCACACCCGCTAGAGCCGGTTTTACCGAGAATAGCGACTCCATCATGCCACGCACGCGTATTAAATTATTCTTCCCGTTTTTATTAGAAATCTCGCAACCGCCACGCATACAGCCGGTCTTTCTTTTCTCACAAGGTCTTGGTATTGTGGTCTGCCGCTGAACCCCTTTTCTCGCATCTTCGCTACGAATTCGTCCCTGATGTGATCGTACTTCTCGCATTCCCAGAGGACGTGAGCCAGGTCCTCCACGTGCTCTCTACAGTCGCATCCATGGTCCTCCACCACGTGTTTCCTCGCCAGTGACTCGCTCAGGTTGTAGTGGTTGGCTCTTATTCTGCTGAGCACCGATATTGTCCTTCTGTCTTGGGTAACGAATTTTTCAAACCACGGTTTTCGGCGCTGTTTGTTCGTATCTATTTCGCTAAAGTATTTAACATCTTTGTATCGCGCTTCGTTTCTCATTTCCGTCGCGAACTCTTTCCACGCATTCCTTACCAGATTCACTAGCATGTCTTCGTACGGTAACGCGTATTCACAATTCGGGGTTTGTTCCGTGGCCCTTTTGGCCGCCGCGTCCGCTCTCTCATTACCCGCGATTCCTCTATGCGCAGGCACCCACACAAATACCACTGGCGTTTTTTTCCGGTTCACAGTCTCATTCAACGGTAAGTTTTTCATTAAGTATATTTCACATAATTCTTTCATAATTTTCGCCACAATTTCTCCTCTTTTCATCTTAACAATGTCTTTAATATCTTTGTTTTTTGCAGCTTCTAGTACCTTCAACACACTCGCAGAATCACTATAAACGAGCAGTCTTCTACCATCACCGGACTGACTGTACAACCTGAGGGCCTCCGCCACCGCCACTGCTTCCGCAGTGAAGATTGTGGCTCCAGGGTTCATGCTGAACGTATTCTCCTCCCAGTTATTTTGCTGTTTCGTCACCACGGCTGCACCCACCGCCTGGGCTCCCTCTCGTTTCGACCCATCGGTGTACATCTCGGCAAATTCCTCGTCTATCGAGCCGTACCGCTGTCTGGTTTCAGCTGGGACACTCATCAGGGCCGCTTCCGGTAATACCATCATCTCACCCGCTCTCCATTTTATCCAGGGTTCAGGGCAGGCCGCCAATTCCACCACCGGACGCTCCGCGCCAGCCCTCGCTGATTCCATCAGGTCTATGTTTTTTCTGAAAATTTTTATCACATAAGTCCATTTGTTTTCCAACCTATTACTGAACCCTTCCCAAGCTTCGTACAGCCATTCGACGAATGCGCCCCTACGGTTTCCTATTTTTTTAAGGAGGTATTTACCCGTTAGCAACTCTATTCTATTTCTAAACGCCATTATACCCGTTTCCACGTGCATGACATTGGCTGGAGTCGATATTCTATATCCCATCGCTACCCTCATCCCTGCATTCTGTATCTTATTCATTCTATCTACATTGTTAACACTGCCATCGGTATATATCATAGCCCCGTACTCGACCACCGACCTCACGAGCGCCTTGTACAGTACCAACATGATTCTTTGATCGACTCCCCTCGCGATATGCGCGATGTACCTCAGCATGTGCAACCTGTCCCTAGTTGTTTTTTCAACGTTTCTAGTGTGCTCTTTAAAGTAGCATTTCTTATCAAACATAACCCCCAAGAACTTTGCCTCGTTTGATTCTGTTATTCTAGTATTTCCCACCCTTACTTCTACAGGTTGGTTGGCTCTGTGGTCTGAGCTCCTTGTTCTTCGCCATCTTGATCAATTTACTATCACCGTTTTTTCTATGGACAGGCCTAGCCCTATTTTGTTCAGGTTCTCTACAATCTTGTCAAGGGCATTTTCCATTTTTCTACCGTTACCTATTCTTTGATCTTCCGTCGAAACGTATATGCCTATGTCGTCCGCGAATTGTAGTTTTACTATCTCTTCATCGTCAATTCGCTCCATAATGTCGCTTGTGTAGATATTGTACAGGATAGAGCTCAGTACCGATCCCTGGGGGAGTCCTCTTTTTATTGTTCCCTCCACATCTTCCTCGAATCTTCTGATCACCGTGACAGTTCTGTCTTCTAGTCAGCTCTTAATATATTTGAATATTTTTGTTGGGCACCTTTTTTTCATTAGGATTGACAGGAGCATACCATGATCGACCCTGTCGTATGCCGATTTAACGTCGAGAAACGCCGCTAGTGTGGCTCTGCCATTGTGAAAGCCACTCTGTACGTCTGTTCTTATTCTGATCAGGTTATCGATCGTCGATCTTCCCCTTCTGAATCCGTTTTGCCACTCGTGCATGATATTATTTTCTTCCGCCTAATTAACCAACCTGGTGTTCACTATTCTTTCCATTAGTTTACCCATACAGTTGGTCAGAACTATCGGTCTTAACGCCTTTTTCCCGGGTTTGTCTAGGAGGATCACCGCAGCCGTTTTCCAGCTCGGTGGTATCACCCCCATTTCCCATATCCTGTTGAACAATCTTAGCATTATCTTTAGGAAACTGAAGGGCAACGTACCTATCGTTTTATTGTCAATTCCATCTTTTCCCGGGGCTGACTTTTTATTCATTCTTTCTACGGCACTCGAGATCTCCTTCGTGCTCAGTGGTCGCTCATATGCTTCGGCTGGTTCACTTGCATACATTATCCTTTGTTCTTGCGTAGTAATCTCGGCGCCCGTTGATGATGTTAGTATATCATCGTCAAATATTTTATCCGCTTCCGCTTGTTCCAGCTCACTTCTTTCCTCGTTGGTCATGAGATTCTGTTGGTGTTTTCTCCCCTTTTGTAACCCTTTTATATTTTCCTATAGGGATTTACAGTCCGAGCTGTGATTGATGCTTTCCGCGAACTTTTCCCAGGATTCTCTTTTCCTCTTTTTGACCATAGCTTTCATTCTCCTGTCACATATCTTATAGTTGTTCCATGTATCTTCGTTTGGTCTTCTGTTAAAGGTGATAAGGGCTCTCCTTTTCTCTTCCCTTACTCCATCGCATTCGTCGTCCTACCACCTTTGTCTATTTCTTTTTTTTCTGCTTTCAGTGGCCCTACCTTGATTGTTGTGAGTTTGCTTAATTTTCGTGGCTCCCGCCGCTTCTAGGCCTCTATATATTGCCTCTCTTAGTTTTAGTTCTTCCTCTATTTCATTTCCCACCTCATGCTCCTCACTCAGCATCTCGCTGGCCTCAGCATCCATCTTCACTTTGAACATGTTCCAGTTGATTTTTTTGTATTCGTATCTTCTGGTCGAGAATTTTCTGCCCTCTATGCCAGGTGGTACGCTCATTTCAAGTTTCAAATTTATGATTTGGTGGTCAGACCCCAGCGTTAATCCTGAGTTTTCAGTGTTTATTATCTGTAACATTTCAATGTTTGTGATTATTAAGTCGATATTTGAGGCCCTACGAGAGCCCGAAGCGGGGCGTGACAGGGTGTCTCGATTCGCCACGAATAGATCTTTTTCATCAAGGACGTTTTCCAGTCTTGTCCCTTGCGTGTCATTCTCCACACAGTTCCATCCCGTGTTTTTCGCATTCATGTTGCCCATGATTATTGTTTTGGAGTTTCCTTCCACATTTTCCATCAGGTTCTTCCACTGTATGCGCGACGTATTTGTCGCTGGATTTCTATATACCAATATCAGGTCGACACTTTGCGCACCACTCCCAACAGTAATCGCCAAAGTTTCCATATGTGTATTGTCTATCAATGTCTTTTCTTTCGTCTTTATTTGTTCCCTGATAATGAAGCAGAGTCCTCCTTTCGTCGCTCCTCTTCTATTACCTCTGTTATTGCTATCCAAAGCGTCTCTTCTTATCACTTTATATCCTTTAAAGTGCAGGTCAAATTCCGGATACAACCATGTTTCCATTATTGCGAGGATATCGTATTCATCAATCATTGCTTTTATTTCGGCGGTTTTGCCTCTCATACTCCTTGCATTCCAGATACCTACTAGCATTTGTATTAGTGTCAGATAGTATGCAGTTTTTATTTTTATTTTTTTTATTTTTATCTCTTAAGGCTACCTTTGTTAGTTCTACTGAGTATGTATGTATTTATATAGATTGTACCTTATATCTAGCAAATAATTCTTCTTTTTGGTATTTTTGATTTTATATTTGTTTTTTTTTTTTTTTTTTTGAAACTGGGTAATATAATTATGGACGAAGAATAGATATTAATTGATACCTTACTACTAACTGTACAGTTATTATAATTTATGTATTTATTTCCAGTCACAGATGTAGATCTGTTGGAATGTAATTCTTGTTGATCTCTTTTTCTTCCTGTCCAACTTCCTTATCCATGGTTGGTTCGACATCCTTAACTTCTATTTCCACCGTCTGGACTTCCTTTTCCAAAGCCGGTGGTGGAGGAGTTTTTGGCCTGTCGTCCTCTTCCATTTCCACACCCTTTCCTACTTCATGTTTCTCTCTTTCTTTTTCTTCGTTCAGTCTTTTTATTTCTTCACTTCGTTTTTTTTGTCTAGCGAATCGTTTCGCCTCTTTCTCTGGGATAATGGTTTCGTAATGAGGTCCGTTACCCCACCAGTCTTCTTCGGAGTCGACTGGGATTTCATTTTCCTTCCGGTACTTTTCCTTACGTATTTTTTCTTCAAGATTTTTTACCAGGTTCCTTTCTCTGATAATGGTTATGATTTGTTCCATTATTTCCTCATCTGGCTTGTCTCTAATTTCGTCCAGCAACTTATAATTTTCTCCTCTTATTCTATTAGTAATCCGCTTCTTTTTCATCTCCTCCTCATGGTTGTATCCTTCATATATGTTTATTTTTGGGGCGATATTCACCCAAGGTCTCACTCTATCGTGTGGTACTCGATTCATTATTCCCACTCTTCCCTCTCTTTGGGCTTTTCTAATTTCTCTTTCTTCATTTAGGTCTCGATATCTGAAGGTGCCTCTCGTGTCCTCTCCACCATACTTCCTTCCTCCTTCGCTTTCGTCACTTGAAACCCTTTCTTGGTTCCTACGGTAGCCCGTATCTCTGTTCCACACATTTTGTCCTCTGTTTCTTTCTGGGACATTTAGTCTCTCCCATTTGTCCCTTTTACCCCTTTGCTCCGTTCTTAGTTTTGGGAAATCCTTCTCTCTTTCAATATCTAAATCAAACCTTCTTCCTGTATACTTATCTCTCAGGATTTCTCTGGCTTACGCCATAGTCTTCTTTATTTCACTTTTCCTTTGAAAGGTGAGACACTCTCTTGCGTTTGACCTATGTGCCTCACCGCAATTGATACATTTTTGTTCTTTTTTGCAGTCCCCGTGGAAGTCTTCACTATACATCTTACATCTGCGGAACCTTGATTTGCATACTGCCTGCAGGTGACCGTATCGGAAGCACCGGAAGCATTGTTTTACACTTTCTATGAATGGTTCTATCTTTAGCCACACATGGCCCTGCCCGATGTAGAGCCTCGTCGGGAGGGAATCCCCCTTGAATGTTAGTAATACAGCGTCGCTGTCTTCCCAGAGAGCTTTTCCACCCCTCAGTCTTCTCCTTTTCAATCTTTGGGCTTCAAAGTCTCCTTGTCCAGTCATTACGCAATTTTAGAGCTCTTCCAATGTGCCTTCCCACTCTTTCGTAACCCCTCTTGTGGTACGTTTCCTCCTTGGGATATATGCTTCGTATCCCGCCTCCTTTTTTCTCCCATATTCTATTATTCTGTTGGCTTGTCTTCTTGTACCCAGTGTAATTTCCACTCTTGAAAAAGCCACCATCCTTATTTCTCTTATTCTTGCACCTAGAATATTAATTATGTTATATATCTTTACCAGGTTATATTTCCTCTTATTTGATAATTTTTCTTTATTTAAGCTTACGCATATTGTGTATTCGCCACTTTCCAATTCTGCTACGTATAACGCCTCGCTTTCTTCCTTTGTCTTATAGTATGCGTGTTCTCTTACCTTATTTTCGCTTATTTCCTCTTTATCCGTGGATTTTCCTAGTCCGTGTTCCTTGTTCTCGGTTTCCTTGTTCTTGCCAATGTCGTCAATTATTTTGTATTTTTGCTTTATTCCTGTGCTCTCAATTATTCTTACTTTATTAGCCTTTGTATCTTTCTTCACATCTTTACCGTTATTTTCTCCCTTTGTCTTAGTTTTCAAATCCTTTACGTTACTCTTGCTACCAACTGTTGCGTTACTCACCTCTTTGTCCTCTCTTCCTCTCTTCTATTGGTCTAGTCCTCGCGCGTTCTTGTCTGTCATTGGCTCCGCCATATTGCCAACCTTAGCACTATCTGTGCTGTTTCCCGCTTCTTCTTCTTTCGAGGATCCTTCCTTGTATTTTCTTTCGACTATTTTCCCAGGGCTACTTTCCTGTAATTTGATCATATCATGGTTTACTATTCTTTTATTAGATTCATTACCTTTTTCATTTTCTCTTCTTCTCAATGCTTCAACTTCGTCATAGCGGGTTAATGGAGGCGCCTCTCCATAACCCCTTTCCTCCACCTTATTCTCCTGTTCCACCTTTCTCGCCTCTCCGCCTCTCTGTACTTTTATTTAGCTTCTCTTATTATTGATGGTGCTGTTATTAGACTAAACAAAACAAATATATTATTAGTTTAAGCTTTATATTCTGTTTTCTTCTCTGCCGCCACCGATACACTATATCATCAATCAATCAATTAATCTCCATCAATGAACCTATACCTGTCTAACGTTACACATAACTATTTGACCTTGGATATATGTAATCATATACTTCAGCATGCATACGCATTCAAATAGCATAGGAATTTAAATCGACGAACAATACCACTATCTGCCGATTTCCAAAAGCAATGATTTGAAAACATATGGAGTCCAAATGGCACGAATCCAAATGGCACGACGTCCAAAAGGAACGCGTTCAATCGGTTCGGCGCCCAAAAGGAACGCGTCTAATCGGGACCGTCCAATCGGGACGCGTCCAATCGGTCGACGTCCAAGTGGGCATCACTCGCCCGTAACACCTTTCACATCTAATAGGAGATATTTCTACGATGATCCCACTTGCAAACATTTATGGTATTCCTTATTGTTAATGACTATTGTTGTTGTAATTATCCAATACGAACGGTAAACCACCTTACGGCATCCTACAAATACTACATGTTTCACTAAAAAGTGTGAAATAAAATAATTTATAACAAAAAAATCCGACTTCGAAATTCACTATAAAGTGTAAAATAATTACTATTTCATTTATACCAGTATTCCACAGCTATTAATAAAATCCACCTAATCGTTAAATAAGATACTAAATACATTTCAACTTCTTCGGAGGCGGTGCGAAATTAAAAATACCTGAATATACGATCCAGCCAATAACGATTTGATTGCGGAATGGCAAACTTGGTAATTAATAAGTCGTAAAAAAACGTTCAATTCGAAACGTTATAGATACGGCAGAAAACGTTTGTAATTGTAACGATTGTATCAGAAGGTGGTAGCACTTCTGATGTACGTGTATACTGCATTTCACGAGAGACCATACTTAATTCGCGCAGCTCACTAGGTCTATGGAGACTTTTAATAACGTGTGTGATTCTCCTCTACAGCTTGCTTTTTATTTTGCGATCATATAAATGGTGGACAGAAATATATGACGTACGATAATTGATAAGCGATGATGGCATGGTATAGATACACGATACAATGAAGTTCCAATTATTTTTCAAAGAAAAAATTATATGATCGTAAAGTAAGAACGTTATTAAAAACGTTATAATCACACACGTTATTAAAAATGTCCTTAGACCTAGTAAGCTGCGCGAGTTAAGTATGGTCTCTCGTGAACTGCAGTATAGTTAATCCGCAATTGGTATGTTGATTCCCGTTGAATATTGTTTACTTGAAATTATGAAATGGGTCATTTATTACAGGTTGCCGACGCCTGAACTAGGATCTTCCTAGTAGAAGAAAAGTTTTTAATTTTGCGCCGCCTCCGAAAAGGTTGAAATGTATTTAGTATCCTATTTAACGATTAAGTAGATTTTATTAATAGCTGTGGAATACTGGTATAAATGAAATAGTAATTATTTTACACTTTTTAGTGAATTTCGAAGTCGGTTTTTTTTCTTTGTTAAAAATTATTTTATCGTCACCCGATTCCGGAGGATTTTACTGGGTTAGCCGTTCGACGGCGCGGTCCGCGTCCTCGTCGTTATCGTCTGTGCAATCGACTGATGCAAGTTTTATACCTTCTCGTTTACCGAGCAGCGCTTGCGGGGCTTCCTGGTTGCGTTGGCAAAATGTCAGCGTTTCTTTTATCTTCCGTGAGTTCGAGAGTCCGATGGGATGAATCTGCCGTTTGTTCGTTACTAGGGTTCTATGATGAAAAGAAATTTTGCTCTCCTCTTGCAGGAGGTACGGGCTACCTAAGAGTCCTATTACTCCGTCAGGGAAATCCGGGGTGTCGACGACGTAAAAGAGCGTTTGGCTTCCATTTATCTTAAGGCTTATGATGCCGGCAGCAATGATGTATCCTTGAAAGGTCAAGGTACGCCTGAGCGTTTTAATCGGCAGAACCCGTAGAACGTATTAACAATAAAATAACCACCCATAAGGTGGGACGTAACAGCCGCGATATTGAGATACTCGTTATGTTCATAGCGGATAGTAACATCGACTATGAACACCTGCTTCTCATTTTTAACTATGAGATCAGGCTTTCGGAGTTCATCCCGTACGGTTAAGGTTGATTCTACAGTAAACTGATTCTTACTTGCCAAGTTTACTGCTAAAAGATCTCTTATTTCATTATGCCGTTTAATTCGAAAACCTTAGGTGTGATAGCACTGTCCTAATATATGCCCCAGAGTTTCAGGTTGCAGGTGACACCGCCTGCATATTGGATTTATGTTTTTATTGGTCTTATTTAAAACAACCCTTGTACCCATAGTATTCGTCCTTAAGCGTATTGCGTCAATAAATCTCGCTCCCTTGAGCTGGGTTGGCTGGCTCAACCATTTATTACCAACTGGATCTTTATAAAATTCATTTGTACCTTGTCCTTGGATACGTAGTACACTCCATTCTTTACTCGGTTGGGCTCTTAATCTTCTACGTGCAGCCTCAATGTCATCTAATGTCGCAGGCCAGTTTATGCGCAGAGAGTTCGTGATTTTTAAAAATTATTTATCCGCCGTAGTTAAGCTTATTATATTTTTTACCGCCGGATCTATCGAGCTTTTCATTTTTATGGCACTTCTTAGCACTCCTAATTTTATAATTATTTCTAGTCTTGGGATACCTAGGCCGCCATTGATTTTTTTTGTGTAGAAAAAGCCCGTTGCTGTGGACGGAGTTAAATGGAGTATTTCCTTTATCTGTTGCCTGATTTCGGAGTCTAGTAGTTTCAAAGTGGAATCTCCTGGTGGGTAAATAAGTAGACCATAGATAAAATGCGGTATAATATACGAGGTAAAAAGGTCTATCTTTTGATATGGCTTAAGTGGCATTTTCCTTATCCTTTTTATTATATTAATAATATCAGGCACTACTATGCCACTCTCGAATCCCTTCCAAGGGCCAATCTTTGCGCCCAAGTATCTAAAAGCAGTGCTTGAATCAGCTTCGGGTATTTTATTCCCGCTTATATTTAAGTTGGGATCCACGACGTACCATGTGTCACGATGCGTTTTAAGTTCAAATGTCAGACATTTGGAAGTGGATAATGACATCCCTAAGTTATTTAGATATTTATATATTATTTCTAGCTGGAATTGTGCTTCTTATTCATTTATGCCTAGTACAACAATATCATCGGGGAATGCCAGAACTGACACCGTATTATTATGATCCAGGCTAGTGCTCAAGCCTGAGGTTTTATCTTGCAAATCCTCTAAAAGTTGCTCAATGCAAAGATTGAACGGTAATGGCGATAGAGGGTCGCCTTGCTTGACGCCTCTTTTAATCTGAGTTTCTACGCGGGTATCATTTGCTTTAATATAAGTCGTGCTGCTAGTATATTTTTTTTTTTTTTGTTTTTAGATGGAGAAATGTATTACGCATACCGGTCGGATGTCAACCGGTTGTGTGGGACTCATCCATTTTCACAGGACATACCCACTAAAAATCCATCGTATTATGCCTGAGATGGCAGGCAACACCAAAGTGGTCCGATTTAGCGTTTCTTTGCTCATCCTACACCTGTTGGCGGGATGGTGTTTATCCTGGTAGATGTTGTTTTGTTGAACCTCCAAAAGCTGTTTGGTCCTCCCACAATTTCTAACTCGTTCTTTTTAAGGATACCTCTTCTTATTATTTCATTGGCTGATCTTTCGCTCCATACACCGTGATATGACAGCGTGACAGTTGTAAAGGATACGTCGCGGACGCCGTATCTTTCCTTTATGGCATGATGTAGGTGTTCATACTTCTCGACTTTGTTCTTGTGCGATGTATCTAAATCCATGTGCTCACTAATTTGTGTATCAACCATGATTGCCGTGGTTCCTTGTTTAGCTACGAGGTCGGGCTTTCTAAGTCCTTCGGCTGTTCTGAAGTGAGGCTCAGCCTCGACCTTCTCGTATTTTTGCTCCAGAGCTCTTTTAACGTAAGCTGTTACAGCGTTATGCCTCTCTATTCTAGCTCTGTGTGTTCGGTGGCATTGTTGAAGCACATGGTTGAGCGTTTCAGCTACGTTGCAGCCACCTCTGCAGGTACGGTCTGCGCGTCTACCACGCGATGTCCTATACCTAGTCGGAAGTGCATTGATGCGTAGTTTAACTGCATTTATAAAATCTCTGCCGCTTAAGAAGCGGTTCCCATCGGTTATCCATTGGTGTTGCTGGCGTACCATTCTTGATTCTCTGAGGCCTTTCCCATTAATGGATGAATGGAGAATTGTGGGCCATCTGTTTTCTAATTGCTCCGAAGTGCTTATGTCAATACGTTTTTCTGTCAATCTGCGAATAGTGCGTTGAATTTCTTGGGTGAGGTATAAGTTGGTTGGTAGACCTTCCCTTGTGAGCTTTTGAAGCCTCACCCTTCTGTGGAGAGGCATCAGCCATCTCATGGATGGGATTGACAGACCTCCGTTTTTGGCACTTGCATGAAAGTAGGCATTAACAGTATCATGCGGGAGGCGGAGCCATTTCCTCACCGCAGCGCGCACCATTTTGTCTACCTTCTTCAGTCTACTCAGCGTGGTGGTACCCAGGGTCAGTAGGTGGTATAGTCCTGGTAAAATAATTACCCGTAAGATAAATAGTCTTTGCTGAGGTTTTAAGGGTGCTTTGGTGAGCTTGTCTATTGCCTCTTTCAGTTTAACTTCGGACTGAGTTATAGAGCGTCCCCCAGGCGTAAATGGGACTCCCAAGTATTTCCATTCATCTTCCCTTCTGAGAGACGGGAGCTTATGTCCGCGACATTTAAACTGGGTTTCTTTATCCACCACAGACTTTTTGACATGCGGTACATTCCATAATGCAACGGCGAAAGATTTGGTGGCGTTTATAAATAGCCCGCATTGCGCTAAGAATTCAGAAGCTATGTCGATTGTTAGTTGCAGGCTATTTGGTGTTGCGGCCAGGAAGATTATGTCATCGGCGAAAATGAGCGCATTATAGCGAACATTCCCGATGTCGACGCCCACCTCGGGTGGTAGTCGTTTGAGGAGTCGGTCCATAATCATATTAAATATCATAGGCGACGGGGGTTCGCCCTGTTTGACTCCGCATGTGGGTCTTATAACCTCTGATTCCCAGTTATCAGATGTCAAACTAGTGTGGCATCTGTTATATGTGTCCATAATGTAGTCTATCATTGGGCTGGGTAATCCCATGATAGACAAGGTGTCTCTAATGGTTTTGCGTGAGACGGAATCAAAAGCTTTGGCGATATCCATGAACGCCATATATAACGGCTTGAAGATTTGTCGGTGATACCGAAGAACTAGGTCTAGATCGAAAGTGTGTTCGGCGCATCCATCCGTCGATAGAAAAACCTTCTGCCTTTTATCGAGCACAACCATATTAGTAAGGCGCCTTGCCAGTATTTTGTGGAAGGTCCTGGTGGTGACTGATTAGACTATTATGGGCCTGTAGTCTTCTGGTTTTTCAACACCGTACTTTTTCGGTATAAGTGTAGTTACTCTAGAGTCATAGGGTTACTCCCGCCGTTTACCCGCGCTTTTCTGAATTTCTCCACGTTGACATTCAGAACACTGGGCAGAAATCACATTGCGTCATCACCCGTGAGGGTCATCGCAATGCTTTGTTTTAATTAGACAATCGGATTCCCCTAGTCCGTGCCAGTTCTGAGCTAAGCGTTGAATGGCGGCCGAAGAAGTGACCACGACACCGTAATCGCCACGGAAGCCTGGAAGACTAACCTCAAGGAAGATCCACGGGAGGCCAAGACACGGGACCGAGCTTGGATCCCGGGACGCGACCGAAGTCGCCAACCGTTCACCTCGCCCAGGCCCGGCAAGTCAGCCAGACCCGCTTCCCGATCAAGCCCGAAACGCCCCGCTCCTCAGAGCCAATCCTTATTCCGAAGTTACGGAACCAATTTGCCGACTTCCCTTACCTACATTAATCTATCGACTAGAGGCTCTTCACCTTGGAGACCTGCTGCGGATATGGGTACGAACCGGCGCGACACCTCCACGTGGCCCTCTCCTGGATTTTCAAGGTCCGAGAGGAAGATCCAGACACCGCCGCAACTGCCGTGCTCTTCGCGTTCCAAACCCTATCTCCCTGCTAGAGGTTTCCAGGGAACTTGAACGCTTATACAGAAAAGAAAACTCTTCCCAGATTTCCCGACGGCGTCTCCAGGTCATTTTGGGTTACCCCGACGAACACTCTTACGAGGGCCCGAATGGTATGCGGTTCCGCTGCCGGGTTCCGGAATAGGAACCGGATTCCCTTTCGCCCAATGGGAGTGCATCTCGGCAACTACTAATTCGATTTAGCCATATTTAACAGTTTTGTTGTTGCTTTTTATCTGAGAGCTTTAGGACACCTCATTTACATAGGATTTCTCTTAGGGCTTAGGATCGACTGATTCGTGTGCAACGGCTGTTCACACGAAACCTTCTCCACGTCAGTCCTCCGCGGCCTCGCTGGAGTATTTGCTACTATCACCAAGATCTGCACCGACGGCTGCTCCAGGCAGGCTCACGCCCAGACCCTTCTGCGCACACCGCCGCGACCCTCCTACTCGTCAGGGCTTCATGGAGGACCAAATTTTGTCTAGCCCCACTTGGCACTCACGGCGGAGCATAGGCGCGATCCTTCAGCGCCATCCATTTCCAGGGCTAGTTACTTCGGCAGGTGAGTTATTACACACTCCTTAGCGGATTCCGATTTCCATGGCCACCGTCCTGCTATCTTAAGCAACCAACGCCTTTCATGGTATCCCATAAGCGTCGAGTTAGGGGCCTTAACTCTGCGTTTGGTTCATCCCACAGCGCTAATTCTGCTTACCAATGTTGGCCCACTTGGCACTGTAATCCAATAATAAAATCTCATGGCTTCATTTGATGCAAGCAAATCAGAGGTCTTGTAACGGGGCGGTCGGTTCGGTGCACACGGCGTTACACACCGCGGTTGGTTTCCCCGTGCCAGGGTTCGCAAGGAAACAGGTTCGGTAGATGACGAGGCAGATTTAATTAGAAAAATATATATATACTTATTCAAAGATGAGGTGAGGCTCGCCAGGCTGGTCGGGCGGCGGCCATGTCCTGCCACGCGAGCTACAACATAAGATCGTCTGGTCGTTAGACGCGTGGGGCCGTATTACTTAAAACTAGAGTACAGGACTTATATACTACGGTCGGAACCCGGTCCGTCAAAGAGAATCTCCGCGGAACTTATATCTAACCGGCCTTACATACTACTGCGGTCGCTACCGCCTTACAACTAAACGAGCGCGGGTATACGCGTATGCACGGAGCGGGAACGCGAACAAATCAGCGAAAGCGCCGAGACACTATCGTGTGTCGAACTACCGGACGCAAGAGTCGGTAGAAAGATTGACCCGATTGGGCCGACGGTGTTTTATTAAAACGCGCTGCGGTGTTCGGCGCCGCGCTGGAGTTGCTGCCCGCTTGCCTCACGCGGCTCGTCTTCTCGTACGCCGAGGTAGAACCGAACAGCGAATGAGACGACGACCAATCCTAGCCAGCCTGGGTAGCGCCACGAAGCTGGGCGGAATCGACTGCCAAAGGGAGAATGCGGTACCGGGTAGGCTAGCGTTCGGAATCCCAGTGGAAGTAGCGGCAGAGATTATGAACACGCACTAGCTTGGTCACCCCGGGTCAGCCGCGGAGATGACGAGGCTAGGTGCCTACGGCTGCTGGACCTATGGGAACTGCTAGGTCGTGACGTAGTGCAATGCCACGACGCGACGGCCAGAGATCTCTCCGCCAGGTCAGCCATGGCGTCGAGAGCTCTGGTGCTCCGGGCCGGAACTCCTAGGAGGTCCCGTCGGGGCCGAAGCCCCGAGGCCACTCACCGATCAACGCATCGATCGGTCCTACTTATAGTCTAATCGCATGAGAGTGGGGATGCCGTCGCGGTGGGGGCCCGCGATGCGCGATGCCGATCTGCGGCTGTCGTCGCAATCTCACCCATTTAAAGTTTGAGAATAGGTTGAGGTCGTTTCGGCCCCAAGGCCTCTAATCATTCGCTTTACCAGATGAGACTCGCAATAACGTTCGAGCGAGTGCCAGCTATCCAGAGGGAAACTTCGGAGGGAAGCAACTACTAGATGGGTCGATTAGTCTTTCGCCCCTATACCCAATTCCGACGATCGATTTGAACCTCACAATCGTTACGGGCCTCCATCAGGATTTCCGCTGACTTCGTCCTGACCAGGCATAGTTCACCATCTTTCGGGTCCCAACGTGTATGCTCTAGGTGCGCCTCTTCTTGCAATGAGAACGAGACGCCCCGGGAGTGCGAGACCTAATCGTAACGAGGCCCATTCTCCCTGAGTCGACGCAAAGGATGACATTCACTTTCATTTCGCCTTTAGGTTTATTTGTATCCCAATGACTCGCGCACATGTTGGACTCCTTGGTCCGTGTTTCAAGACGGGTCCTGAGAGTACCCAAAGCAATACCTTCGCCGACCGGTAATTCAAAACTTGGCCAGTCCAAGGACTCCTGCTGCTAACAGCTGGCCATGCCCGGGGACGGCGCATAGTCCGTACATCCGAGTATTATACTGGACCTAGCTTACGGCGGTCCTGAGGCACACACATTCGAAAATGGATTGGTTGCGGCCCGATACCCTCTGAGTACCGTCGCGCAGTCGGCCAGGCAACCGAGGCTCTGTCACGAACACCGTTAAAGCGACGGACAGGCTCCGCCTCGGACCGTAGACCGACACGCAACGGGTCGCGACGTTCTACTACGTTCTACTACTACGGGAGAAGTGCATGACATGAAGGTGGTGCGCCCTCGCTAATGGAACCCGGGGGTCCATCCGGGGCATCGCGCACCAACGGGATCCAGCGTTGTTGACGATGAATCTCCCCATTCGATCTTTTGGGTTTCTCAGGTTTACCCCTGAACGGTTTCACGTACTCTTGAACTCTCTCTTCAAAGTTCTTTTCAACTTTCCCTCACGGTACTTATTCGCTATCGGTCTCGTGGTCGCATTTAGCCTTAAATGGAGTTTACCACCCACTTAGGGCTGCACTCTCAAGCAAACCGACTCTAAGAAGAAATCCTCCCGAAACGCGTACCGGTCACTACGGGCCTGGCACCCTCTATGGGTAAATGGCCCCATTCAAGGTGGACTTGGACGCAATTCGATGTCTCGAGATAAACGGATCCTCCTGAACACTACATTTCCCAGCGGCGGTACCGCGGGATTCAGTGCTGGGCTCATTCCTGTTCGCTCGCCGCTACTAAGGAAATCCTAGTTAATTTCTTTTCCTCCGCTTAATAATACTAGTGGAACGCCCCGTGCTTGCACGAGGAATTAATCAATTAAAATATAAAGCCCACCATCCACCCCAAGCTCCAATTCCATGATATTAAACCAAATGAAACTTTTAATTAAAAACTTCGTTGTAAACTACATTGTGTTGTAAAAATGGATCAATTCGATTTGTTGGAAAATTTGTTGCGCAGGATCCGCTATTATCTTATGGAAACTTTCACCCCTGTGCAGTAGTAAACCGTAAGAGACAGACATGCGCAGAAGATTTTTTACAAAGAGGCTTAACCCAGGTAAGTCAAATGAGGCACTCTTAATGATGACGTAATTAGTTTTTAAATTGGAGTAATTTTGATTTGTTCGAAAATTTGTTGCCCAGGATCCGCGATTATATCATGAACACCTTGACACCCTGTGCAGTCGTAAATCGTAAGAGATAGACGTGCGTAGTAAATTATTACAAAGAAAGTATTCAAAGAAAAAGTAGTCGAAGTACCCACAATGGTGACGTAATTAGTTTTTATGTAACCCTTAAAAAGTGTCCCTTAATAAGGGTTTTATTGTACTATCATTGTAAGAGTACACATATAATATTTTCCTGCCTTGTTTTCGAGCATGCGTACAACGTCTCAGCGTAACCCACGGACATATTTCTGCGTTATAATATGATGATGCTTAAATTCAGCGGGTAATCTCGCCTACTCTGAGGTCGCCAATTTCTTTGGTTTCATCGAAAGATGAATGATGCTCGATGCAAAAAAAAAAAAAAATAAACGAAAAGAAGCAAAAGCAAACACGTGGAGAATCTGTGCGTGAATCAACCTTTCGCGTATTCAATTTTTCCTCTCTCGTTTCAAAATGTGCTCTTTTGGTTTCACACAAACGAAGTTGAATTTTTCTCTGATCCGCTCTCTTTTTCTCATTTTTAACCATGTGTATGTATGGCCACCACCACGGAGGTTTCCCCTCTTTAACCTTCCTGATATAAACGGTCGCATAATTCTACATGGGCAGGCGGGAACATACACCGGTCGTTCGATGTGTCGGACTTTGGTACGATGAGGAGAGACGGCAACGAGGATAAGTACATTATCGTACATTTTTTCCGCGGCACTCTCGCAAACGATCTTCCCAAATGTCGCGACGCGTAATGTACATATTCCCGAACGCAAAATCCCTTGGAAGCGCTCGCATCACAGGACAGAGACGCCACGGCGGTACGCACCGAGATCAGAGTGAAAGAAATCCTTTCTTCGTTTGTTGTATTTATCGTTCGATGAAACGAGCACAAGAGGGAAAAAAATTGAGACACGGCGTTTCCATAATTTTCGTGTTATTTCCTTTTTGCTTCAAACATTTTGTGGACTGCAGCTTCGTCGTATTCCTTTTATCAATTTTTAACAATTTCAAAGCGAAGACAGCTCGCAAGACGACCCATTTCGTCCTGGTTCAATTTTAACGTCCGTCCGTATTATTTTTATCCAACTTCGAAGAGGAGGAGGATACTGAATTCGATGTGTATATATATATATATATTGTGACCCTCTTCGGGGGGTTCACTCTATACAAAATTCCTTGTCGCAGACTTTACTCTACAATTCTCTCTCTCTCTCACAAACGTTGGGCGCCAGCCACTCGCTGTGGCGATTTGAATCAAAAGAAAGGGGAAAGGGGGTGATTGGGGGTGTCTTACAGGGGATGGGTCTCGGGGCACTTACGTCCGTACAATACTTCGCGGGGGAGTACGCAAGGAGGATTAGTGTGGGAAGGGAAATCTCTAGGGTCGGGAGGGGTTTGCAGGAAAGTTCGTCTACGTTACGCGAATGAGGAAAACTTTGTGTTTGGAAAATGAAAAGGGGGGACTCGTCTCTATGTCGAACAATGCGCGGGCGGAGAAGGTAGCCGTTGCCTCGATCTCGCTAATACAATAGTTACGATAAGGGACTCACCCCAAATCTCCTCGCTCTCTCTCTTACAATCGCTCTCTCTCTCCAAAACTTTACACCCTCGATACTCGGTACTTCCTAGCGCGTAGCCTCAGGCTCAATTGACGGTTCGCCGTCGCTGCTGCGACGACGAAACCGTCGCGGGATGGTTTTGGGGAGGGGATGGGACTAGGAAGGGGGCCTCTTCCGGCAACGGGATAGATCGATTATCGATCTTCGATACACCGGTGCTCGGGGTCGATGGGGCTGGCGGATATCCCGCGATGACGGGTGGGTTGAGGACTTCGGGCTCGGCGACAGATGGCTCCGGGTGGACGTTTTGCATCAGTTGGGCAGCTTCGTCTATTTCTTCGGAGTCCCATGTTGCTCCGTTTCCTTGGAGGAAGGGTTAGAGGTCTGTCGCCGGCCTCGTAGCTCCTTCTGCGGGTATTCCTTGTAGGTCTTCCGTCGCCTCCATCGGCCCGCCACCGGTGAGCAGGGGGAAAGGGTTAGGTGAGGGAAGGGTTACGGGTGGTTTTGGGGTGGAAGTGTAAAGTGGGAGAAACGCAGCGATTGTAACGGGGGGGCACGGGTGTCACCACGTTACAACACCCCCCCGCCTTGACCGGAAACGGTGGATGCAATGGGAAAGGGAAGAGAAGTGGAAACAATAACTGCGAGGAGAGGCGTACAGTCGTGGTGTTGTCGCGGTCACTCACGCTTCCATGCTGCGCTCTCATTCAAGGGGGGGGGGGTCGCGGACGCGAGCGACCCTCCTGTTGCCGTTCCTCTGGTGAGGTTGGTTTTAAGCTGAACCTGTAAGGAAACGAATTAACATCTGGCCGAACAAAAGAAGGGGGCTACATTCTGGGGCGGAATTTTGTATAAGTCTTTACCTGATTTTCCTCGCGGACTTTGTACTGAGCTTTGTTTTGTAAGGGTTAGGGGAGGACTGGGTGAGGAGGGTCCTCCTAGATTGCTTGGAAGGGGGAGGTCAGTCTTTGTCGCGTCCGTCCGTGTCTGTCTTAGATTGTGGCGACATTGGGATTTTGTCGAGATTGTTAATAAACGTTTCGATATCCCACGTGTCAATACGGGTCACGCGGTGAAGCCGCAGAAAACTGTCGTGGTCCGTTTGTCCCTGTCCGGGTCGGTCGTCCAAAAAAAAAAAAAAAAAAAATGGTCATTGTTCTTTAAGGGAGGGTTGGGTTATGGGGTGTCGGGGTGTGCGTGAGGTGGGCGGGAAAGGGAAGGAGGAAAGTTTAAGGGAGGTTACGGGGTTTGGGGATTCGGAGGGACATTAGGGGTGGCGGTGGGATGTGGAGGGACATCAGGGGGGGTATTACGGGGGATTGGGGACGTGTTGGGGTTTGGGGTGGGAGAGGATATAGTTCGAAAAGGTGGAAACGGGCTCGGGTGGGGGATACGGGGGATGCGGGACGGGACACCAGTGGGTATATTGCCACGGTTTGGGACGGGTGTGAGGGGGATGGGGTGTGCGTTGGTGTGGTTGGGATGGGGGGTTGGGTCTGGCCCTCCTGTGCCCTCACGCGGGCCGCTGCTGCCCGCAGCTCGGCCAGGTGAGGGTCTTCGGGGGGGCTTGTGCGTGGGGGAGGGATGAGGCGCGGGACTGGGGTAGGGATGGGGATACGGCGGAGGGCTGCTTGTAATTTTTTTATTTGGGGCTTATAGGGTGAGGGGATGGTGGGTAAGGCGGTGGGGGGAGTGGCGGCTTGGGATGGGGTTGAGGGTGTGGATGATGGGGGAAGTTCGGGGGTGGGTGGTGTAGGAGGAGGAGTGGGGGTTAGGGGTGGGGTTATGTAATTGGACTCCTCCGAGTCCGTCTGGACGGCTATGCTGGTCACCTGTGCCGGCGGTCGGCCTCGACACAGCCGCGGTCTCCGCGGCGCCGGCCTCCTCGCCCGGGCCCTGGCGCCCCGGCCTCGTCCACCTCTCCTTGATGCGAACATCTCTGTTGGGGTACAATTAGGTTAGTGGGATTTTCCGGTGGGCTCTTATTAGGGTTGACGCTAGTGGGGGTGGGCTATTATTGTCTTTAATCTATTATCGTCACTTACCGCCCGCGTATGGAGAGAATGAAAAAACAAAATTTTATTTTACTTTATTAGTCATTATTCGTTCTCCGGTTTTCCGAGGATTGTGCGCCAAATTTGTTACCCCTCTTCGGGGTTTGATATTTATTGGTTGTTGGGAGTTTTGTAGGTTGAGGAATATGTAAGGACATGAGGGGGGGTATGGAGGGTTGTTCCGTTCTGATTACGTTCATTAGGGGGTTAAGGGGGTATTTTCGGGGCCGTCCTCGTCCTCGACGAGGTGGTTGAGGGGGATGTGGTTGGAAGGGTATGGTTTGTGTGGGATTTGGGAGTACTTGGGTTTTCCGGGGCCTCCCTCGTCTTCTACGAGGGGGTGGAGTAGGGATGGGTACAGGAATTGTATTTTGCTGGTTGTCCGAAAGTATCGGGATTTTCCTGGGTCTCCCGCGCCCTCGGCGGGGGAGTGGAGCAGGAGCGGGTGGTGTGTGTATGATCTGTGGAACGTTTTGGGGTGCTGGGATTTTTCGGGGTCTTCCCCGTCCTCGGCGAGGAGGCAGAGGGGGGATAGGCGTGGAAGGGGGAGTTTGTGCGGGTGTTGGATGGGGTGTTGGTCGGGTGGGAACGTCGAGGGGTTGTGAGGAAGGTCCTGGTTGTGAAATATCATTAACATTTTGACTTATTGAAAGGTTTTCGGACATTGCGTCGTCAAAGTTTGGAGGGGGTCGGAAGGGTTTAAGATCCTTGATGTGAACTTTTGGAATGGTATTTCCGTCGGAACCTTTTAGTTCATAAACTACGGGGGAAAGGATTTTGGAGATTGTGTAGGGACCTGAAAATTTCGGGGCTAGTTTGGATGCAAAACTGTGGGCGGCGGAGGAAAGAATTCGTTGGCGTCTCATGACGAGGTCACCAATTTGGTAACGGTCGTCACGACGCCCTTGGTTATAATAGGAAGCTTGGCGGTAGGAAGCCTTTTCTAGATTTCTGTGAACTATATCGTATAAAAGGGTTAAGCGGGAAATGCGGTTGGACCATTCTTGGGGATTTCGGGGAGTTATTAAGGAATCCGATTTAATCTCGTGGCGGAGGTTTTGGATGGGACGAGGGTTTCGACCAAAATTGAGGAATGCGGGAGAAACGAGGGAAGAAGAATGTACGGCGGTATTATAGGCAAAACAAAATTCAGGAAGGTGTCTATCCCAGTTTCGGTGGTCTTCTCCAATAAACGTCGTTATCATTGTTTTAAGGGTTCGATTAACTCTTTCGACGGGATTGGCTTGGGCATGGTAAGGAGGAATTGTCGTTTGTTTGATTCCGTACGTCGTCAGTCTGTTCGTTACGTCTCTGTTACAAAATTCGGTACCGTTATCTGTAAGAAGGAATTTGGGGCATCCCCATCGGTGGAGGACGAGGGATTCAAAAGCGGAAAGGATTGGTTTGGCAGAGGCTTTATGGAGGGGTTTTACTTCAATATATTTCGTGAAAAGGTCTTGGAAAACGAGGAGATATTTATTTTGGGATTTGCTAGGAGGAAAGGGACCCATGATATCAGCAGCCACGACGGTCCAGGGCGCCTCCACCGGGCGCTCCCTCATCAACCCCGCCGGTGTCCGCTGCAGAACCTTACTTTGCTGGCATTGGAGACACCGTCTGACGAATTGGACCACGTCCTGGAACATTCCAGGCCAATAGAAGTCCTGCGTCAGACGGTGGTACGTTTTATCAATGCCAAAGTGACCGGATTGGGGAGGATCGTGGGCGTCGGAAAGGGCTCTTGGGCGGGAGGAGAGGGGGAGGACTAGTTTCCAACCATCAAGGTCGGGTACTATGGGATCTAGGAGGGAATTGGGACGGTGGTAGTAAAGTCGGTTGTCTACAATTGTCCAGTCGGGATATTTGGAGGGGAAATCACTAACGTCACGAAGCTTATTGGAGTACCAGGGATCGGGATCGTTGCCAACGGCGGCCATGCCGCCCACTGGGTCGCCGTACATTCGGGAGAGAGCGTCTGGCACGACGTTGTGGGTTCCCCTTCGGTGGACGATTTTCATGGGTTGGCCTTGAAGGGTCAACGCCCACCGGGCTAATCGTCCAGTTGGGTCCTTAAGGTGGTGAAGCCACCGGAGACTGTTGTGGTCCGTCACCACGGTAATTTCGGACCCTTCAACGTAAGGACGGAATTTTTGGGTCGCCCACACGACGGCCAGACACTCCCTTTCCGTTACGGAGTAATTTCTCTCCGCACGGGTGAGGGAACGGCTCGCGTAGGCTATCGGGTGCTCTTCACCGTCTATGGTTTGTACGAGAACTGCCCCGATAGCCGTATCGCTAGCGTCGGTTTGGAGGGAAAAGGGAAGGGTAAAGTCAGGGCGGGCTAGGACGGGAGTTTTGGTTAGGGCATTTTTCAGGGTTTCAAACGCGGATTGTTGCTCGGGACCCCATTCCCAAGCAACATCCTTTTGTAGGAGGCGGGTAAGGGGAGTTTGGTCTTTGGAGACATCTTTTAGAAATCGGGAGTACCATTTAACCATTCCAAGGAAACGTCGGAGTTGTTTGAGGGTTGTGGGAGGGGGATAGGAAAGGATGGGTTCAATTTTTTCAGGATCGGCTATCATGCCGTCCTTATTTATTAAGAAGCCGAGGTATCGGACCTCGGAACAACAAAATTCGCTCTTTTCGCGATTGATTTCTAAATTTGCTTCCCTCAAACGGGTTAAAACTTTCGCGAGCCATTCTAAGTGTTCCTCGTACGTATCGGTCGCGATTACCACGTCGTCTAAGTACGCGAAAATGTGCGGCTCCCAATCGGGGGTGATTAACTTATCCATAATGCGTTGGAAGGTTGCGGGGGCGTTGGTGAGGCCGTAGGGCATACGGGTAAATTGGAAAAGGCCTCTACCGGGGACTGCGAAAGCAGTGATTTCTTTACTGGAGGGGTCAAGGGGAACTTGGAAATAGGCTTGGCTGAGGTCTAACTTGGAGATATAACGGGCGGTTCGGAGGCTATCAAGGATACGGTCCATACTAGGGAGGGGATAGGCGTCTTTTTTGGTGACTTTGTTAACGTCACGGTAGTCTATGCAAAATCTATAGGAGCCATTGGGTTTGGGGATTAGGACAGGGCGGCTGCACCAAGCGCTAGAGGAGGGTTCAATTATGCCTGCCTGGAGCATAGAATCGACTTCCTTTTGTGCAGCCTCTAAAACGCGGGGAGCCATACGGCGGGGGCGTTGTTTTATAGGAGGGTGACCTTGAACGTCGATGGAATGGGTGACGAGAGGGGTGGTTCCTAAGGTGCTGGATGGGGGTGGAATGAGGTGGTCAAGCAGGGTTCGAACTCCCGAGATTTCCTCGGGACTTGCTTCGGAGAGCCCTGCGCAGGCGGGATTCATGGGAAAGGGGTGGGTTACGGATTCGGGGTAAAAGAGGTGACGAGGTCCATTCGGGGTCCGCCACGACCTTAGATCTCCGTCGATGGTTACTCCAAATCGAGTGATAAAGTCCATTCCCAGGACGACCTCATACCCCAATGACTCGCTTGCGCGGAGGGGGAGGTTATGGATTTCGTCATCGATCTGGATCGCGACGGTGACTTCTCCGAGGATTCTCTCTGTCACGTTGTTGGCTAGGATCATACAGGCTTGGGAGGGGGTCAGGTGGGATGCAAATAGTTGAGCGATTCTGGGACCTGCATAAGAATGGGTTGCGCCTGTATCTAGGAGGGCTTGGAAGAGGTATTTCCCGTGTTGCACGGGGAGGAAAATGCGATTATCGCCTGGGTAGGGTTCTGTACGGGACTCTGCCGAGAGGGGTTTCGTTGGGGTGGGGATAGGGGCGGTTGGAAGGAATGTTGGTGTATGTCCCACACGGGATCCGGGATGGTGGATCGGTGGTTTCGGGGAGGTTGCGTCGACCCTTACCGCCGACCTCCGCGTGCGTTTCCCGACAAGCAATTCGGGCACTCCGGTGCGATTACGTCGAACGTTCCGCACCGGAAGCAGAATTTCCTCCTCGGCCGTTGGCAAGAGCCAAACCAGTGTCCCGTTTGGCCACAGTTCCAACATTGGCCGGGGGGAGAGGATTGGTCTGGTGGAGCTACGTTGCGAGGAGGTGGTTGTCGGGGACCGGAAGTCGCTTGGGCATAGGAAGTAGGGCGGTTGGGGGTCGCTGTTTGTGTGGATGTGGGGATTTGATATCCGGCTGGAGGTGGGACCATAGGAAGGGACATCAAGCTGGGGATTTCTGTAATCGTAAGGGGAGGAGGAGGTGTGGGGGGACGATATGGGGCGGAAGATCGGGGTATATTGGAATCCTGAGGAAGATAAGGATTTCCTCGGGACGGCTGTGGCGCGGTAGGAGGGGCCCGTGGCCCAGGGAGCGGCCGTCGGGTTCTTGGGGGTGTGTTGGGAGGGGTTGTAGGTCTAGGAGGAGAATTGCGAGGTTTAGGACGGTTCGAGGATGACGGGACGGTCTCTGCCGCCGCCGCCAGCTTGGATTTATTACCTTTCGGTGGTACGTACCCGCATTCAGGGATAAGTGATGTTTCCGCTGGTGGTGGTTCCCGATAGTCGCGAGTGTGTCTCTGGGCCTCGTCTACCCATGCACCTAGTTTAAGGAGGTCTCGGAAGGATTGGGGAGGGTGAAAATCGACGACGTATTTGTATCGGGGGTGAAGGTTTCGTTTCGCGATGGCCAGTCGCTCGCACTCGGGAATGGGAGGTTCGGCGCGAGCAAACATCATTTGTAATTTCCGTAAGTACTCCGCCAGGGTTTCTTGTCCTCCCTGGGTACGCGTAATTATGTCCCACCATAACCGGTCCTGATAGTTTGTCGGCACGAATTGGAGGCGGAAATCTTCTAGAAACTCCTCGTAGGTCGTCCAACCCCCGGCTTGCCCGCGCGCCCAAACCCGCGCGGAACCCGTGAGGACGAAAGGGATTACTCTCAACATCTCGTCCTCCGTGATCCCATTCCCGCTTGCATATTCCGCCAGGGTCTCGAGGAACCCCTCTCCGTCCTCCCCGGGATCGCCCGCGAAGGAGATCCGCCACTTCCGGAAAAGCTCGGAAGCGCGACAATCTCCCACCCCTCGCCGGGGACCCCGGGACTCGCTGGCTGAGGGGTGGAAGGGGTTCGTGCGGGATAGGGCGGTCTGGACGCGCGGTGGGGGTGGCAATGACGGGCAAGGGAGAGGGAGTGGGCCAGGCGGGTAGTTTGATGGGTTCGGCAGGGAGTAAGTGAAATTTCGAGTGTCTTGGCTCGGGGCTGGAATATGGTTAGACCACCGGGACGAGTGGGGAATTGGAGGCTCAGGGACACGGAAGGGGATGCGGGTGCTACTCAAGGAGGGAGGGATAACTCCTTGTTCATGACGATATGCATGGGAAGAATCTGAAGAGCGGGAGAAGGGATCGTGGGACGGGAATTGGGGAGATTGTATTGCGGGAGGGTTATCAAAAGGGTTGTTTTGGGGGTTGGAGGGGATTTGAGGTGCAAGGTTCGAGCGTCCTTCGACCGGCGCCGGCGCGAACGCTACCCGGTCGCGCCGTTGGTCGTTATTCGGGGACTGGTCAAGGTCGATCAGCAGAGTCTGTGCCGGGATCGGATGGGAGATGGAAGTGATAGTGGTGGTAGTGGTCGCCGGGGTGGCCGTGGAGGCCATTGTGGCGGGATTGGGGATATAGGAGGTGTGCGGTAATTCGGGGAAAGAATCGGGGGAGATTCCAAAGGTGGGTGGATCGGTTCCCTCGCCAGGTTCGTCACCTGGGTCTGGAGGGGAATCCGGGGAAGGTTCGGGAGGAGGATCGTCGGCGGAGGGGGCTACCCACGCCGAGGAAAGGGTGAACGGGAGACTCTCACCTGCAGTGTCGTTCGTCATGTCCCAGGGCGCAGCGTCCGGGCCATGGACACGACGGACCTCCGCCCTTAAATAGCGGTCGCGAAGGTCGTCCAGAGTACCATACAAATTTAAATGCGCGTGGTCCATCAATCTTATCAATTCTATAATTTGTAAATCGCCGATATGCGCCCGCATCTGGCGGGCCTCGGCCGAATCCATACTCGCGGTTTCGGTGATACTCTCCGCGGAGTGACGATAATATCAAAAAAAAACGGGGGTGAAAAACCAAAAAAAAGTTTAAGGATCCTGAAAGAAAAGAGGGCATGCGATGGGAAGAAAACAAGCAATTCAATACAACAGTTTCCGGCTTTATTGCAAAATCGGGAAAACCCAGTATGCGATGGTCGATAATAAAAAAAAAGGGGGGGAACTGAAAAAAAGAAAATCCAAAATCGATAGAGGCTCGATAGAGTGCTCACGGTCGGCAAAGGCACGACCGGGCCCTCGATATCGGCAAACCGCGAGCAATAACTTTTGAATTTGGGAGGACACACAAGAGAAATATATTTTCGGCACAGATAGTAATTCGGTTTCGCAAATTTCAACAATAGGACGGTTAGGTCGAAAACGGCGCACGTGTCGGTTACGGAGTGTTTATTGTTCTCTAGGACGCTCGAGGATCCGATTTCAAACACCACGCCGCGTTCGACCGTCGACACTTGAAAAAAAAACGGCAACAAGAGGCTCTCGGCAACGGTTATCTTCTGCGTCGTAATTTCGGGAATGTTCGGTCTTTAACGGCGGAATCACGAAGAAATTTTCTCAAACGCGAGAGTTTATGAACTTTTTATTATTTTATTATTTTCCTGGCCCCACGTTGGGCGCCAAATTTGTGACCCTCTTCGGGGGGTTCACTCTATACAAAATTCCTTGTCGCAGACTTTACTCTACAATTCTCTCTCTCTCTCACAAACGTTGGGCGCCAGCCACTCGCTGTGGCGATTTGAATCAAAAGAAAGGGGAAAGGGGGTGATTGGGGGTGTCTTACAGGGGATGGGTCTCGGGGCACTTACGTCCGTACAATACTTCGCGGTGGAGTACGCAAGGAGGATTAGTGTGGGAAGGGAAATCTCTAGGGTCGGGAGGGGTTCGCAGGAAAGTTCGTCTACGTTACGCGAATGAGGAAAACTTTGTGTTTGGAAAATGAAAAGGGGGGACTCGTCTCTATGTCGAACAATGCGCGGGCGGAGAAGGTAGCCGTTGCCTCGATCTCGCTAATACAATAGTTACGATAAGGGACTCACCCCAAATCTCCTCGCTCTCTCTCTCCAAAACTTTACACCCTCGATACTCGGTACTTTCTAGCGCGTAGCCTCAGGCTCAATTGACGGTTCGCCGTCGCTGCTGCGACGACGAAACCGTCGCGGGATGGTTTTGGGGAGGGGATGGGACTAGGAAGGGGGCCTCTTCCGGCAACGGGATAGATCGATTATCGATCTTCGATACACCGGTGCTCGGGGTCGATGGGGCTGGCGGATATCCCGCGATGACGGGTGGGTTGAGGTCTTCGGGCTCGGCGACAGATGGCTCCGGGTGGACGTTTTGCATCAGTTGGGCAGCTTCGTCTATTTCTTCGGAGTCCCATGTTGCTCCGTTTCCTTGGAGGAAGGGTTAGAGGTCTGTCGCCGGCCTCGTAGCTCCTTCTGCGGGTATTCCTTGTAGGTCTTCCGTCGCCTCCATCGGCCCGCCACCGGTGAGCAGGGGGAAAGGGTTAGGTGAGGGAAGGGTTACGGGTGGTTTTGGGGTGGAAGTGTAAAGTGGGAGAAACGCAGCGATTGTAACGGGGGGGCACGGGTGTCACCACGTTACAATATATATATATATATATATATATATATATATATATTTTTTTTTTTTTTTTTATGTATGTTCACCGATTACGCCGAGACGGATGGACCAATCGGATCGAAACCTTTTGCATCTGGTAGAGTATGTCTCCTGATCAGTCCCGTTAAAAAAAAATTTTGCATTTTTTCATTCCGAACGCTTTTTATTGCAAAAAAACGTACTATTTCATGTACGTGCGATATACGTTCGTCGGTTACGTCGAGACGGATGGATCAATCGGAACGAAACTTTTTGCGACTTATATAGTATAACTCCCTAATAGTCCCATAAAAAAAATATTTTGCATTTTTTCATTCCTAATAATTTTTTTTTCTAAATGTATATTCGCCGATTACTCCGAGACGGATGGCCCAATCGGAACGAAACCTTTTGCATCTTGTAAAGTATGTCTCCCGATTGGTTCGGTTCAAAAAACATTTTGCATTTTTTCATTCCTGCCAATTTTTATTGCAAGAAAACGTACGGCTTCATTTATTTATATTCTTTTCGGCGTTTACTCTACAGGGAATATACCGATTGTGACTTTTCAACATTATCCGTGAAATGAAAAAAAAAAAAGTAGTCTTCGTCATTTTCTCTACCAGTTGGTCGCTAAAAGAAGGGTTGGATTCCTTCTTCACGTATCAGTCGCTGGAAGCTAATTTGGACTGTTTCTTTGCAAAAGTAACTGTTGTAATCTTTGCATTTCTGCGAGTGTTCTTTCGTCATGCGGTTTAACGAGGACTTTGTTTGGTGCTAAATCAGATAGAGCTAAACCATCTAAACATTTGACACGACTAAGAGCGACGTAAACTTGGTCTTTTGCAAAACTCTCTTTGCCAAGATCAATTACAGCTTTGTTTAATGTAGTCCCTTGTAATTTATGCACCGTTACTGCCCAACTTAGAATAAGTGGTAACATTCTGTGCTCGAGGTCCCCATAAACTTTCGTCGCCTGAAACGTTGCTACAACTGGAGATATTGGGATGTTACCATCAATATCTTTGAATCTATTTCCAATCGATACGTCGTCAAATTTTATAAGTACTGAATCCGGCAATTCTCCCAGTTCTAGTTGATCTCGTCGAAGTACCGGCCATGTAAATTTCTTTACTATTCCCATTGCACCGTTTATCAAACCATGAGGAATTGATAGGTTTCGTCGCAGCATAATTCGCGATCCCCCAGTTAATGTTATTGTATGTAACAGTCCGCCACAATTATTTACATTTACAGGTATGACATTTTCTGGTGGCCTTTTTCCATATGTAGCTGCCTCACGGGACTCATCTATTGAATCAATGACGTACATTCGATGTGATTTTGCTAATTCATCTGTCATTTTTTTGTTATATTCATCCACTAATTTTATCGTTGGGAATATTCTTACTGCTGCACCATCCTCGAACTCTCCTTAGAGGAACTCTTCTTCGTTCGCATATTTCCAGTTGAGAAGTTGTCACTTCCCCTAACCGAAGATTATTCAATAAATCGATGAACTCAACGTCATCTCTTTGTCGCATATTAATGGTGAGTTCGCAGAATGAAAATTGATGCCATAAATTAATTTCTGCAGTACACCAATGTGGCTGTACAAAACACCAGTGTCCTTTTGCTGGGGGCAACTGCATGAAAGGGAAGTACATTTACGCCACCAAATAGTTTATCATTGCTTTTGAATTCTTGCAATCTTAAATGAATTATTCGCAAATTCTCATAAGATACCATTGATATCTCGTCAATAATCAACCACCTTGTATGACGCCACTTTCGTCTGTCCTGTTCAGTCCGTCTCTCTCCTGTCCTGTCAGTCGTCGATAGGTCTTTGCAGTACCTTTTTCAATAGGTAACGAGAACAAGGAATGCTAAGTTTTTCCGAATATTTGACGGGCGGCGACGCCAGTCAAAGAAGCTGCTTCAATGAAAGATGGTTTTATCATCGTATCAACTGTAGGAATATAGCAGCGTTTAACGTGTTCAACAAGTAATTTTAAAATAAACGACTTGCCACTACCAGCGCCTCCGGTAATAAAAAGCAACATTTGTTCCGTATTTTCATCATCATTTTTTAAATATTTTTCTCAATTACTGCGGAAACTGATTTAAATAAGTCTTTTTGTTAAATATTAATACTTCGAATACTATTAAGGAACACGTCTTCTGGCATTGCAATTGTTTCTTGCTGTTGATCTTCATATAAATCACCTTGATCATAATATATTGCTTCGTCGGCATGAGTTCTGACTGCATCACTTAAATGTTCATTAGTTTCCTCTTCATGTACAACATTCAAAGCAACAGCCTGGGCGAGCGCCGCTTCAATAATTTGCTCTGCGCGAGTAAATTGCTCGACACTTGCGTTACCCAACATACGTTTCAACCCGTGTTGCCGTCAAAGAAAACATTGTTCCGAAGATTCGTTTTCGGACATAAATGTACTTTCATCACCAAATGGAATGTGACACACTATTAAGTTATAGAAGTATCCTTCTCTATCACTGTTCAGGGTATAATATCGGTGGCGAAGTACAGCTGGATTATTTCTTATTCGCATTCGATTATTGTCCTTCAATTTTATAAACTTCAATCTCGAAATTTCTTCATCGTCATGTCTAAGTTCTGCGTCGTCATCCGCTTCTGTCTATATTTCACTTTCACATATATTTCACATATCAGACAGCAAATTCGGCTAAACTCAAGTTCCCAAGGTTGTCCGGCCTCTTTATGTAACAATCGAATATGTTATTGAAAAATGATGTTCCATTTTCTTCAAATCGCAGAATTCTATATCTCTGCTCAGGCCGACAGCTGTTTATAAATACAGCTTTTCGCGAGCTCATTTTTAGAAGCAGATGGCATAATCGATACGCACATTCCATAGCACTCACCATACGTTGAGATAGAATTGCCATAGGTACCGAAAATAGTTGATTCCGGATGGTATCGTTCCGGCGTTTTGCTCGTAAAACGACTTCTTTAATAATATTTCCTGTGTCCTGCGGCTCGCATTTACTTGCGTATTAAGCAATATAATATGCGACGGCTGTAACATTTTCGCATGGATGAACATCCATGCTTGCTTCCCAAAGCTTTAAAAGAGTTGGGTTGTAATTATTCACCATAACTTCATTTGCGGTTCTTTTAAGTACGCAGAAACGCCCGTTGCGGGCAAGTGTGTCATCTGGACCTAAGCACATCGTTCTTTTACTTATCGGTCTGGGGAATCCAAATAAACAAAAATGATTTTTACGATTTTTGTAACATGTATGAGAATGATTAAGAATTTGGATTTTTTGAACTATATCGTTCATATCGTGATTTTCGACTTCCAATGAACAAGATACAACTTTCTCAATAACGTTTCGGCCTTAGTTAGGAAACCAGGTACGTTTGCACACCAAATAAGCATGTGTAAATGTGGGCTTCCCCTATTTTGAAATTCAATTCTATACCAAAAATCGGTAAAAACGCTGCCTAAGCAATGCGAGTTTTTTAAATACTGCATTAACGCGTTTACACGTAACGTCAATTGTCTTGCAATAACCACCGGGTGTCTCTGAACCAATTTTAGTCCATCTGCAGACGTTAGGTTTTCAAGTTCGGTCGTTGATTGGCCTTCGGGTAGTAGTAATCCCTTCAACATATCTGGCCAGTTTAGATCATTACAAGAGAACGTAGCAAACCATATGGGCGGTCCAAGACTTCGGACCATGGCGATTAATTCCGAACAGCAGCGTTTCCAGTATGATGCCGATCTTCTTATGTTTCTCAGCGTGAGATGTATGTTGTCTACTAATCCCTCTGGAGTACATTCACCTTGGCGCATTCTACATGACACTGACATGCTAGCTTTTGCGCGGTAATATTCAACCACACATATTGCGAAGGACAGATAATCTGTTCGTTGGAACCGTTTGTCATTGCTCAGAATACGTACTTGGAAGTAATCGAATGGTGTTATTGGGATGTTTCGATGCTCTCTGAATCCATTTTTTCCATTCGGAAACAGGAAGAACCTACACAGTTCTTCAATTCTTCTGCCCCTCTCTAGGTTTAAAGGGGGCGCTGTTTTTCTATGTATATTCGCCAGTGGTATCGGGTCATTTTCTGCGTTATTATTATTATTACTGACAGAGACGATATTATCGATATTGGGAACACCTTCATCAATCGAACGTAACAAGCTTGTTTCGAAAATAATTCATGTTTCGTCGGATTCTATTCGTGGGGTCACAACTGATAGATATTGCATTCTTTCTACCAGTGAAGATATATTTCTTTCAGGCACAATTGTTACAGGTGTTAATGAGTAGATATTTAACACATTACTGTTGCCATCTTTCGCATACAAATCACGACGCAAGGTGGCGTGTAAAACATCAACAGTAGTAAATTTCATACAGCACGAGGCGCCCCGTAACGGTGATTTATAACCTTTTGGACTTCTTGCATGGGAATCAAACAACCAATCGCCGGTAGTCTCCGACTGGTTGCTGCATAATACGGCTATTGATGTAAGATTTGCAGTAAGAATTCCGTAGATATACCGTTGAAAAAACGTGCGACGACAGCCGCGGATCGGCGTCGGGCATCGGGGGCCCTCACCGCGGCGACATCCCCACTCCCGCGCGATTAGACTATAAGTAGGACCGATCGATGCGAGGATCGATGAGTTCTCCTACCTAGGAGGTCCGGCCCGGAGCACCAGAGCTCTCGACGCCATGGGTGACCTGGCGAAGAGATCTCTGGCAATCGGGCCGTGGCATTGCACTACGCCACGACCTGGCAGTTCCCATAGGTCCAGCAGCCGTAAGCGCCTAGCCTCGTCATCTCCGTGGTTGACTCAAGGTGACCAAGCTAGGGGGTGTTTCCGCAATCCTTTTTCCCGATTCTTCCGTCCGGTATTTCGACAAACGATAGTGTCTCGGCGCTTTCGCTGATTTGTTCGCGCTCGCGCTCAGCGCACACCCGCATTCGTCTGCTCTCGTTTAGTTTGTAAAGCGGTAGCAACCGCAGTAGTATGTAAGGCCGGTTAGATATAAGTTCCACGGAGACCTTCAGTGACGCACCGGGATCCGACCGTAGTATAAAAGTCCTGTACTATAGTTTTAAGGAATACGGCTCCACGCGTCTAACCACCAAACGATCTTCTGACTGTAATTAGCGAGGCAGGGATTCACCGCCGCCCGACCAGCCAGGCGGGACTGTGTGCTACTGTACCCCCAACGTAGTCTACGATAGTTTGAATAAACATATCTATATTTTTCCATACACACTGTCTCGTTATTTAAGGAACCTGTTCCCCTGACACGGGGAAACCGGCCGCGGTGCGCAACGCCGTGCGCACCGAACCGACCGCCCCGTTACAAACGTAATCACACCATTTTTAAATTTGGAAATCCATCATCACCGTTATCAATATCAAATGTGACCATTTACAGACATTTCATAGTCAACGTTAATATTGACTCGGCTATTATTAAATGATTGATGTGGCAATAATTCAGTTAAGGCTAAATAATCTGCGATTCTGAATTTTCATGATTTTAAGAAACGGCACTATTCTGCACAACATTTGTTTCTCGATTTCCGATAAATCTGCTATCTCCTGAGGTACAGACATTAGTTCCATTTTATTCCAGAATGCCTCTGATGGAACTTTGTGTTTTTTGAGATGATTTAGGCAACGAGAACATGTTATCTTCTTTGATTCCATTAGATTTGCAGGAATTAGACCAGACGAAGGCTGCGTGTGGAAAGCGTAACGTAGCTGCGGATATAAAGTCTTGTAACACACTGCACACGGTACATCAGCAAAAATATTAATAGCCGATTCAAAGTGGTCTTCCTGGAGGAAACGTTTTTCCTTAGGTTTTTAGCTAGTTCGCGCATATTTCCTAAACGTGTACTTTTTGATTCGATATGTTTTCTTAATAATACTTCACGATTACGATTTTTTATGAGCTTTAGACGATGTGAACGTTCTTCAATACATTAATTGGATAAGCGTCTATAGATTAATCTCAGCCTACGTGATCGTTCTTCAGTATATTCGGTCGCTAAACGCCTGTGGATTAATCTCAATCTACGTGATCGTTCCTCAGCAGATTCGTTCGCTAAACGCCTGTGGGTTAATCTCAATCTAGGTGACCGTTCCTCAGCAGATTCGTTTGCTAGACGCCTACTGATTAATCTAAGCTTATGTGATTGTTCCTCAGCAGATTTGTTCGTTAAGCGTCTATGGATTAATCTCAGTCGATTTGACCGTTCCTCGACAGATTCGTTCTTTAAACGATTATAAATTATGGTTAACCGACGTTTCTTTTTATCTATCGTTTCACGCGATAATTTTTAACGCATATATTTCCGCATTGCAGATAATTTCGAATGGCGTTCGTTAATAGTTTCATGACACCGCGCCTCTGTATTTCTTATGCAATTTTTATACAGACGTAATTGCATGGCGTCGTTTGATTCATTCGCACGATACTTCCTCATACGGGATGCATGTTTTGTAGGTTTACCCATAGTTCCGTACTTCTTTTGATATATAACAATGTTACGTCCCACCTTATAGGTGGTTATTCTACTATTACTATGTTCTGGGTTCTGCCGATCAAAACGCTAAAGCGTACCTTGACCTTCCTTGCTGGTAGTATAGGAGTACAGGACGGGGCGTTCAATTATTACAGATAGGCATGTATGGTCTTCAATATATATATATATTCTGTCTCTGTTGTTACATACCCTTCGCTGACTTCGGGTGTTGTTGTCGCTCGTTCGTTCTCGTATTCACTCGATGGTCATTCACACTGAGGATCTCGGTTTTCGCTTGCTTCGCGGTTCGGGCGTTACACTAGACTCGCGACGCGTGGCTACTACTCGACCTTGGAGATACAAGCGGTTGGTGGTGGTCCTGCACAGCACACGGGTGCACTCCTGGACTTGGTCCAATTATGGGTCTGTTATCTCAGACCACGGCGATACACTCGTGTTGAACCGTCGGCCGAGCACTTCGTCGATGATCTTCCGGGTTTCGAGTTTTAGCCTTACTCGCGAATCTACTGCGGGTCACGAACGGACAGAACTTCGTCTCTGCTTCACGCTATCACGGAACTGGCGTACCTGCGTTGTGGCGATAACTTATACTCCCAAAAGGGGAGTAGGTCACGCTCTTTGCTTGCGAAAACCTGCAAGCAAAGGGTTTTCGCCATCGCATTCCGCGAGTTCCCCGATTTCGTATCGCGAGCTTCGCTAAGCGAAAAAACGCTGATGTTACGCGGATTCCAGAGCGAGACCTCCTTGAAATGGCGAAAGACGAAAATGGGTTATAACTAGGGACGTAACAACAACAAATTTTGATTTCAGCCATAATATTGACGGACTTTCAAGAAAGATCAATATTTCTCAATCAGACGCTCAAAGCAGATCTGACCCGTTTCTTTTTATAAATAAAAATTAGTCGCTCCAAGCAGACGTGACCAGTTTGTTTTTACAAACAATTATTAGTCGCTCCAAGCAGACGTGATTGGTTTGCTTTTTTTAGAAACAATTGGTCGCTCCGAACATACGTGGCTAATTTGTTTTTACAAACAATTATTAGTCGCTCCAAGCAGACGTGGCCGGGTATGGATTTAAAAAAAAAAATAATAGTAGTTAAAACGATTACCTTCTAAGCAATCTTCGAATGATTCAATTAATTATTATAGCAGTAGCAATCAATTGAAGATGTAACGTTGCCAGGTATTCGTTTCAACTGTCTACGCGATCTGTCTATGGGCTTTAGCTATGTATGTTTATGTTGTGAGGACGATCGCAATAATAGGCCAACTTATAGTAGAATTCCGTTACATTGAGTGATAAGTGGAAAATAATGAATTTTGCGGCAATAACTGAGGGGGAGGGGGAATTCAATTTTGCAAAAAGGATGATTTAAAAAAAAACTTACACGCAGCATTATAGACCTCAAGAAACGGTATAACTTTTATTTCAACTATTTTTTTATATCTTTTGTTGTTTACGATTTATAAGCACGTATATAGAAAGGGTGGTTCGGATAAAAGGGTTGATATCTCCCTCAAAGTGAAAAACGGGCACCAACGAATTACAGTTATCTTCATAAACAGGTCTAATAAATATTGATGCAAAGTTTCATCAAAATCGGAGTGTATCAGTCCCCGATGTTCCGTTGTTAGTTAAAGAAAATATATGATCAAAATTTTGAAATATATCTTTCATACGTATATTATGAAATTATCATAGCATAAACATGTTTATTATTTTTCAAAGCATTTTAACACTGTTGATTGCACTTTCTTCCGCCTTTTCATATCTCCATTTATGTGATGATAAACCCGCAGTATTTTATCCAAGTATCTGTTAACTTGCATGCTTCGATCCATGTCTGGATCGAAAAAGCCCCGCAAGCCTCGCATTAACTGAATTTTTGTTTGCATTAAATGCGATCTGGTATCATTATAAAATTCGCACTAAATTGAATGTCGTACTATGTGAACTAGCATTAATCGAGACTTACCTATATACTGGTTTTCGGTCGATGCGACATATGTATAGAAACAGTAAAGAATAGGCGACTGCATGCTGACCCATACACCGACAGAGTAGACGGTAGAATACACATGGGCATACGTAGAATTCAATGTGGTAGTAACAATAGTTTTTCACGAATATCTCGGAAACTAAAGCTTTCAGTTGATTATGCATAATAAAAAAGTAGTAATCTACTACTAATAACATCGACAAAATGTTCCAAACTGAACATTCGTACCTGGCAGTCACCTGGCCCACTGGCCAGCATTCTCATCCGTACCTAGCGGATGATTACTACGATTTAGAGATGGGCGTGGTAGTTGAGGTGTGACGTTGCCTCAGCAAATTTCGTACAGCGTACGCCAGGTTGCGCACTGCGCGCGAGGCCTCTCCGGCTCGACGAGCCCCCACGAAATTACCAAAATTGGCCCTTCCGATATTTACGGGGAGGTACGAGGCTTGGCCCGCTTTCTGCGAACTCTTCAAGTCAATTATAATTGACAACGAGCGGCTGTCGAACATGGAAAAGCTGCATTACTTGAGGTCATGCCTAAAAAGTGAATCGCTTCGGGTGATCTCTAACCTGCCCTCCACCGGAGACTCATTCCCCATCGCGTGGGAAAATCTGAAGCAACGCTTCGAAAACAAGCGAATTATTATACAGTCATTGCTTGACAAACTATTTTCGACGGTACCCGTGCAACAGCGAACCGCTACGGTCTACCACAACGTGGCGGCCAACCTCCGCGACTACAACACGTCGCTACGCGCCCTCGCAACTCCGGAAGAGTTCTGGAACTGCACCCTCGTACATATAATGTCGCGTAGTCTCGACAAAACTACGCGCGAAGCCTGGGAGACAAGCCTAGGAACCACGACGGAGTTCCCTAAGCCAGAGAAGCTCGAGGCATTTTTAACAACAAAGGCTCGAGCGTTGGAACGGGTAGAGCTACCAACGGCAGCTCAAGCACAGGCTAAGGCTAAAAACACCGATCAACGACCTGCGCTCACCGCTACCCAGGCATCAGCGATCGCGAGGGCTTCAGCGCACGCATATCCGTGCGACTGTTGCCAAAAAGATCACTTCGTGATCTCGTGCACGAAATTTCGTGCAATGACAGTCCCGGAAAGACGACGTCTTGTGGACAAACTGTCCCTCTGCCGTAATTGTTGTGACCGACACACGACGGCAAACTGCAAGTCGGAGCATAGGTGTAAGCAGTGTGGACGCCCACACCACACAATTCTCCACCTGCCGCCTGCACAGCCAACGGCTAAGGCTCCAGCCGAGAAATCCGAGGAGGCGACAACGTCGTTCTCTACAGAGGTACAATAAGGTGTAGGTGCAGTCGTCGCACAAAAAACTCAATCTCAACGGGTCAACGATCCAACTCAACCGCCAACACGCGATCAACGATCGTGCTCACTTGCAACACAAGCTGAGCTAACGCTGTTAGCACCAGCAAATGCACAAGTCATCACATCATCGACAACCCACAATGCACGGCTGCTCGTCGACTCCGGATCGGAGCTCAGCTTCGTCTCTGAAGATCTCGTCGAACAGCTGGGACTTCAACGCACACAATCAACGATCTCCATCACTGGCATTGGTGGCAAAAAATCAACACAAACTCGAGGTATTGCATTATTATATTTACAATCTCTTTACAATACCTGATCAGTTTTGATACAAACTCACATATTACGAACTTTAACTGCAACATTGCCATCTTCTGAGGCACCCAAGGGAGACTGGCCACATCTCAACCGTCTCAAGTTGGCAGATCCTGATTTCTACAAACCAAGATCAATCGACATTATCATCGGTGCCGACAATTACGGACGGATTATTAAACCAAATTTAGTTAAAGGTTCGCCATCAATGCCAGTCGCCCAGCTGTCTATATTCGGATGGCTCGTTATTGGACCAGCAAGCACACGTCAAGCTCGTGCTTATTCATCATTCAATGCAACGATCTCTCAAGACAACGACGCTGCTCTGAGAGAATTGCTGACGAAATTCTGGATTCAAGAGGAGCCTCCAACGGAAACAACATCTCAACTCACACCTGAAGAACAAGAGTGTGAAAATCACTTTCGTGCAACGCACAGCCGTGATTCTACTGGGCGATACGTGGTGCGTATTCCTCTCAAATCAAATACTAAAGTCTTGGGTACTTCTTACAGCACAGCTCGCTCTTGCCTGCGACGCACGCTCAGCAAGCTCACTCGAAATCCTGAGTACCGTGAGCAATATCAGCGGTTTATGAAGGAGTACGAGGACCTCGGTCACATGAAGAAGGCTTCTTCAATCTCGCCCAACGACTCTTCAATTTACTATCTTCCACATCACGGAGTTTTCAAGCCTGACAGCGAAACAACAAAGCTGCGGGTCGTCTTCAATGGCTCAAGTCCAACAACAACTGGACTTTCTGTCAACGACATCATGCACACTGGTGCAAATCTTCTGCTCAACATCACTGACGTTTTGCTGTGGATTCGACATCACAAATGCATCTTCGCGACGGACATCACCAAGATGTACCGTCAAGTGCGAGTACATGAAGACGATTGGAACCTCCAACGGATACTGTGGATTGATGAGGAATCAAATGAAGGAGGAATCAACACTAACAACTGTCACCTACGGTACCAAAGCTGCACCATTTCTAGCTGTCAGAACCCTGCTGCAACTTGCAGAGGACGAGGGTCAACGCTACCCGCTGGCAGTACCATCAATCAAACATGCAAGGTATGTTGACGACATATTTGGTGGTGCAGATCCTCTTGATTCGTTAATTGAAATTGCTTCACAATTAACTGACTTGTGCAACGCGGGCGGTTTCCCTCTTGCAAAGCGGCACTCAAACGAAGCCTCTCTGCTTGAAACCATCGTGCCTTGTAATAATTCTCAAGGTACATCAATCTCACTAGACGACTGCAATACCAAAATACTCGGATTGCAATGGAACACTGTCAACGATAGTTTCACATTCACTGCTAAATCTCACCACAATCTCAATTTTACAAAACGCCTTGTATTATCTGAGGTAGCATAGATATTTGATCCACTTGGCTTTTTGTCACCAGTCATTATTCGAGCGAAGGTACTCCTGCAAGAATTATGGCTTCTCAATCTCAAATGGGATGATCCACTGCCATCCCATGTTACTACACGATGGATTGCGATCAGAGAAGATCTTACAAGTCTGGCCAGACTCTCAATACCAAGGTGGTTCAACACCTACAACAATTCTACAGTGGAATTGCACGGCTTCACTGACGCTTCACAACTCGCCATGGCAGCAGTAATTTACATTACTGTTTTCTCGCCGTCCACAGATCTCAAGGTGACGTCACTGGTGTGCTCCAAGACAAAGTCGCACCTCTCAAAAAACTTATAATTCCCCGACTCGAGCTCACAGCTGCACTGATACTTACAAAATTACTAAAATACGTTCAAGCTAATCTCAAGCTCAATTCACCTGTGGACGGATTCTCAAGTAACACTTACATGAATCAAATCTCACGCATCACGATGGAAAGATTACGTCAGGAATCGTGTAACACAAATTCAAGAACTAACGCAAACTGCAACTTGGATGCACGTTCCTGGCACATCAAATCCTGCTGATTGCGCTTCAAGAGGATTGACTACAACTCAGCTTGAACAACACGAGCTATGGTGGAGGGGACCGCCATGGCTTTTACAATCTCAAGAATCATGGCCTGTACAACGCAACGCATCTGACGACACTTGCCTGCAGGAGTGTCGTCCAGGAATCTCGCACGTGTTAACGTGCCAAAAAATCGATTATCACTGGGACTTGATTCACAAATATTCATCTTTGCAAAAACTCTTTCATATTACTTCAGTTTGTTACAGGTTCATCTCCAAACTGAGAAACACAACTGCTTCAACGAGGCTCTCAAACACGCCAGCTGATTTGGAAAAGGCCAAAATCTTCTGGATCAAGGTCACACAATCAGCATACTTTTTACACGAGCTCAAGATGATGGTCAACAACCAAACGCTGCCATCGTCTCACGCCTTCAATCGACTCACGGCCTTCATCGACGATCAAGGGGTCATTCGAGTTGGAGGAAGACTCAGCAACGCTCAGTTAACCTACGAAGGTAAACACCCTGCAATCCTTCCACGTCACTCACGTCTGTCCGAATTGATTGTAGATCACTCTCACAAAGCAACGCTTCATGGAGGGACACAACTCACACTCGCTCACATCAGGCAGACTTATTGGATCATCGGAGGACGAGCTCCGGTTAAATCTCACATCCTGCGGCGTGTTGTGTGTGCTCGACAAAGGGGGATCCGTGCCCATCAACTGATGGGCCAACTACCTCTCTCTCGGGTTACACCCTCACACCCATTCTCACACACCGGCGTAGACTACGCCGGTCCCATCGCACTCAAGACGTGGAAGGGGCGAGGTGCGAAAACACAAAAGGGCTGGATCTGTGTTTTCGTTTGCATAACAACGTCTGCTGTTCATCTGGAATTGGTTACCAACTATTCAACGGATGGATTCGTTGCCACGTACCGACGGTTCGCTGCAAGAAGAGGCATTCCACATACAATCTACTCCGACTGCGGAACAAACTTCATCGGAGCAGATTCAGCATTGAAGTCAATGTTCGTCGAGGGCACTCAAGACAATCAACGATTGGCCAAGCTGTTCGTCGACGACCACACAACTTGGAGTTTCAATCCACCTGCTGCACCGCATATGGGAGGAAAGTGGGAGGCAGTGGTCAAGTCTATCAAATACCATCTCAGACGCACGGTGAGTGACACTTTACTCACTTTTGAAGAATACTATACTCTTCTAAATCAGATTGAAGCAACGCTTAATTCACGACCACTGGAGCCTCTCACGGACGACCCTGACGATCTCTCAGTGCTAACACCAGCTCATTTCCTAATCGGAAGAGCAATCTCAACATTGCCTGAGCCATCTGTTGAACAGGCCAACATCTCACCGAGAGCCAGGTGGCATCTCATACAACAAAAATTACAACAATTCTGGAAGCGCTGGTCAACTCAACATCTCCAACGGATGTAATCAATCTCGAAGTGACAGCACCCTTCCAACAACATCCACGTTGGATCTCTGGTGCTGCTTACAGACGAGCGCTTCCCACCATACAAGTGGCCTCTTGCTCGAGTGCTCGCAGTTCACCCTGGACCAGATGGACTGACGAGGGTCGTCACGATCAAGACGGCCACCTCAACTCTAACTCGGCCAATTGCAAAGTTGGCTCTACTACCAGTAGCGGATCAGGATTCATCACCATCTTCTACGAGCTGCTGATGGCGGGCGGAATGTTCGAAAATGTAATTTCTACCGCCTGCGCGCGGACCGCGGCAGCACTTAGCAGCGCGACTGGCAGCCACCTTGGATGCCGGTCACGCCGACCAATCAGGGAGCGTTACGTCAGCAAGAAGAAGCCAACGGTTCTTGCTGCGTCGAAGCCGGTTGATCGGCCATTATCGCTCTGGTTTACGTAGCCTTCACACGTGCAATTTCAGTTTTCGTATAATTCTAATAAATTCCGCTCAATGTCGCAAAAATACACATCTCGCAACGCGTGTCACAGTGCCAACGGCCTTTGCGATCGTGTGAGCTCATCAGCTCGCCAAAAACCGCGTGATTAATAAAATTACGCGGTGCCACGTGTTGAACCAACACATCTCGATCTCGATAGTGATTCAACGCGACGCGATTGAATTGATTAATACGATCAACGATCAGTGCAAGTTCTGTACATACTGTAAATATTGTATATATTTGTTGGAAATACATTGTTTTTTTGTGCAAACTCAGGTGCATTCGTTTTCCCGTCGTACTGCCGATCCTACTAACCGAACCGGTTCTCGCGATCTCGAACACAATTTTGAACAGAATATGATAATTAAGCAATCGATGTACAAAAGTGTTTGAAATACAAAAGGAAAATAATGTATTAGTAGAGTACAGTGGAGTACGCCCTGGATTAAAAGAATACAAAGAAAATAAACAGGTTAAAATGACAATCGTGTTTGAGCTAAAAATGAAATACAATGAAAGAAAATCAAATTATTAATCACAAGAAATTCATCCTAAATAAAAATACAAAAAAGATAATTAATTAATGAACGCGGCTCTAGATCCGATTATCAAAACTTTAAATCTTTGAATATGTAAAGTCGCGGAGTTCTCCCTCTCACTGAGTCCTCGGCGTACTTTATGTAATTCAATCTGCGTTGTCAGGTAGATAGAGGTTCTCACTTACCTTTCGCTGGATGAGTAGAACCTATCTATGAACGGAACCTGTGGTAGTGTGTCTTCCAGGTATTGGAACGGTAGGGTAGATGTTCGAGTGAAGATCACGCACTTCCGATCACAATGTATGTTTATTCGTTACGAGTACAGTTGAGTCTTACAGAATCTTGCTCTGTCGAAGTTCTGAGCTTCGTAGCAGAGTCGTGTAGATTCTAGAGTATCGAACTCTGAGCGGTACTTCGCGGATTATCTTCGCGGATTTAACGATTTAACGATTTACGGATGGTCGGAGTGATCTGGTCTGATCGCGATATTTTCGGTTTCGTACTATATTGATAAGTTGATGAACCATTTCTGATATACTAATGAGAACTGCCCGCGGGCGGGCCCGGTCGCGTTATTTTATATTGATGAATGAGGTCAACATTTTTGATTTGGCAATTCGGGTGAACCACCTCGTTCGGATCGTCAGCGTTCTCGCCGTACGACGACCCGGCTGAGTTGCTCACTCAGAATTTGCGGAACGATGAATTTGGTTGGTGCAATAAAAGTTTAAAGAATTTGGGTGATGAAATAGAAGTTTCAAGAATGCGTCACAGGACGTGACAAATAATATAGTATAATTTAAATAGAATAATCAATTGTCGGTGTTACGTCTGGAAAATTTTACAAATTTGTCCACCTCACGTTCCCTTATTAAGCCTTCGGGTTGTAGGGGTCTCCTCATGTAAGGGGCGTGAGTGGGGTAAATCACTTCTACATAATTTTAATTTCTCCTCGACTCTGTGCTTTCCCTTCAAGCCTTCGGGTTGTGAGAGTCTTCTTCATGTGAGAAATGCACGGGGAAGGGTTTGAGCTTATAATTATTCTATTTTTTGTCTTTTCTTTCCTTTAATTCTCTTTTCATTTCTCAATTCTTTTGTTTAGTTGTTACCCCTCCTTGAAGCTATCGTCGTGATCAACTGCGTAGTAACAGAATTCAAAATAGAAAAACTCGGTTCCGACCGAGGAGAGGTATAGTAAACAGCGTTCGCTGCGCAGTTAGCCAGTGCTTCGCATTATAGGGGTCTCCTCGGGTTAACTGCGCAAAAGCGTAATGATCAATTATCTTCTAGATTTTCATTCAATACTCTCCTCTTTTTCACGCGTAGGCGCCAGACGGTCCCTAACCCGATCGTATGCAAGAATTGAATGCTGGAATGAAAGCGCAAGATAGCTTAGCAATTTGAATATTTGTTTGAATGAAAGAGTGAGGAATGAGAAACCTCACAAGCGAGCGTTAGCAAGCGTTCGAGGACTGTTTAGAGGCGAAGGGTCGAACGAGGCAATAAAAGCCTTTGTATCGAATTCCGCGAATTTGCCTGAACTAAGATCGAACAGTAAATTTCAAATAGCAAGAACGTTCTCGAACGAATTTCGCTACAAGCGTAACAACGAATATTCGATTAAAGTATATTTAATAAGTAACGACTACGGAAATATTAAATAGCTGAAGACTGCATTTAAACACCGGATGCTATTGTAATTCTCACAACGTGTGTACCAGCGCAATTCGTATTGCTGACCGATTTCTCGCGAACAAAATGATTATGAAAAAGCCAATTGTTAATTAGGAAATCTCGTGATTGCTGGTTGATTACTCAAGCATAATAGTACAACATTATAATTCATATTTATGATTATTTACATATTTATAGTTCAGATTTAAACTATTAGATTGATAATTGTATCATTTTATATCTAATATTGAAACTATCGATGAGAATAGAACACTCCAGAAATTCTACGGCGTAGAAACACCGAAAAGCCATTAGACAGAGATGGAACACCAGAAGAGAGAGAAAGTATGATCTAGAGGAATTTGGCTAGCACGCGCCCTTAGCCAATAGCGACGCACGCGACGTTATCGTCACGCGCTATGACTTGTCAAGACGTCCCCACGCAGGACATCGTCCTCGCGACGGGCCCTTCCGGCTAGGATCGCGATCGATTCTGATCACTCTTCGTCGAACAATCGAGTAAGTCGTGACGGGAGCCCGTGCATCTAGAGATAGAGTTGCTGATTGTACTTCGTGTGATTTAGCTGCGCGGCAAGTCCTAATCGTAGGCAGAGTGTCACGAGGGTGCAATTCCGAATACATAGCAAGGACTCAGAGACGCGCACGTTAAATCTTTTCATACTAATTAAACCTCTATCCTTTCTCTTTCTTTTAAATCGTTTGATCGCGTAATTTCTCGTATTAAATTCACCGCGGTTAGTTATTCAATTTCAAATATTGTGGTCGTCTTTGTGAACGTCCTAGTAATCGCAGTACAATCGGCCAGGCGCGCGCGACAAGTGCAAGTGCGACAACATTCCTATCATCTCTCTTGGTGTTCCAGATCTCATAGATCCACAGCAATTTTTATCGTATATTACATTCTACATTCTCACGGTAAGCCTGTTCAGTACTAATTTGTCCAGCACGGCATTATAATTGATTTTCAACAAGGCAAAACGCGCGATCTATTAAGCTTACGGGTTATTTCTATCTTGTTTCATTATACACTTTACATATTTCTCCGTGTTCAACTATCGCGATTTTTGTGAGACGATTGCTTCGATTTCAAGACTTTATCAGGGACGACCTGTAAAGCCCTTTCGGGGGTTGTAAGAGTCCCTTCATTCAGGTCGTTTCCTTGCGGATAGACACCGACAACCTTTCATTTTTCTATTTGATCGAGCCAGTCGTTCAACGTTATATTTTCAAACTACAAATCCGTTTAAAAATTATATTAGAAAGTCTCATTGCGAATCAAAGGATCTGAACGAATCTCGTTTATGAAATAGGTTAAGCATCTTTCCCCCTGTTAATCAGTATTGTTCCAACTTGAATTCATTTAACAGCAATTATCAGTATTTAACAAAATTTATCAATATTATTTCAATAGTCATTTGGAATTCAGTTTTGTGTTAGCTTCAATAGTTTCTTTGAATTAAACTTATTTTCTTTTGCACACTAACCAGTTTAATCATTTCTTTCAACCACCTTTATCATTTCAAATCCACGCACACCAACATAGCGTTTCAAGGAGGGACCCGTATGGGACCTAGAGCATTGACGAACCCAACGGAAATAAACTAACATCTAAATTTCCGTCTTTTAATTTGCTCTTGCCGTAGAGGACGCTAACGTGTCATACGCGGTCGGAATTGGTGGCAGCGATACCTTTTTCATCGCCCAGAATTAAAGAAAGAAAGAGTCTAGTAAATTTTTGATCTTTTACGTTGCGCGCTCGCCTCGCGTCGTGCAACGTAACATCGGTAATTAGCTTGGATCCGTCCTGACTCTGTAAGAGGTAGCTCGATCGGCCGCAGAACGATTTCTAGGTAACTTAGCCGTAACTGATAGGCCGCATCCAAGGAGCTTCTGCTTGCAGTCGCTCGTTAAGCTTGGTAGCGAACACTGCAGGACGGTTTCGTCACTCTAGAGCCAGTGTACTAATAGGCCGCATCCAAGGAGCTTCCGCTTTCGCTCGCTCGTTAAGCTTGGTTGCGAACCAGACACGTGAAAGAACTGCTGCGAACCGGTGGTTGAGCTCTCCGGACCTGTCGTGGAACCATCGCCGCTTTGCCGGCAAAAGAATCTAGCTACGGGATTCTACGTGATAATCGTATCATAGATTCGTGTCGGACTACGATCGGAATCGAAGTGCGCTCGCTCTGCTCGGCACGCCTGTATTTATACCTGGAAACTGCTGACGTAGCAGTTTTTCTATACGTACTTTTGTTACCGGAAGTTTTTAGACTTTGACCTGTGCATACATGACTCCGCGTGTATCGCTATCTCTCTCTACGCACAGTTGTTATCTCTTTCTACTAACGCACGCTCTATGTCGATCTTTTATCGACGCGGCAGTGTTATCGACGCGGTAGTGTTATCGACGTGACACTTATCGATCTATATTTTTGGAGTGAATTTCTGTTAAACATAACTATTAATAAATACAAGATTTTTTTAGCTATTAAATACGAAGGTAATTATTATTATAATTAATCACAAAAATACAAAATAAATAAATAAGTTGTTACAAAAATTATGAAAAATAAAAAATAAAAATAAATGTTCACATATACAAATTTTTTTCTTTAATTTTCTTTATTATTCCTCGTCCTGTGGAATGTTACACTAACAAGATTTTTTTAGCTATTAAATACGAAGGTAATTATTATTTGTAACGTGGTGACACCAGTGCCCCCCCGTTAAAATCGCTAATACTCTGAATCGCACGTGGTAACACAAAGATACCCCTTAACCCTTCCCTCACCTCACCCCTTCCTCCCTGCCCACCGGTGTCGGGCCGATGGAGGCGACGGACTGACCCACCGAGGACCACCCTCAGCAGGCGCTTCGAGGCCGGCGACAGATACCCATCTCTCCAGCGAACAAGGAACAACGCGGGACTTCCAAAGACTCCGATGAAGCTGCCATCTGTCGCCGAGCCCGAAGACCTCAGCCCACCCGTCACTGAAAGATATCCGTCAGCTCCATCGACCTCGATCACCGGTATATCGGAGATCGATAATCGATCTATCTCGTTGCCGGAAGAGGCCCTTTCCTAGTCCTATCCCTTCCCCAAAAATATCCCGCGACGGTCTCGTCGTCGCTACCGCGACATTGAGCCTTAGGTTAACATAGAAGTGACATATAGAGCGATTTGCGAAGTAAAGAGAATAGAGAGCGAGATAGAGCGATAGTGGATAGTACGGTGTGTTGGAGTGAGATTGAGAGCAAGGCGTTTGGTGAGCCCCTTTCAATATTAATTGTATTTCGGTATTGTCTGAGTTCGGCAACGAACACCTTTTCTCTTCGAACCCCCATTTCGAGATTTTGTCAACGATTCTACACGTAACGTAACGAACTTCCTGAGAACCCTTTTCCATACCCTGAGATTTTTCCTAGCCCTAGACGATCCTCCCTGCGTACTCCCCCGCGAAATATTGTACGAACGTAAGTGCCCGAGACCCATCCGCTGTAAAACACCCACGATCACCCACTTTTCCTTTTCGATTTTGATCGCCACCGTAGGTGGCTGGCGCCCAACGAGTGTGATAGAGTGTGGCGAAATAAACGTTTGTAATTGGCAAATTTGTAATATAGAGTGAACCCCTGACAGGGTCACATATTATAATTAATCACAAAATTACAAAATAAATAAATAAGTTGTTACGAAAATTATGAAAAATAAAAAATAAAAATAAATGTTTACATATATAATTTTCTTTCTTCAATTTTCTTTATTATTCCCCGTCCTGTGGGATGTTACACTAACAATTTCTATTGTTATTGGGTCCAATTAAACCAAACCGGTATAATGATTGTAGCGGAAAGCTACGAAAATTTGGAGCGACAGCGCCAATTTAAAATAGATGTCGGAAAGCTTCGGGTAGCCTTACAATGGCTATTACAAAATAATGTTTCGTACAAAGATGACAAACCATGTTTTTCTAATATTACCAATAATATTTTCGAAATAGCTTATGTCATTGAACAGCCGGCTATTGTAACAAAGGAAATTGAAGTTGCACGAAGAAATCCTGAACCAAATAGTAGATTTGTAAACGTTGGTCACAATGTAGCTATTTTACGAGGCACGTTTCATCAAGCTAGTGATCGCTTCAGTATCGAATCTCGTGGTAAGCAGTGTACTGGCATAGCTGCAGTTGCATGTGTTGCGTTTCATTCCCTTGATCCTAGTGTCACGTCCGGAAAAATTTTATGAATTTGTCCGCCTCACGTTCCCTTATCAAGCCTTCGGGTTGTAGGAGTCTCCTCGTGTAAGGGGCGTGGGGAGAGCGAATTACTACTTCACCTTTCTTTAATTTCTCCTTGACTCTGTGCTATCCCATCAAGCCTTCGGGTTGTAAGAGACTTCTTCATGTGGGAAATGCACAGGGAAAAGTTTGAGCCTATAATTACTCTACTTTTGTCTTTTCTATCCTTTCATTCTTCGTATACTTCTCAACTCCTTTCTTAGTTAAACCCCTCCTTGAAACTATCGTCGTGCTCAACTGCGTAGTAACAGAAACTCATGATAGAAAAACTCGGTTTCGACCGAGGAGAGGTATCGTAAACAGTGTTTGCGGCGTGGTTAGCCAGTGCTTCGGATTGTAGGGGTCTCCTCAGGCTAACTGCGCAAAAGCGCAAAGATTACATTATTGCCGAAATTAACATCGATACTCTCCTCTTTTTCACGCGTGGGCGCCAGACGGTACCTAATTTGATCGCGTGTATGAATAGACTGCTGGAATGAGAACGCAAAGTAATCTAGTTTGTTGAAAAGTTGTATGAATGCGAGAGCGAGGAATGAGAACCCTTGCAGGCAAACGTTAGCAAGCGTTCGAGGACTGTTTAGAGGCAAAGGGTCGTACGGGGCAATAAAAGTCTTTGTATCGAATTCCGAGAATTTGCCTGAAACCGAAAACCTAACGGTAATTTTTGAATGGCGAGAACGTTCTCGAACCAACTACGTCGCAAATGTAATAACGAATATTCGATTAATAATGGAAAACCGTCGCAATTGAAAAATTGCAATCGAACACCGAATGCCTTTATATCGAGCGTACCGGCGCAATTCATATTGTTGATCGATTTCTTACGAACAAAATGATTATGGACAAGCCAACTGTTAATTAAGAATCCTCGTGATCACCGGTTCCATTATTCATACGCAATAGTACTACGGATGTTATAATTACTTGCGAATTTATTGTTTAATAGATCTGATTTAACTAATTAATAGGTATTCGCATCGTTGTTGTCTAAGATACGAAATTATCAAAAGCGTGGAACAATCCAGAAATTCTACGGCGTAGAAACACCGAAAAGCCGTTAGACAGAGAAAGAACACCGAGAAAGAGAGAAAGCATGATCTGGAGGAATTTAGCTGGCACGCGCACTCGACCAATAGAAACGCACGCGACGTCGTCGTTACGCGCTGTGATTTGCCGAAATGTCCCCACGCAGGACATCGTCCTCGCTACGGGCCCTTCCGGCTAGGATCGCGATCGATTCTGATCACTCTTCGTCGAACAATCGAGTAAGTCGTGACGGGAGCCCGTGCGTCTAGAGATAGAGTTCTCGTTGTACTTTGTGTAATTTAGCTGCGCGGCAAGTCCTAATCATAAGCAGAGTGTCGCGAGGGTGAAATTCTAAATACGCGGCAAGAACTCAGAGACGCGCACGTTAAACTCACTTCACACTATTAATATTCTATCTTTCCTCTTTCTTTTAATCCGTTTGATCGCGTAATTTTCGTATTAAATTCATTCACGTTTATTATTATACATTTTCCTAAAATTGTAATCGTCTTGTGACACGTCTATTTAATTTTGCAATAAACGACAACCGGGTGCGCGACAAGTGTTAGTGCGGCACCAGTCTCAACTTTCTTGGTGTTCCTGATTCAACAGCGATTATTCAACGATTCCCTAGCGAACAACACAGCGATTTTTATCTTGTATCACATTCTACAGTTTCACGGAAAGCCTGTTCTGTACTAATTTGTCGAGCACGGCATTAAGATTCGATTTAGGCACGGCGAAACGGGCGATCTATTAAGCCTACGGGTTGTAAGAGTCTCTTCATTTTAGATCGTCTCGTTTCTACATACAGGTACCGAACATATTACATTTCGCTATTTTAAATATTCCGAAATTTTCAATTATCGCGAACTTGTGTGAGTGACGATTGTTTCGACTACGAATACTTTATCAGGGACGACCTGTAAAGCCCTTCCGGGGGTTGTAAGAGTCTCTTCGTTCAGGTCGTTACCTTGCGGATAGAAACCGCCTAAAAATTTGATTTTCCATCATATTCGGTCGAGGCAGTCGTCCTACATTAAGGCATATAATTTTCACATTTCAAATACGGGTAATAATTATACTAGAAGCTCTCATTGTAAAACAAAGGCTAAACATCTTTTCCGATTTCATTTATATAATATAAAACAATAGGTTAAGCATCTTTACCCTTGTAAAACCAGTATTGTTATTAATTGAATTTATTTAACAGTGATTAACAGTATTCAGATAGAATCATATAATAGTTATTTCAAACTCAAACAATAGTTATTTCAAATTCAGTTTCTGTTAGCTTCACTAATCATTTTGAATTAAAATTACTTTCTTTTTGCACACTAAATTGCATTAACATTTCTTTCAAATTCCATTTTGTATTATTACCTTTATCATTTTATATTTCGAATCCATGCACCCCAACACAAGGTTTCAAGGAGGGACCCGTATGGGACCCAGAGCACTGACGAACCCAACGGAAATAATCACTATCTAAATTTTCCGTCTTTTAATTTTGTTCTGACCGTAGAGGACGCTTCCGCGTCATACGCGGTCAGAACTGGTGGCAGCCATACCTTTCTCATCGCCCAAAAATAAGAGGAATAATAGTTAATTTAATTTTTTCCTTTTACGTTGCGCGCTCGCTCTCTCGCGCAACGCGCAACGTAACATAGTACGTGGTGTACTAGTGATGTCGGTTATGTGGTTATAGCAGGAGATAAATATTATCGTAATTGCATTGAAGCGCGAAGTAATCCTAACCCCAACGAAATCATTGTAGACTATTTAGCCTTAACTGAATTATTGCCACATCAATCATTTAATAATAGCCGAGTCAATATTAACGTTGTCTATGAAATGTCTGTAAATGGTTACATCTGATATTGATAACGGTGATGATGGGTTTCCAAATTTAAAAATGGTTTGATTACGTTTGTAACGGGGTGGCCGGTTCGGTGCGCACGGCGTTGCATACGCACAGTTTGTATGGAAAAATATAGATATGTTTATTCAAACTATCATAGACTACGTTGGGGGTACAGTAGCACACAGTCCCGCCTGGCTGGTCGGGCGGCGGTGGATCCCTGCCTCGCTAATTACAGTCAGAACATCGTTTGGTGGTTAGACGCGTGGAGCCGTATTCCTTAAAACTATAGTACAGAACTTTTATACTACGGTCGGATCCCGGTCCGTCACAGAAGGTCTTCGTGGAACTTATATCTAACCGGCCTTACATACTACTGCGGTTGCTACCGCCTTACAAACTAAACGAGAGCGGACGCATGCGGGTGTGCGCTGAGCGCGAGCGCGAACGCGAGCAAATCAGCGAAAGCGCCGAGACACGAATTACCGTTTGTCAAAATACCGGACGCAAGAATCGGAAAAAAGGATTGCGGAAACACGCACTAGCTTGGTCACCTTGAGTCAACCACGGAGATGACGAGGCTAGGCGCTTACGGCTGCTGGACCTATGGGAACTGCCACATCGTGGCGTAGTGCAATGCCACGGCCCGACTGCCAGAGATCTCTTCGCCAGGTCACCCATGGCGTCGAGAGCTCTGGTGCTCCGGGCCGGACCTCCTAGGTACGAGAACTCATTGATCCTCGCATCGATCGGTCCTACTTATAGTCTAATCGCGCGGGAGTGGGGATGTCGCCGCGGTGAGGGCCCGCGATGCGCGACGCCGATCCGCAGCTGTCGTCGCACGTTTTTTTAACGGTATATGTACGGAATTCTTACTGCAAATCTTACATCAATAGCCGCATTATGCAGCAACCAGTCGGAGACTACCTGCTATTGGTTGTTTGATTCCCATGCAAGAAGTCCAAAAGAATATAAATCACCGTTACGGGGCGCCTCATGCTGTATGAAATTTACTACTGTTGATGTTTTACACGCCACTTTGCGTCCTCATTTGTATGCGAAAGATGGCAACAGTAATGTGTTAAATATCTACTCATTAATACCTGTAACAATTGTACCTGAAAGAAATAGATCTTCACTGGTAGAAAGAATGCAACATCTATCAGTTATGACCCCACGAAAAGAATCCGACGAAACATAAATATTTTCGAAACAAGCTTGTTACGTTCGATTGATGAAGGTGTTCCCAATATCGATAATATCGTCTCTGTCAGTAATAATAATAATAACGCAGAAAATGACCCGATACCACTGGCGAATATACATAGAAAAACAGCGCCCCCTTTAAACCTAGAGAGGGGGAGAAGAATTGAAGAACTGTGTTGGTTCTTCCTGTTTCCGGATGGAAAAAATGGATTCAGAGAGCATCGAAACATCCCAATAACACCATTCGATTACTTCCAAGCACGTATTCTGAGCAATGACAAACGGTTCCAACGAACAGATTATCTGTCCTTCGCAATATGTGTGGTTGAATATTACCGCGCAAAAGCTAGCATTTCAGTATTATGTAAAATGCGCCATGGGGAACATACTCCACAGGGATTAGTAGATATTATGCACCTCACGATGAGAAACATAAGCGGATCGGCATCATACGGTAAACGATGCTGTTCGGAATTAATCGCCATGGTCCGAAGTCTTGGCCGCTCACATGGTTTGCTACGTTCTCTTGTAATGATCTAAACTGGCCAGATATGTTGAAGGCATTACTACTATCCGAAGGTCAATCAACGACCGAACTTGAAAACCTAACGTTTGCAGATCGACTACAGTTGGTTCAGAGACACTCTGTAGTTATTGCAAGACAATTTACGTTACTCGTAAACGCGTTAATGCAGTATTTAAAAAACTCGCATTGCTTAGGCGGCGTTGTTACCGATTTTCGGTATAGAATTGAATTTCAAAATTTAGGAAGTCCACATTTGCACATGCTTATTTGGTGTGCAAACGTACCTGATTTCCTAACCAACGAAGGCCAAAACGTTATTGAGAAAATTGTATCTTGTTCATTGGAAGTCGAAAATCACGATATGAACGATATAGTTCAAAAAGTCTAAATTCATAAACATTCTGATACATGTTACAAAGATCGTAATAATCGTTCTTGTCGATTTGGATTCTCCAGACCGATTAGTGAAAGAACGATGTGCTTAGGCCCAGATGACACACTTGCCAACAACGGGCGTTTCTGCGTACTTAAGAAAACCGCAAATGAAGTTATGGTGAATAATTACAATCCAAATCTTTTAAAGCTTTGGAAAGCAAACATGGATATTCAACCATGCGGAAATGTTACAGCCGTCGCATATTATATTGCTAAATACGCAAGTAAATGCAAGCCGCAGGACACAGGAAATATTATTAAAGAAGCCGTTTTACGAGCGAAACGCCGAAACGATACCACCCGAAATCAATTATTTTCGGTATCTATGGCAATTCTATCTCAACGTGTGGTCAATGCTATAGAATGTGCTTATCGATTATGCCATCTGCCTCTTAAAATGAGCTCGCGAAAAGCTGTATTTATAAACAGCTGTCGGCCTGAACAGAGATATAGAATTCTGCGATTTGAAGAAAATGGAACATCATTTTTCAATAACATATTCGATCGTTGGGTAAAGAGGCCAGACAACCTAGAAAACTTGAGTTTTACCGAATTTGCTGTCCGATATGAAACAGTTTCAAGTGATATATGGACAGAAGAAGATGGCGACGCAGAACTTAGAACTGACGATGAAGAAATTTCGAGATCGAAGTTTATAAAATTGAAGGATAATAACCGAATGCGAAGAAGAAGTAAACCAGCTGTACTCCGCCACTGATATTATACCCTGAACAGTGATAGAGAAGGATACTTCTATAACTTAATAGTGTGTCATTGTTCACGCGTTTCGTCGCCGTGAGAAAGGAGGCGATTGGAAAACTCGGTGATTTTAAAGAGGTGCCGGACGTTAGGACGATGCGGTTATCAAGAAAGATCCGGCGTTGGTTCCAAAGAACTAAATGTATTTAAGCTCGTTTTCGACGGTTATACAAGTTTGAGAAAGGCTTAATTCTAAGTTTAATAAAATAAAGAACTTTAAGAGCGATTTTATTTCTGTCCGCGTATTCCCGAAGCAGAAAGTTCGGAATTTCGGCGAAAGGCGAAGCGCGATGTTTCGGCGACCGAAGACTGATTAAGAATCAAAGTTAAGCGGTTAAAATCAACCCGCTTAAATACTGAGGAGTCCCCTTTGTTCCAGGGGCCGTCCGTCACCTCTCCGCCGAACTCGTCATGCTCCGTCGGCCAGCCGAGTTGGCGAAACGGTAGCGAGGCGACATGTAAACACCTGGTACAAAGGAGAAGACTGGTACGTTATTATGGAACGGTTTAGATTCTAAATAGGGCCTATTATTAGATAACCAAATTGATTTATGGTAGTCTATTTATGGAATCCATAAGCGTTTAGAAGTCTTTAAAGGTGTGTTGAGAACCTTAACCGTTTTAAACTAAGTAAACGACTTTTAAATTTGAAACGTTCGGTTTTCGCTCGAACAGTCACATTCCATTTCGTGATGAAAGTACATTTATGTCCGAAAACGAATCTTCGAAACAATGTTTTCTTCGACGGCAACACGAGTTGAAACCTATGTTGGGTAACGCAAGTGTCGAACAATTTACTCACGCAGAGCAAATTATTGAAGCGGCGCTCGCCCAGGCTGTTGCTTTGAATGTTGTACATGAAGAGGAAACTAATGAACATTTAAGTGATGCAGTCAGAATTCATGCCGACGAAACAATATATTATGATCAAGGTGATTTATATGAAGATCAACAGCAAGAAACAATTGCAATGCCAGAAGACGTGTTCCTTAATAGTATTCGAAGTATTAATATTCAACAAAAAGACTTATTTAAATCAGTTTCCGCAGTAATTGAGAAAAATATTTAAAAAATGATGATGAAAATACGGAACAAATGTTGCTTTTTATTACCGGACGCGCTGGTAGTGGCAAGTCGTTTATTTTAAAATTACTTGTTGAACACGTTAAACGCTGCTATAATCCTACAGTTGATACGATGATAAAACCACCTTTCATTGAAGTAGCGTCTTTGACTGGCGTCGCCGCCCGTCAAATATTCGGAAAATGTTCAAGATATTTAAAAGTTCCGAAGCCGCACCAACATAATAAGGATACAAAACGAATAAAGATAAAGATATTCTCCAAACCGATATTTGGGAGAATATCACCGATTACATTAACGTATCGCTGGATCGGGAATCGTCAGAAAACGTTCCTCCGATATTGGAAGAAGCAGCTCCCACGAGAAACGAAATACCTGATATAACTCGCCGCGAATTAGAGCTTTTAAGGCGAGAAAAGGAGCTATTGGAACGCGAAATTCAGTTACTCCGAAGAGAGAATACTTCCCGCAAAGCGTCCCCCACGTCCCTCGCCAGTAGCCGAAGGACAAATTCGAACGTGAATATCAACAACATCGCCGGTCTCTTGAGCGAATTCACGGGAGCGGACGATGCGTTCTTGAAATGGCGTAAACAAGTTGTAACGGGTTACCGCCGGGGGTTTGCCGGCTCAGCCGGTAAGTCCGGGGTCCAGGCGAACGAATGAATAAGTCCGCTGTATATCGGTGGAAATAATAGATTTATTTATTGCTAGGATTACAATCTAACTTAAAACTACGGCCCGGGGTGTCCTCTCAGTTTAAGGGTCTTAGCGGGTCTTACAACTAACGGTCTTACGGCTAACGGTCTTACAGCTGCGGCTTAATACTAACGGCTTACTGCCAACGGTCGCGGGGTAGCCCGGTCGCGGTGTCGGTCGGGCACGACGCGGTTCGGTCACGGCGCGGTCCGGTTACGGTGTCGATCGGCTCGTTTATATTCGGTAGCGGAGGTAGCGGGATGTATGGGATCGGTCGGTTGATGCCTTCATGGGTGGACGGCCGTAGACACAACCCGTCCTGCACCCAGGCAGTAAGAAGACCGTGCTCCGGTGGACGCCGTAGAGGCGTAACGCCCGGCCCGGCGGTCGGGAAGCCGCCGAGAGAGTTCCCTCTCTCGGCCGGGGGCCAAGGAGACAGCGGACTGTATCGGAGGACGGCCGTAGACACAACCCGTCCTACCGAACGCTGCTGGAGGAGAGCTTGGGTTTGCTATCAAAAATGACGTTGATCGTATCGTATCGTGGCTTGTCGTGAGACTCGCTTCGGCGGATCGATCTGGCGTCTATCGCCTCGCGGCCCGGTATATTAATGCTCGCGAGGCCGGCTGCCTTGCGAGTTCGCGGTGCGCGCGGTCGCCACCTGTCGGCGGCGCCGGTACTAGCGCGCGCTGGCAGGGGCCCGCGGTTTCGCGGCCTCGCATATCTTACAAAGTCGAGATGCTTCAACGTACATATTTTCTCGACGATGATGCCACGAAGATTTTAATCGGGACCAGGCTGAAAGGGAAAGCATCGAGGTGGTTCCATTCCCGGGCCGAACACCTTGAATTGTCTGTGCCAGAATTACTTGACGAGATGAGAGAAATGTTCGATCATCGCCCAAGCATGCTGTCCCTCCGTCGTGATTTCGAGAAACGGATGTGGCTCTACTCAGAAGTATTTGCAGATTATTTTCATGACAAAGTCATTTTGGCTAATAGAGTGCCCATCGATGAAAGTGAAATCACGGACTATCTAATTGATGGCATTTCGGATGGACGGCTGCGCAACCAGGCACGCATGCAAAACTTTACGACGAAGGCACAGTTATTAGAAGCGTTTCGTAAAATTACGCTTCGGCCGGGATATCAGGATTCGAACGAGCGAACCCGCTAGGAGAGGAAGGACATTGGGACCCGCCAGGAATGAAAGGACATCGGGACTCGCCGCACGGAAGCGCCGACCAACGGACTGCAATGCCGATGTACCAACTGTTTTCGACTAGGACACCGTCCCGCGGACTGTCCCCGGCCCCAGCGAGAAGTAGGATCGTGCTTCGAGTGCGGGAGTCTCGACCACCGGATCAAGGATTGCCCGAAGAAGAGGACTCCGAATGACACGGCAAATCTGGTGCAGTTTTTGTCAACCACGGAGCCGTATCAACTACCGGTGACGTATACCGTTCTAGATGATCGCGGTACTAGTCGCGTTTTTGAAATTACCGCGTTAGTCGACACGGGGTCGCCCGTGAGTCTTATTAAAAGCAGTTACGTGCCGATTAGCTCGCGTACTTCCGTACCGACCGAGGGCTACGATCTACGCGGAATTAACGGGTCGAAGGTTGTCATACTGGGACTGTTTAAGGAGAATGTTTGCGTCGGTTCTGTCAACACGACATTGTCGTTCGCGGTAATGCCGGACAGCACCATGACATTCGACGCGTTGTTGGGAAGAGATTTCATTTCGAATTCGTCAGTGAAAGTAGCGTTTGGGAACACTATTGAATTAGAGCGCGTTCCGCGTGAGAATGATCTCTGGGATCCAGCCGGAGAAATCCTGAACATCGACATCAGTGATAATTTGAACGAATCGTCAGAAATGTTAGAAATAAATTCGCAAATTGATCCTAATGTCGCGTTAGAACTTCGACGAGTTTACGCTGACGTGTCGCGAACGAGTGTTACTCCGACGGAAATTGATTTCGAAATGAAAATCCATCTCAAACACGACCGTCCCATTGCTTATTGCCCGAGACGTTTAGCTTTTTCAGATTAAGAGAAGCTGCGAGTAATTTTAGAAGAACTAAAGAGCGATGGCGTTATTAGGCCGAGCGATTCCGAATATGCAAGTCCGATCGTGCTGGTTCGAAAAAAAAACGGCGAGACCAGATTATGCGTTGATTACCGCGAAATAAATAAAATTACTGTACGCGAAAATTTTCCGACGCCTCTGATCGAGGATCATTTAGATCGACTCAGGGACAAACGATTTTTTAGCAAACTAGACTTAAAGAATGGTTTCCATCATGTAAAGATGTCCGATTCGTCCGTTAAGTATACATCCTTCGTAACCCCTTTAGGGCAATACGAATACCTGAGAATGCCATTTGGGCTGTCGAACGCCCCGCGCGTCTTTCAAAGGTTTACGAATAAGGTTTTTAGACCGTTGATAGAGCGTAATTTTATCTTATTATATCTGGATGACATTTTGATCGCGACGAACATCTTCGAATCCTTGCTGAAGTTTTTCATTTAGCGCGGGTACATAGGCTGAATTTCCGTCTCGACAAATGTTCGTTTTTATATACCAAGATTACTTATTTGGGGTACTTGATTAACGAAAAGGGCATAAGTCCGAGTAAAGAACACATAGACGCGGTGGCAAATTATGCAATACCACGTACCGTTCGACAAGTTCAACAATTTATTGGACTGGCGAGCTACTTTCGAAGGTTTATTCCGGATTTTTCCCGCGTAGCGAAGCCTCTTTATGATATTGTGAAGAATAATAATTTTAAATTCGAGTCAGAAGAGAACGAAGCTTTTGAACGACTGAGAGACTGTTTGTCTGCGCAACCTATATTAGCAATTTACTTACCGAAGTTACTCACCGAATTACACTGCGACGCGAGCTCCAGCGGTTTTGGCGCTATAGTACTACAAAAACAGCAGAGTGGTGAACTGCTCCCGATAGCATATTTTAGTCGACGAACGACCCCGATTGAGTCGAGGTATCATAGTTTTGAGCTCGAGTGCCTCGCGGTGGTATACGCGTTAAAACGTTTCCACGTGTATTTGTCGGGAATACAATTTAAAATTCTGACTGACCGCGATAGCTTCCGGTTGACGTTGAGTAGGCAAACTATAAACCCGCGAATATCGCGATGGGCCATGTTTCTTCAGGCGTACGACTTCGTCATTGAGCATTGTTTAAGTTTAGATTGTTTAACTGCTATCGGGGTGACTGAAGCTTCCAGTTTTTAGTTTGTAAATGGTTAGTTTATTTAACAGTCACAGAATAAAGTCAGTTTAGTGTAAATGAGTAAGTTTTAGATTAGTTTGCAACCCGTTCTTCCGTGTCTGCACTCCGTATCTCTCTCTCTTTTGCTTTCTATTTCGCGATCTTTTCTCTTCCGTTTCTTTCGAATAAGTAAGTAAGGAGCACGTAGCTCTTGGTAAGAAAACCAGTGGATCGAGAGAGATAGGTGGTGGGGACAGCAGAAGAGCGAGCGCTTTACACAGCGGTAATTGGAGAACTATCGACTGACAGCAATTATCGGTCGATAATTCCGATTCCTAACAAGCATCGTCCCGGGACTAGAATGAGACACGTTGACGCCTTGAGTAGGTGTAAGAGCGTTTTAATTCTCGAAGGCAATAGCTTCGAACAGGTTCTTGCCTTGAAGCAGGGTCAGGACGAAGGGATAAACGCGATCCGCGAAAGGCTCGAAAAAGGCGAAAATCGATCGTTCGAATTGCGCGACGGTTTGGTATACAAAACGGTAAAGAATGCAAAACTATTGTTCTACGTCCCTTGTAAAATGGAGGGTAACGTAATCCGCACGTACCACGACGATCTTGGGCACGTAGGCGTGGACAAAGTGCTCGAGAATTTAACGCGCGTCTATTGGTTCCCGAGAATGCGAGAAAAGGTTAAAGCGCACATCGAGAATTGTCTAAAATGTATCGAGTTTTCTCCGTCAAACGGCAAACAGGAGGGGTATCTCCATAACGTGTCGAAAGGCGCCTTACCGTTCGACACCGTACATTTAGATCATTAGGGTCCGTTAGAGAAATCTCGGCGCGGCAACAAATACGTGTTCGCGGCTGTTGACGCGTTTACAAAACATATTCGGCTGTTCTCGTGCAAGACGACAAAAACGGATGAAGTTATTTTGCATTTGCGCGATTATTTTCGAGCTTATAGTCGTCCGAGGCGAGTGATATCAGACAGGGGAACGTCGTTCACGTCCAAGGCCTTTCGAGACTGTTTAGAGGATACGTCTGTCGCTCACGTTTCAATTGCCGTCGGTACACCGCGAGCTAACGGGCAAATTGAACGATTCAACCGAGTGCTTACCCCTATGCTTGCTAAATTGTCAACGACTCCCGACAAATGGGACGAAGTTTTAAATGATGTTGAATTCGCCCTCAACAATACCGTTTGTCGTTCGACTGGAGAAACTCCCACCATGTTCTTATTCGGCGTCAAACAAACCGGCGATATCAGTGATAATATAAGAGAAGTTTTAGAGGCACAGACCATCCCGGAGAGAAATTTAGGGGAATTGCGCGATCGAGCAGCTGAGCGAATTACGCGCTGTCAACCAGATAATGAGCGCCGTTATAATTTGCGTCATCGGCCGGCCACTCTGTATAAGGTAGGAGATCGAGTGATGATCCGTAATGTTGACACCACGCCTAGAGTCAACAAGAATCTCATTCCGAGATTTAAAGGGCCGTACGAGGTAAAAAAAGTGTTGGCGCAGGATCGTTACGTCATCGGCGACATCGACGGTTTCCAGCTGACGCAGATGCCGTTCACTAGCGTTGTTGGCCCCGATCAAATGAAATTTTGGATCCGATAGAAAATGAAATCTCGAGAGTAAATGGCCGAGGGCGGTCATATTGCTAGGTTGGCCGACTGTAGGCATACGATATTCGTGTACCTACTGTAGACCGACTGTAAACTAATCTTTACTAACATCTGGCCTGCCGTGTCCTCGAGCGAAGTTTTGTACGGACACGGCAAGCAAAAGGCAGTTCCCTGACGACACTCGAGTCGAACCGATTAATAAAGATAAAGACGGTGATACCATTAACATCTACTAGAAATCATTTATTTTCCTCCCGCTCGATAAAGCCTCCTACAAAAGATACAGAAACACCGTGGCCCCTTTCTTTGAGATAACTCTGCACTATTCCAAGCTGCAAATGCCACTTCCAGCTTAGCTGTGCAGAAGGAGAACAACAAGAAGAAGAAATATCACGGAATATGTCCGTGAGGCCCCTTTCCTTGAGGTAAATCTGCAAATATCTCGGAAACGATGCGAGGTATGGCAAAATGTTAAGAGACCTTATTTGTAGGAAATTAAGTTTCCTACCATTTATGTTCTATGAAATTTTTTGATCAGATGCGTAGTTTTCGAGATATATCGAGATATCTAAACTTTCCGAAGCCGCACCAACATAATAAAGATACAGAAACACCGTGGCCCCTTTCTTGAGATAACTCTGCGCTATTCCGAGCTGCAAATGCCACTTCTAGCTTAGATGTGCAGAAGAAGTACAACAAGAAGAAGAAATATCTCGCAATATGTCCGTGAGGCCCCTTTCCTTGAGCTTTATCTGCAAATATCTCGGAAACGATGCGAGCTATGGCAAAATGTAGAAAGACCTTTTTTGTAGGAAATTAAGTTTCCTACTATTTATGTTCTATGATATTTTTTGATCAGATGCGTAGTTTTCGCGATATATCGAGATATTTAGAAGTTCCGAAGCCGCACCAACATAATGAAGATACAGAAACACCGTGGCCCATTTCTTTGAGATAACCCTGCACTATTGCGAGCTGCAAATGCCACTTCCAGCTTAGCTGTGCAGAAGAAGTACAACAAGAAGAAGAAATATCTCGGAATATGTCCGTGAGGCCCCTTTCCTTGAGCTAAATCTGCAAATATCTCGGAAACGATGCGAGCTATGTCAAAATGTTAAGAGACCTTTTTTGTAGGAAATTACGTTTCCTATTATTTATGTTCTATGATATTTTTTGATCAGATGCGTAGTTTTCGAGATATATCGAGATACTTAAAAGTTCCGAAGCCGCACCAACATAATAAAGATACAGAAACACCGTGGTCCCTTTCTTTGAGATAACTCTGCACTATTCCGAGCTGCAAATGCCACTTCCAGCTTAGCTGTGCAGAAGAAGAACAACAAGAAGGAGAAATATCTTGAAATATGTCCGTGATCATTACAATATCCTTTTCGTTTCTTTTTTATTCTTTCCTCTTTCTCCTCTTTGTCCATTATGTGGTTGGTTTGAAAATTTTTACACTCCTCATTTTCGTTTTCAATTTAATATTCCGTTAACCTTACTGCGGTAATACCAATTATTATCCTTATTTCTTTTTTAGCTGCTAAGTTGGCCACGACGTGACAGGAACAGCTATTGGGAGGGAATACTGACGGGAACGACGTCAGTCTCCCATCCCTAACTCATTGCAAAACAAAAAAGAAGGAACTTCGATTCCGATCGTAGTTCGACACGAATCTATGATACGATTATTACGTAGAATCCTGCAGCTAGATTCTTTTGTCGGCAAAGCGGCGGAGGTTCGACGATCGACCCGGAGCGCTCAACAACCGGTTCGCAGCGGTTCTCTCACGTGTCTGGTTCGCTACCAAACTTAACGAGCGAGCGAAAGCGGAAGCTCTTTGGATGTGGCCTATCAGTTACGGCTAACTGATTTAGAAATCGTTCTGTGGCCGATCAAGCTACCTCCTACAGAGTCAGGACGGATCCTAGCTAATTACCGATAATTGATTTTTAAATTATATTATATTATTTCATAAATTCAGATTGTAGATTTAAAGTTTTGATAATGGGATCCAGATTCTTCGAGCCGCGTTCACTAATTAATTGTCTTTCTTTGTATTTTTATTTAGAACGAATTTCTTTGTAATTAATAACTTGATTTTCTTTTTATTTTAATCTGTTTATTTTCTTTATATATTTTTTATCCAGGGCGTACTCCACTGTATTCTACTAATATAATTATTTTCTTTTGTATTTTAAACACAGGGCGAAAACTTTTGTACACCAATTATTTAATTATCATATTCATTATATTTTTTTTATTACCTTTTTATATTACTTAGCTTTTTATACTGCAAACAATTACTTTTTCTGAATAAACACACTATATTTATTAGAAATGAATTAACGTTGGATTTCACCCCTTTACCGCTGTCACGTCCGGAAAATTTTACAAATTTGTCCACCTCACGTTCCCTTATCAAGCCTTCGGGTTATAGGGGTCTCCTCATGTAAGGGGCGTGAGGAGGATAAATCACTTCTACATAATGTCAATTTTCCCATCAAGCCTTCGGGTTGTGAGAGTCTTCTTCATGTGGGAAATGCACATGGAAGAGTTTGAGCTTATAATTATTCTATTTTTGTCTTTCCTTTCCTTTAATTCTCTTTTTCATTTCTCAATTCTTTTCTTTAGTTATTACCCCTCCTTGAAACTATCGTCGTGCTCAACTGCGTAGTAACAGAATCCGACATAGGAAAAAAGACTCGGTTCCGACCGAGGAGAAATATCGTAAACAGCATTCGCTGCGCAGTTAGCCAGTGCTTCGCATTATAGGGGTCTCCTCAAGCTAACTGTGCAAAAGCGTAAAGATCAATTTATCTTTTAGATTTTCATTCGATACTCTCCTCTTTTTCCGCGTAGGCGCCAGTCGGTCCCTAACCCGATCGTATGTATGAATTGAATGCTGAAATGAAAGCGCGAGATAGCTTGGCAATTTGAATATTCGTTTGAATGAAAGAGCGAGGAATGAGAACCCTCACGAGCGAGCGTTAGCAAGCGTTCGAGGACTGTTTAGAGGCAAAGGGTCGAACGGGGCAATAAAAGTCTTTGTATCGAATTCGGAGAATTTGCCGGAACTAAGACCCAACGGTAAATTCAAATAGAAAGAACGTTCTCGAACGAATTTTGCTACAAGCGTAATAACGAATATCGAACAAGGAATATCTAATAATTGAAGACTGCAGTTAATCACCGAATGCTATTGTAATTTTCACAATGTGCGTACCAGCGCAATTCGTACTGCTGTTCGGTTTCTTGCGAACAAATGATTATGAAAAAGCCAATTGTTAACTAGGAAATTTCATGATTGCGGGTTCATAAATCATACATAATAGTTTCATGTTTATAATTCATGCTCAAATTCAAACTATTAGTTGATAATTACACCATTTTATATCTAATATTGAAATTATCGATGCAAATAGAATATTCTGGAAATAGTACGGCGTAGAATCTCCTAAAACCGTTAAACAGAGTCAGAACACCGAGAGAGATAGAAAGCATGACTCAGAGAATTCGCCTAGCACGCGACCTTAGCCAATAGGGACGCCCAATGTCGTCACGCGCTATGATTCGTCGAACAATTGAGTAAGTCGTAACGGGAGTCCATGCGTCTAGAGATAGAGTTGCCTTTTGTACTTTGTGTAATTTAGCTGTGCGGCAAGACCTAATCGTAGGCAGAGTGTCGCGAGGGTGAAATTCCGGATACGCGGCAAGAACTCAAAGACGCGCACGTTAAATCTTTCCATACTATTAAACCTCTATCTTTCTCTTTATATTTTAAACCGTTTGATCGCGTATATCTTTCGTATTAAATTCATCACGTTTAATTATTCAATTTTCAAATCTTGTAATCGTCTTTGTGACCGTCTTATTAATCATAATTTATTCGGCCAAACGCGCGCGTGACAAGTGCGAGTGCAACAACGGTTCTATCATCTCTCTTGGTGTTCCAAATCTCTCAGCGATTTTCAACGAGCACACAGCAATTCTCAAAGCGTTTAATCATAAATTATATTCTACAAGTACACGGTAAGCCTGTTCATTACCAATTTGTCGAGCACGGCATTGAAACACGTTTTATTGAAGCAAAACGGGCGATATAAGAAGCCCTGTTAGGTTATGAGAATCTTCTTCATTTTAGATCGCCCCGTAATAACGAGATCAGATACCGTTTAAACGTATGATTACACTATCCGTATCCTGTTTCATTTTCGAAACGATTGCTTCGACTACGAACTATAAACAAGGGTCGTCCTGTAAAGCCTTCGGGTTATGAGAGTCTTCTTCATTCGGGACGAACCCTAACGGGCAAACACCCCCGATCTCTCTTGATGTCTTTCCTTTACAGTCGAAGTAGTCGTCCAGAAATTTCTATTATAAACCGTGGAAGTTAATTTGTCACGACCGATTGCAAATCAAAGGCAAATTACGTCTCTAATCGAATCACATTTATTAAAAATAGGTTAAGCATCTTTACCCTTGTAAACCAGTATTTTTCTAATTTGAATTGATTAAGAGTAATTATCAGTATTAATTCAATAGTCATTGGAAATCCAGTTTGTATTAGCTTCAATAGTTTGTTTGAATTACATTTAATTTCTTTTGCACACTAACCAGTTTAAGCATTTCTTTCGATTACCATACCTTAATCATTTCAAATTTCGCACGCTGTTCCGTTCAAACCGCGTCATACTAACGCGTAACAACCATGCGCTCTTGCGCCAAACAAACCAAACACCGTCCACTCGCACTAACGAAGCGCTCGCGTTAATCAGAACCATTTTATCATTCAACCGATTCACACCAACGCTCATATTCAAACGCACACCAATCCAACGGCCTTTCAGTTACCGAGTATTCAAGTTTTCGTTACAAGTTCTTTGTGTTAAGTTCTAAGTGTTCAGTCTTGTATTTTCGTCATTGTGTTTATTATATTTGTGAATTATATACACTGTTCTTCATTTCAAACCGATTCCAACTACGGCTCTCCTCGATCGTCAGTCCTTTCGATAAAGGCTTTCAGCCACACAATCATCCATCCGCACGAAACACACGCCAACATAACGCTTCAAGGAGGGACCCGTACGGGACCTACAACACTGACGAACCCAACGGAAATAAACTAACTATCTAAATTTCCGTCTTTTAATTTGTTCTTACGGTAGAGGACGCTAACGCGTCATACGCGGTCAGAACTGGTGGCAACGAGACCTTTCTCATCGCCCAGAATTAAAGAGAGAAAGAATCTAGTAATCTTTTGATCTTTTACGTTGCGCGCTCGCCTCGCGCCGCGCAACGTAACACCGCGCACCACCCGAACCTATAATCCCTTCGAAAATTTCTATTCTGATACGAGTCGCCTCCTTATAGGGAACCGCTCTCCCTACGCGTCGGTGCAGCGACGTAACATTCTGGGACGTTACAAATACTTTAAAAGTTACAGGCAATTGTTTATACGCCTAAGAATCAACTTCGTCAATTATAAAGATTTTTAATATCCGTCTTATCCATCTAATTCAGAATCGTTTGCAGTTGTTTATTATGATTTCCCTTTCGTTTGTAGTTGAATAGTTTAAAAGTTACAGGCGATTGTTTGTACGCGGAAGAGGCAACTTCGTCAATTATCAAGATATTTAAAATCCGTCTCGTCCGTCTGGTTCAGAATCGTTTGTAGTCGTTTGTAGTGACTTTCTTTTCGTTTGTAGTTGAATAGTTTAAAAGTTACAGGCGATTGTTTGTACGCCTAAGAGGCCACTTCGTCAATTTGTAATATTTTTGAAATCCGTCTTTTCCATCTGATTCAGAATCGTTTGTAGCTGCTTGTAGTGAGTTCCGATTCGTTTGTAGTTGAGTTGCTTAAAACTAATTTTTAACAAAAAACAAATCCGACTTCGATATGCACTAAAAAGTGTCAAATAATTTCTATTTCATTTATACCAATATTCCATAACTATTTGTTGAGGATTATGGTTTCTTTATATTGTAAATTATAGCGTCTTATATTTAATTAAGGCGCGCGCTCTATTTAGCGCGTCGATCATACGGTGACAACACCTGCCGAATCGAACCGAGCGCCGCAATCGGGGTAGAGACAAAGATCGAAGGAGAGGATCGTTACGGTTGAGTCGCGAACGAGAGCTCTCATCGATTAACACGATCAAGAGTGAGCAAGACCGACGCCATTATATAAGCAATACCGTGGAATCAGTTACCGTGTTTTCGGTATTAAACTAAAGATCTGTCGCGGCCGAGGATAAAATGTATCTTCGCGGCGAAGAGTTCTCGGATTATTATAAACTTTAAAGTAAGACCCGAGATGGTCACCGGCAACTCGTCCGTTACACGTGCCTTCGCGACGCCATTGTGAGAAACAGTCGCGAATTCAACGTACTTTATACTTCGTCGTATGTGAGTGAGCTTGCACTTAAACTGTAACGTGCACTTATTCTGTAAAGTGCTTTGTCACTTTCATTAAAAGTGGTTCTTGTTTTTCGTTAATTCTGACTCCTTTTCATCTCTTGCCACGAGTCACGATTGCCTCCATCTCTGTCTTGCATGCTCGGTTATCCCGTGCGGAAAGGAACAGAGGCTTTACGCGTGCGCGAGGAAGTGTCTCACGGGGAAACAAATAACTGGCGTGAACATTGCGCAAATTCACAAACATTATTAATAATATCTACTTAATCGTTAAATAGGATACCAAATACATTTCAAAGTTTCCGGAGGCGGCGCAAAATTGAAAACTTTTCCTGTACTAGGAAGATCCTAACTCGGGCGTCGGCAACCTATGATAAATGATTCATTTGATAATTTCAAGTAAACAATATTCAACGGGAATCAACATACCCATTGTGAATTAACTATACTGCAGTTCACGAGTGACCGCACTTAACTCGCGCAGCTCACTAGGTCTAGGGGGATTTTTAATAGCGTCCCTTTTACAGCTTGCTTCTTACTTTACGTTCACATTATTTTTTTTGCGAAATATAATAGGAATTCCATTGTATCGTGAAACATTACAATATCATCTCCGCTAATCAGTTATCGTACGTCATATATTTCTGCCCACCATTTATATGATAGTTAAGTGTAATAAGAAGCAAGCTGTAGAGCGGAATTACACACGTTATTAAAAATCTCTGTAGACCTAGCAAGCTGCGCGAGTTAAGTATGGTCTCTCGTGAACTGCAGTATAGTGCATGTACATCAGGAGTGCTGCCAATTTCTGATATAATCGTTACAATTACAAATGTTTTCAACCGGACCTATAACGTTCCGCTCTTTCTCTTACGACTTATTAATTACCAGATTTGCCATACCGCAATAAAATCGTTACTGGCAGCATCGTTTGTTCGGGTATTTTTAATTTTGCGCCGCCTCCGAAAGCTCTGAAATGTATTTGGTATCCTACTTAACGATTAAGTACTCATTATTAATAGCTATGGAATATTGGTTATGGAAATTATTTTACTCTTTTTAGTGCATTTTGAAGTCGGATTTGTTTTTTGTTAAAAATTATTTTATTCCACACTTTTTAGTGGAACCAGTAGTATTTGTAGGATAGTGTAAGGTAATTTTGGATTTCTGTTGCTTAGCTAATAACCATAAACCGAAAAAAAATTGACCGAATTTAAGTTGTTAATTAACAACAAATTTCATAAATTTTTACGAGTGAGATCATCGCGGAAATACAGGGTGTCACACTACTACCTCGACAGCCGAAGAGGGATGATTGCTGAGGTGATTCTAAACAACTGTTTCCTTTGCCAAAATGTTGGTTCGTTTTCGAGTTATTAACAAGAAACACCGATCAATCCGAGCGCGTACAGCGCGCGGACTCAGGGACTGCAACGTCGACTACGAAAACCGGGCCTGACGTAGGTCGCGAATGAACAAAAAAAAAATCCGACTTCGAAATGCACTAAAAAGTGTCAAATAATTTCTATTTCGTTTATACCGATATTTCAAAGCTATTAATAATATCTACTTAATCGTTAAATAGGATACCAAATACATTACAAAGTTCTCGGAGGCGGCGCAAAATTCAAAATACCCGAACAAACGATACTGCCAATAACGGTTTGATTGCGGTATGGCAAACTTTGCAATTAATAAGTCATTAAAGAAAAAGCGGAACGTTATAGGTCCGGCTGAAAACATTTGTAATTGTAACGATTGTATCAGAAATTGGCAGCGCTCCTGATGTACAGGGTGTAAGAAAATTAAATGTCACGGACCACGTGGGGTGATTGTACACCACTGGATCTGTGGAGATCTGTCAAAGAAAGCGACCGCAAAATTGACCTTGACCCCTAATTTCAAGGTCAAATTTTTTTATTGACTTATTGTACAGTGCTTATCGAAGGGATAAAAAGTTTGAAAGGAACCAAGTGCCGGAAATCAACCTTTCCCCTAGAAAAAAGTCGTCAAAGTTTCCCTATACGTTAATGCATTAAACGTTGAGTCGCGCGGTACCCCTCTCCAGTGATCTTGGCGCGTCAGTCTCGCGTATCGCTCGAATTTGATGTTATAAGACAATTCTTGAATTTCAATCACAATGCCAGCATATAGGAAGAGTAAATTCTAAGACAGCATATTTAAAAACACAAACTAGCTACTGCGTTTAAAAGAAAATAAAAATGAATTTAAATCACTGAAGTTTCGCACTTTGAATATGAACGCAAGATAGATGTTTAGTTTTATGATTTCACACTTCGTTAACACATCGCAGTTACGCAGTTAATGCATCAGTTAATTATTACGCAAAGGACTGCATCAAACATTCGAATGTCGTGAAATACATATATCATTATATTGATTATGGTTGCAATTTGCAAAAGACAATATAAATGAATTTTATTCGCAGAAGTTTTGCATTTACAATATAGATACAAAGATTGTTGATAAAGGAACGAAAAATCGGATTGCTTGCTGTACCATTTGTCTTATCTTGGAAATGAGGTTTTTAGTGAACAAGATATTACAAATCAGCTCGTTCTCTCCGAGAGTGATGATAAAATTCTATCAGTTCTGGAAATCATTTTATTTATAATGTGCGTATATTTTGTAGTCAAATGCAAGGTTGGAAGCATCGGCTCCACATAGTAACAGGTCGTGATCTCAGCTTCCCCACTGAGCATTTTATATTCTCGTTCTTCCACTTTTTTTTGCTGCTGCTTGTTTCCTTTCTCTTTTCCTCCGGTTCTTGCTTTATCTCTTTCCTACTTCCTTCTTTCTTATTTCCGTCTTTCCTTCCTTCATCCCTTCCTTCATTCCTTCCTTCTTCCTCTCTGCCACTCTTTGTTTCTTTCCTTCTTTCTTTATGCCTGGAGGTCGAGCGTCATAAAAAGTATCGGATCAGCATTACACGTGAATTGGTGTAGGTTCTGTGCGACCGGCCACTCGATTGCTGAAATTGTAGGTGTGGTGTTCACCCCATCTCTTTTCTTCTCCCTGTTTTCTTTATTTCCTTTCTTTTTTTCCTCTGTAATTTTTATGATTTCAATAGGAGACGCCTCCATCTCGCACGATTTCGAACTCCCTAAAGAGGCAGTTTATTCTAAATCACGGAAGGGCAAACATCATGCCGAAATATAAGAATATACGGGTAATGTTACGTGCTGTTGATCAAGCGCGACGAAATTATACCTTAGTTCGTAAGATTTACCGTAATTTAGTGCGGAACAGTGGGAGACGGTTACACCCCGACGAAATTCCTGATCGACGAGATTTTGCGCGACTAGATTATCAATTCGGGGAGCAGGAAATCGTAATGCAACTTACTACAAGACGGAACAGGTCGACCTCGAGTGCATTGGCGGAAAGAAGAAAAAGTTATAGGTTTCGCAAGAGCTTATCCACTGATGGGGTTACGGAGCATCGCGAAAAGAGTAGGAATCTCGCACATGACAGTGCGGCGTATAATACGCGAAGAAGGTCTGCGACCATATAAAATTCAACGTGTCCAAGCCCTACACCATAATGATTGTGCGGGCCGGCAAGAATTTTGTAACTGGATGTTACATAAACTGCGACACGATCCACGCTTTTTGGAACGTGTCCTATTCACGGATGAGAGCAGCTTTTGGAGTAGCAACATCATCAATCGGCAGAATGCAAGGATTTGGGCATACCGTAACCCCCATGCGATCATGGAGCAACTTAATCAAAGAAGATTCACCGTTAATGTCTGGGCAGGCATCATTGGTAACCATATTATCGGCCCGATCTATTTGCTGACACGGTTAACCAGTGCAACATATCTTCAATTTCTAAAATCCATTCCGCGAAGTCAACGTAATTCAACCTATTTTATGCACGATGGTGCTCCACCGCATTCCAGTCGAATGGTGCAGCAGTTTCTAAATCAAATGTTTGGATCGCGGTGGATAGGACGAAGACCTGCTTCCCATTTGTGAGCTCCCAGTTCACCGGATTTGACACCACTGGATTTTTTCCACTGAGGAGCCGTGAAAGACATCGTTTATCGCTCAGGTGGGCAAATTACATCGATCCCACAATTGAAACGTTGCATTGAATATGCATTCAACCAAATTAAATTAACTCGTATTATCGGAGAAAAGATATGAAGAAATATCGAGCAGCGTGTGCGTTCATGTTTGTGCAACCATGGTGGTCACATCGAAGCGAGCACGCAGGCACGACTTCTGCGTACGATTCGTTACAACGGTGCAATCCTTTGGGTACGCAGAAGAAATAGAAGGCAACAGCATTAAGTAAGTGTGCTTAAAATAGAATATTATAAGTATTCAAGAGGCGTCTCCTATTGAAATCATAGAAACTACAGAGGAAAGAAAGAAAGGAAATAAGGAAATCAGGGAGAAGAATAGAGATGGGGTGAACACCACATCTACACGTTCAACAACTGAGTAGCCGTTCGCATAGAACCTATACCAATTCACGTGTAATGCTGCTCCGATATTTTTTATGACGCTCGACCTCCAGGCATAAAGAAAGAAGGAAAGAAGCAAAGAGCGACAGAGAGGAAGAAGGATGGAATGAAGGAACGAACGGAGGAAGTAAAGACGGAAGTAAGAAAGAGAGAAAGCAGGAACGGAAGGAAAAGAGAAAGGAAACAAGCAGCAGCAAAAAAAAGTGGAAAAACGAGAAAATAAAATGCTTAGTGGGGAAGCTGGGATCACGACCTGTTACTATGTGGAGCCGATGCTTTCAACCTTGGATTTGACTACAAAATTTACGCACATTATAAATAAAATGATTTCCAGAACTAATAGAATTTTATCATCACTCTCGGAGAGAACGAGCTGATTTGTAATATACGGTCCACTAAAAACCTCATTTCCGAGACAAGACAAATGGTGCAGCGAGTAATACGATTACTTGTTCCTCGATCAACAATCTTTGCATTTATATTTTAAAGGCAAAACTTCTGCGAATAAAATTCATTTATATTGTCTTTTGCAAATTGCAACCATAATCAATATAATGATATATTTCATGAGATTCGAATGTTTGATGCAGTCCTTTGCATAATAATTAACTGATGCAATAACTGCGTAACTGCGATGTGTTAACGAACTGTGAAATGATAAAACTAAACATTTATCTTGCGTTTATATTCTAAGTGCAAAACTTCAGTGAATTAAATTCATTTTTATTTTCTTTTACACGCAGTAGCTCTTTTGTCTTTTTAAATATGCTCTCTTAGAATTTACCCTTCCTATATGCTGGCATTGTGATTGAAATTCAAGAAGTGTCCTATAGCATGAAATTCGAGCGATACGCGAGACTGACGCGCCAAGAGGAGTACCGCGCGACTCAACGTTTAATGCATTAATGTATAGGGAAACTTTGACGGCTTTTTTCTAGGGGAAGGGTTGATTTGCGGCACATGGTTTCTTTCAAACTTTTTATCCCCTCGATGAGCACTATACAATAAGCCGATATAAAAATTTGACCTTGTAATTAGGGGTCAAGGTCAATTTTGCGGTCGCTTTCTTTGACAGATTTCCACCGATCCAGAGGTGTAGAATCACCCCATATGGTTCGTGACATTTAATTTTTTTAGCCCCTGTACAAAAAGAAAAAGAGCATATAACAATGGCCTTTCAATAATTGAGTGTGACAATCAAAATCAAAGTGGGGGTATATTTGCTATTATTTGGTAAGTAATTTGGTGGATTCCAAGTATAGGTGTGTTACGTCCCGGCGGAAAATTTGAAATTTATCCGCCTTGCGTCCCTTATCAAGCCCTTTTGGGTTACGAGGATTTCTCATGTGAGGGGCGTATGGGCGGGTGTTTCGGTTTTCCGCCAACCTTTTCATTCCTCCTCGACCTTGTACATTCTTGTCAAGCCTTTCGAGGTTACGAGAATTTCTCATGCAGGGATGTACAGGGAAGAGTTTGAGTTTAATTCCTTTCTATTTTTGACTTCCTCTATCGCTTTCTCTTCTTTACCTGCTCTACCCTGGAACCGTGTATCTCGTCAAGCTCTTTCGAGGGTTACGAGAATTCCTCATGCGAGGTACACGCGAAAAGGTCGTTTCTATTTTCTACTTTTCAATAGTTTACGTGACCCTCCTTGAAACTATCGTCGCCAGCCATTGTAATAAGAAGCTAATACGCACAAAAACTCGGGTTAGCTCGAGTGAGAGAGAGAGAGAGCCGTAGCAATAACACCAGCGCTACGCAGTTAGCCAGTGCTTCGCATTTCGGGAATTTCCCTTGGTAACTGCGTAGAAACGGGAAAATCGTAATAACTCTTTTGTTGGGAACCTCTTTCTCACTCTGTTGCACAAAGCGTCAGCCGGTCCAACAAGGATCATCGCTACCTGATTGTAATAATAGTATGAGAGAAAGGATGGATGAAACGAATTTAAACAATGAAAGTAAGAATTGAGAACCCTTACGAAAGCGAACGTCGCAAACGTTCGACCGCCGTTCGAAAATCAAGGATCGTTCGAAGCAATAAACGCTATTGTATCGGAATTCTAAGAACTGCCTAGCGATAACGGCAAATTTTGAACAAAGGAACGTTCTCGAGGAAACGTTCGCCAGATCTAGAATTGTTTAAAATTTATAAAATGCGAAATACCGAATATATCGAGGCGATAGTTTTAATGCGCGATAGATTGCATAATACGCCACGGCGTTACAACCACCGTAAGCGCATCATCCGCTGTTAAACATATAAAATCATACTGTTTTATTGCAAATCGGGATGAATAATTCAATCACGATATACGAACGACGGTTTCCTATCAAACCCGATATTTCAATTTTAATTTATATTTCAATATCAAATCTCAAATTGCACACCAATTAAACTAATAGTTACATCTCGAATAAATGCCGTTAATTAATTATATGTATAACGAGAAATACTGCGTAGTTTCTGAAAACCGTTGAAACTATCATGGCGACGAATGAGAAAAGGAAGGAACACCAAAGAAAGGGGATGAAAGATCTTCGTCTAGCTCGCGCGTCTTAGCCAATCACCGGGCACGCGACACTTCCGAAAACGGGCTACGATTCGCCAAACCGTCCCCTCCAAGGACGATGTTCGCGCGACGGGCCCTTCGGCCGTCGATCGCGCACGAAATTTGTCACTCTTGATCGATCAATCGTAAGTACGTGATCGGGAGCCCGTGTGTCCGAGAGACAGAGTTATTCGGAAATTCGCGATATTTTCTCTGCGGTAAAGTCCTCCGCGTAGCGAGGCAGAGTGCCGTGGTAGTTAAAATAATCGGTATTCTGAATAAGGACTCACAGACGCGCACGTAAAATCTTCCTTCTACCTAAATTTTCTATCTTTTCTTTCCGATTTTAAATCGTTTGCTCGCGTAGTTCTTCGTACTAACTTCACCCCGCGTAATTATATTCGTTGTAATCGTAATTAATCGTAAATCGTTATTCGTTTGTCTCTCGTCGACGTACTCGTCCGTAATAATCCGTTTCTCGCCGCGACAAGTGCAGTGATCGACGATCTTACCGTTTCTTTGGTGTTCCAGATCATCGAGCGATTACACCCAAAACTAGCAAGCGAATTTCCTTGTATTTTATTGTACACCGTAACGGTAAGTCGTTTCAGTTACATTTTTCGATCACGACGTTTATTCAATTGGCAAAACGGGCGATCTGGTCCAGCCCTTCAAGGTTACGAGAATTCCTCAGGTCAGATCGTTCCACCGTACGAGGTATTGACATCATCCAATATTAAATACTGTTACGTCCGGAAAATTTTCCAAATTTGTCCGCCTCACGTTCCCTTATCAAGCCTTCGGGTTATAGGAGTCTCCTCATGTAAGGGGCGTGGGGAGGGCAAATTACTACTGCACTTTTCTTTAATTTCTCCTTGACTCTGTGCTTTCCCATCAAGCCTTCGGGTTGTAAGAGACTTCTTCATGTGGGAAATGCGCAGGGAAAAGTTTGAGCTTATAATTATTCTACTTTTGTCTTTCCTATTCTTTCATTCTTCTCATATTTCTCAATTCCTTTCTTAGTTGAAACCCCTCCTTGAAGCTATCGTCGTGCTCAACTGCGTAGTAACAGAAACGCGTGATAGAAAAACTCGGCTTCGACCAAGGAAAAGTATCATAAACACCGTTCGCGGCGCGGTTAGCCAGTGCTTCACATTGTAGGAGTCTCCTCGGGCTAACTGCGCAAAAAATAAAAAACGTAAAGATCACGTTATTACCGAGATTAACATCGATACTCTCCTCTTTTTCACGCGTGGGCGCCAGTCGGTCCCTAACCCGATCGCGTGTATGAATTGATTGCTGGAGTGAGAACGCTAAGGAATGTAGTTCGTTGAATATTTGTATGAATGCGAGAGCGAGGAATGAGAACCCTTGCAGGCAAACGCTAGCATGCGTTCGAGGACTGTTTAGAGGCAAAGGGTCGTGCGAGGCAATAAAAGTCTTTGTATCGAATTTCGAGAATTTGCCTGAAACCGAAAACCTAACGGTAATTTTCGAATGACGAGAACGTTCTCGAAGCAACTACGTCGCAACTGAAATAACGAATATTCGATTAATAATGGAAACCTGTCGTTATTGGAAAATAGCAATCGAACACCGAATGCCTTATATCGAGCGTACCGGCGCAATCCATATTGTTGATCGATTTCTCTGTGAACGAAATGATTATGGACAAGCCAACTGTTAATTAAGAAACCTCGTGATAACCGGTCCATTATTCATACTTAATAGTACAACAGATATAGTTCATGTTATAGCAATAATTCTGATTTAAACTATTAATTGATAATCACATCATATCTAATATTGGAATTATCGATGAGAATAGAACATTCCAGAAATTCTACGGCGTAGAAACATCGAAAAGCCGTTAGACAGAGAGGGAACACCAAGAAAGAGAGAAAACATGATCTGGAGGAATTTAGCTGGCACGCGCGCTTAACCAATAGCGACGCACGCGACGCTGTCGTCACGCGCTATGATTTGCCGAAATGTCCCCACGCAGGACATCGTCCTCGCGACGGGCCCTTCCGGCTAGGATCGCGATCGATTCTGATCACTCTTCGTCGAACAATCGAGTAAGTCGTGACGGGAGCCCGTGCGTCTAGAGATAGAGTTGTCGTTCGTACTTCGTTGTAATTTACCTGCGCGGCAAGACCTACGGATTAGGCAGAGTGTCGTGAGAGTGAAATTCCGGATACGCGGCAAGAACTCAGAGACGCGCACGTTAAACTCATTTTCATACTATTAAACCTCTATCTTTTCTCTTTCTTTTAATCCGTTGTTCGCGTAACTTTCGTATTAAATTCACTCGCGCTTATTATTATATTATTCCGAAGAGCGTAATCGTCTTGTGTTCGTCTTATTAATTTTGCAACAAACGACAAACGGGCGCGCGACAAGTGAAGTGCCGCCACAGATCTCTCAACCTTTCTTGGTGTTCCAGATCAACCAGCGATTTTTCAACGTTCAACCAGCGAATTAACAACCGATTATATCATATATAATATTCTACATTCTCACGGTAAGCCTGTTCTGTACTAATTTGTCGAGCACGGCATTAGCATCCAATTTAGACACGGCAAAACGGGCGATCTATTAAGCCTACGGGTTATAAGAGTGTCTTCATTTTAGATCGTCTCGTTTCCATATTCAGGTACCGAACATATTATATTTCGCTATTTTAATATTCCGAACTTTTTCCAATCATCGCGAATGTGTGTGGGTAACGATTGTTTCGACTGCGAGATATTTTATCAGGGACGACCCGTAAGGCCCTTTCGGGGGTTATAAGAGTCTCTTCATGCAGGTCGTTTCCTTGCGGATAGAAACCGCCCAAAATTCGATTCTTCATTATCAGGTCGAGGCAGTCGTCCTACATTAACCATACATTTTTCACATCTCAAATACGCGTAATAATCACAATAGAAGCTCTCATTGTAAACCAAAGGTTAGACATTTTTCGATTTTCATTTATATTATTAACGTAATAGGTTAAGCATCTTTACCCTTGTTTAAACAGTATTGTTATCAATTGAATTTACTTAACAGTGATTAACAGTAATCTAATAGAATCATTTTAGCATTCAAACAATTAGTCATTTCAAAATTCAGTTCTGTTAGCTTCGATAGTCAATTTTTGAATTAAATTACTTTCCTTTTTGCACACTAAATTGCATTCGCATTTCTTTCAAGTCCCATTTGTATCATTTCCTTTTTTTTTCATTTTACATTTCAAATCCACGCATACCAACACAAGGTTTCAAGGAGGGACCCGTATGGGACCCAGAGCGCTGACGAACCCAACGGAAATAAATATTATCTAAATTTTCCGTCTTTTAATTTCGTTCTGACCGTAGAGGACGCTTCCGCGTCATACGCGGTCAGAACTGGTGGCAGCGATACCTTTCTCATCGCCCAAAAATAAGAATTATTATGTATATATAAAACAAATATATTTATAATTGATTTTACGTTGCGCGCTCACGCAACGCGCAACGTAACAATACTATTTTCGGTTATTACAATTTCGCAATTCCAGTCTCTTTCCATCATCCGAAGGGCACCTTAGTCCAGCTCTTTCGAGAGTTACGAGAATTTCTCAGGCTGGGGTGTACCGCAGGCGGAAACCGCCAATCGTATAGTTAAATTCGGAGAGCGAAATTGTTATAATCATTTTTACGCGCCCGGTAATATACTCGTCGGTTTCAAATGTGATATCAGAGTGTTTTATATTCATATATATATATATATATATACCTTGTTAACTAATCTTAAGCATCTTTACATTTGTTCACATTTTTGCAGAACTGGTAATTTTCAATTTAACCAAATTTCTAAATTATTGAACTCATAATTTTGGCAATTATCTGATTTTCATTCACGATTAAACCAGTTTCATTTAGTTAAACAGTTTCCTTTTATTTCGAACACACCTCACACGTTTCAGTTAAAACACGCCTACCAACATACCCAGATTCAAGGAGGGTCCCGTACGGGACCAAGCGCTGAACGAACCCAACGAAAGGCTAATAATTATAATCTTTTAATATCTTATCAATTTTGTCTTTCGTCTTTTAATTTGTCGAGAGCGTTAATACGCTCGAGACTGGTGGCAGCGATACCAACCATCGCGCTAAAATAGGGAAGCAGGAATTAGGGGTTGAATTCCAACCAATTAATTGAAATTTAACTACCTAAAAATCCACTCATTAATTAATTTCTCTTTCCTTTTTACGTTGCGCGCCGTCGCTCGCGCGCAACGTAACAGGTGCAATTGAATATAATGTATCAATATATAATAATACGACTAGTCCTTTTTCTATATTTTCAACATCTGTTCGCACATTGATGGAGAAATTACAACCAAAAAATTATCTGGAAATATGTTTAAGGTAAAAAAGGTATTAAACCTTATTTTCTTCAATACATCCTTTATTTCAAATTAATATTGTCGAGTATAATGCAGCGATATATAATAATATGATTTGTTTTTCTTTATTTTCAGCATTTATTCAGACAATGATGAGGAAATTACAACCAAAAAATTATGGAGTAGAAGAATTTGATAGATACATTGAACAAATTATCCAAAGAAGAGGATTATTAAATTAGATAAGTTTGTCTTGTAAATCATAATGTCAGAATATTTTAAAATAAATAAATTAATAGGAGAAAATGAGACTTAATTTGTAATTTCCTGTTCCAATTTCCTTAATATACAATTTAATTTACGGTTCGCATTGTCTTCTTCTAGCTGCAAATAAATACTTATGTCGAGTAAAAATTCATAAATAAAAAGAAGAAGTTGTAATATTGTTGTAGTTGTTACGTCCCGGCGGAAAATTTGAAATTTATCCGCCTTGCGTTCCTTATCAAGCCCCTTTGGGTTACGAGAATCTCTCATGTAAAGGGTGTACAAGGAAGAGTTTGAGCTTAATTCTTTTCAACAGTTTACGTGACCCTCCTTGAAACTATCGTTGCCAGCCATAGTAATAGCTATAGAATACAGTAATAACGCGCAAAAACTCGGGTTAGCTCGAGAGCGAGAGAGACCCGTAGCATAACACCAGCGCTACGCAGTTAGCCAGTGCTTCGCATTCCGGGAATTTCCCACGCTAACTGCGTAGAAGCGGGAAAATCGTAATAATTCTTTTGTTGGAAACCCCTTTCTCTCTCTATTGCACAAAGCGTCAGCCGGTCCAACAAGGATCATCATTACCTGATTGTAATGATAGTATAAGAGAGTGGATGGATGAAACCGAATTTAAACAATGAAAGTAAGAATTGAGAACCCTTACGAAAGCGAACGTCGCGAACGTTCGACCGCCGTTCGAAAATTACGGGTCGTTCGAAGCAATAAACACTATTGTATCGAAATTCTAAGAACTGCCTAGCGATAACGGCAAATTTTGAACAAAGGAACGTTCGCCAGATTTAGAATTGTTTAAAATTCATAGAATGCGAAATGCCGAATTTATCATGGCGATAGTTTAATGTGCGATAGATTGTTGTAAAATGCATAATTCGCCACGGCATGACAACCACATTGTCCATTTTTAAACATATTAAATCAGGCTATTTTTATTGCAAATCAGGAAAATCTATAATTTTGATCATGATATACGGATGACGGTTTCTTTTATCATAACCTGTATATTTCAAATTCAAATCTCATTCTACGATTAACCAAATCAATAGTTATATCTCAATTAAATGCAATTATACATGTAAAGAGAAATACTGCGTAGTTTCTGAAAACCGTTGAAACTATCTTGGCGACGAACAAGAAAAGGAAGGAACACCAAAGAAAGGAGGTGAAAGATCTTCGTCTAGCTCGCGCGTCTTAGCCAATCACCGGGCACGCGACACTTCCGAAAACGGGCTACGATTCGCCAAACCGTCCCCTCCAAGGACGATGTTCGCGCGACGGGCCCTTCGGCCATCGATCGCGCACGAAATTTGCCACTCTTGATCGATCAATCGTAAGCACGTGATCGGGAGCCCGTGTGTCCGAGAGACAGAGTTGTTCGGAATTTCGTGATAGATTTCCTCTGCGGTAAAGTCCTCCACGTAGCGAGGCAGAGTGCCGTGGTAGTTGAAATAATCCGATTCTTAACAAGGACTCACAGACGCGCACGTTAAATTTTCCCTCTACCTAAATTTCTATCATTTCTTTCTTTTTTTAAACCGCTTGCTCGCGCAGTTTTTCGTATTAACTTCACTCCGCGTAAATTATATGTATTGATCGTTTCCGTAATAAATCGTAGTTCGTAATTCGTTATTCGTTTGTCTCTCGTCGACGTACTCGTCCGTTTTAATTCGTTCCGCCGCGACAAGTGCAGTGATCAACGTCTTACCGTTTCTTTAGTGTTCCAGATCATCAGGCGAGTACACAGAATTTAGCAAACGAATATATTATAATCTTGTTTCGTATTATACAGCGTAACGGTAAGTCGTTTCAATTACATTTTTCGAGCACGACGTTCATTAATTGGCAAAACGGGCGATCTGGTCCAGCCCTTCAGGGTTACGAGAACTTCTCAGGTCAGATCGTTCCACCGTACGAGGTATCGACTGATTTCAATATTATTTTTCCGTTTATTACAATCTCGCAATTCCGATTTTTCCATCATAAAAAGGGCACCTTAGTCCAGCTCTTTTGAGAGTTACGAGAATTTCTCAGGCTAGGGTGTACCGCGGGCGGAAACCGCCAATTTTACAGCTAACTTTAGGAAGCGAAATTGTAATAATCAATTCACGCGACCGGTACATTAGTCAAATGTTTCAACTGTGATATCAGAGTGTTTTCATATTCATATATATATATATATTTTGTTATTTAATTTTAAGCATCTTTACACTTGTACACATTTTTGCAAAACTGGTAATTCTCAATTTAACGGAATTTCTAAATTATTGAACTTTTAACTTTGGCATTTCACAGTATTTTACACTCACAATTAAACCAGTTTCATTTAGTTAAACAGTTTCAACTTATTTCAAACACACCTCACACATTTCAGCTAAAACACGTCTACCAACATACTCAGATTCAAGGAGGGTCCCGTACGGGACCAAGCGTTGAACGAACCCAACAAATGGCTAATAATTATAATCTTTTAACATCTTATCAATTTTGTCTTTCGTCTTTTAATTTGTCGAGAGCGTTAACACGCTCGAGACTGGTGGCAGCTATACCAACCATCGCGCTAAAATAGGAAAGTAGGTATTGGGGGTTGAATTCGAACCAATTAATTGAAATTTAACCACCTATATCCTCCAATTTTTATCTTTCCTTTTTTACGTTGCGCCGTCGAACGCGCAACGTAACATAGTTACTTTGCTCTTCACTTTCATCTATTTTGTATCACTTGTATTGTATTTACAAATTACAAATTCATTTCATCCGAATACAACAGAACTAACTGCAATATTTCACTATTCAGACCAATCGGAAAAAGTATTAAAATATTTAGAAACGATCTTGTTCAAAGAAGACTTATGCAGAAAAGACAGAAAAGGAAATTCAATTACTATGAATTAGTTTTATTTCACCATAGGCAAATATAACCTAAAATCTTACAAAACGAAATTCACTAAATTTTTTGACAATTGTACTAAATAATATTAATTACATTTAGTCCGACAATATATTGTGTCAATTACATTTCTTTCTCTTGATAATCTCTAGTACCTCAAAATTTTCTAGCGAAACACGGAGCATATGGCAAAACGTAATGCGTTATGCAGCTGACGCGATAAAACTGTAGAAATCGATAATTCTACTATTTTTCCACGCATTTTTATGGTCAACTTCTCTTTTTGCTGAAAATCACGGGTACTTTTCAATTTTTTAACGAGGGTAGGTGCTTATCATGGAAAATAAGTTGTTCTAAATATGACGCAGTAAAATAGTAAAAAATCCAAAAAATCAATAATTCCGCTATTTCTTCATGTATTGATCGACCATGATCGACCACTCTTTTTACTGGATATCGCGAATACTTTTCAATTTTTTGACGACAGAAAGTGCTTGTCGTGGAAGAAAAGTTGTTAAGTAGGTGACGCAATATAAAACAGTAAAAACTGAAAACATTGATAATTCACTTATTATTCTACGCATTTTCATGATCGACCTGTCTTTCTACTGGCAATCGTGATTATCCTTTATGATAAGCACCTTATGCCGTTAGAAAATTGAAAATTACTCGTGATTTTCGGCAACAAGGGAGGTTGATCCTGAAAATGCGTGGAAAATAGAGGAATTATTGATTTTGTCGATTTTTTACTATTTTATTGCGTCGCCTTTAGAACAGCTTATTTTTCATGATAAGCACCTTCCCTCGTTAAAAAATTGAAAAGTATTCGCGATTTGCGGCGAAAAGATACGTCAATCATAAAAATACATGAAGAAATAGCGGAATTATTGATTTTTCGATTTTTACTATTTTATTGCGTCATCGTAGTTCCGTATGCAAATGTGTTGTGTTCGCTGTGACCTATACTTTTCATTTTTGGCCAAATAATATCGATGGACAGTACATTAAACAATAAAGATTGTAGCGGAAAAGCAGCACTTTAAGGGGGTAGACACGGCATGTGACCTCTCCGATTCGGGAGGGCCTGGTGGAGCCACTTGCGTGGTCTGTTACGAATTTGAAAGGTTTAATTCTCAGCTAGCGTGCCTTTTTCGCTTGCTTTCGCTTGCCTTCAGTCGAGTGACGTAATCAAGCTAACGCCTGATTTTGACTACGATTCCAAATCGGCAGCCTTCTTAGTTAGACGCCACCTTATAACTACTAGCTGAACTGAATTTGTCACATGAATTGCTCTGTATTATCCACAAAATGGCGGAACTGGTCTGTGAGAATACTTTTACGGGCATCCGTTATTCGTCCTTATTTCGCAACAAATGAAGACAAAATAGATCTTAATTTACAGGTAAGGGTTGTGGCTAGACCTCTCAACTCATGATTTCAATCACAGCACTCTTTTAGTGGCCTAAAAATGCTTCGATTCCGCGAATGCATTTTGTTGATTTTTTATCTCTACTTTGGATGCTTATATTACTAAACATCAACATAATCCCACTGAAACATGAGTTGAGCGGTGTGCATTGGACCTTCCTCTTTCGAATAAGCCCTCACCCAGCCCAAAATGTTCTCATACAAGGACGAATAACGGAAGCGCGTAAACCCATCTTTATGCCCATTTTTGCCGGTAATGTCAACACGCTACTATTATCCGTGTCTACCTCCTTAAGGGCACAGACTCCTTCGAGGCCTCCTCCGAATCGATGTAAGCGCCATTGGAAAGAATCGGGCAATCATGAAAACACATAATTGAGAAATTCGACATTTGACGGTGTGACATCTAACGTCATTATGCAGAATAAGAAACGAAAGTGAGGTGGCATAGTTGCCAAATCACATCATTTGAGAGTTTTATCGCGGTGTTGCCGCATCTGTGATCATCTAGCAAAATGAATTTGCTCGAGCCGAGCGAGCCGAGCGAGGACAGCGCGAGAGAAAGAGAAGGAGTATCATGAATGAAACAACGTAGGGCCGATCGGCGTAAATATAGTCACACGCTACGACAGATTCGATGAGACTCTGTAATACACATAACGTACGCGACTATAAAACTTATAGGAATAAAAACTATATGGCATTAATAATTTCAGGAAAGGAATGAAAAATAAAGATGTTAGCTGGATCGATATTGCATCCTATTGGTGGCGTGCCGATCAATGTGGATCGAGACGTGTGGTTTCAGTTCTATACAGTTTTTTTGTTTTTCAGTTCTCTTCGTGCTTACGCCATGATCGGCACTTGCGTTCACGTTTCTTTTCCTCTTTGTATTTTGTATTTCGTAGTTTATAATGTTAATTTAGTTTTCTTTCATGTTTAATTAAAATATATATATATATATTGATTTATCCACTGAAGTGATGTTATTTTTATTGAACGAATAAACCTGACAAGTTATGGGCCCAGGCCGCGAATTGAGTTTATTGTGCTGATACGTTTTGATTGTGAAAAGAAGAAGAATAAATATGGCTGCTGCAAACGCCTTCGGAAACATTGAGAAGTTAAACGAGAATAATTACGAATTATGGAAGGTACAAATGAAAAGTGTTCTCGTATTTAATGATTTATGGCAATATGTTGAAGGCAGTGCTGAAATGACGGCAGAAAACGCACAGGAATGGGCAAAAAAGGATGCGAAAGCGCTAGCCTTAATAAATTTAAGCGTTACGCATGGCCAATTAAACCATGTAAGAAAGGCCACCACATCAAAACAAGCATGGATAGGGCTCAAAGATATTTTTGAATCACGTGGTCCAATAAGGAAAGCAGCGTTGTACAAGCAACTGCTGCGAATGGAAAAAAAGAAAAACGTTTCGATGACGCAGTACGTGAATGAATTCAGCAGCAAGGCTGAACAACTTGAAGAAGCAGGAATAAAGCTACCGGACGAACTTCTCTCGATTATGCTGCTTTCTTCTTTACCGGTCGAATATGAAAATTTCAGCGTAGTAATAGAATCACGCGATGATGTGCCGACGTTGGAAAACCTTAAAATTAAACTAAAAGAAGAGGAAGCAAGACAGCGAGACCGCGACGATAAGGTTAATGACAGTGAAAATAAAAGTGATGCGCTCTTAACAAAAGGAAACGTTAACAGTGAAAAATATACAAAAGTGAACTCAAAATACGTAGATACAAGACGAGGTCCGCGTAAATTTGTGATTAAGTGTTTCACCTGCGGTAAATTAGGACACAAAAGTACGATGTGTCGAGCGAAAAATAAACGCAATGAATCGAATAATGTATCCGATGCTATGACCACGATTGCTTGTAATACCGAACCTGTAAAATCGGACGTGTGGTGCATTGACAGCGGTGCCACAAGGCATATGTGTAATGACGAACGTAAATTTGAGGCATTGAACAATGATGAACGCTCGAAAGTATATACAGCTGCTGAACATTATATAGACTCAACCGGTGCGGGTAGTGTTAAGTTAGATAGTAAGGTAAATAACCATGCGATGAATTCAGTGAGATTGAAAAATGCATTACATGTGCCAGGATTGCGAAATAACCTTTTGTCGGTGTCGAGTGTTACAGATAATGGTTACACAGTAAAATTTGAAAAGAATCGCGCGATAATAGCTCGAAAAGACGGATCGATTGCGTTAACGGCGACAAAGCGTAATAACTTGTATGTAGTTGATGAGAAAGAAAACAGAGCAATGATCGCGAACAATTCAAGTGATTTGAATTTATTAAAATGGCATCAAAGGTATGGGCATGTAAATTTTCATGATTTAAAGAAAATGTTGAATGATGAGCTAGTTTCTGGCATGAATTTTGAAGATAAAATAGACGAAATAAATTGTAATGTATGTGCGAGATGCAAAATTCACGTTCAGCCATTTAAACAATCAAATAACCGCTCTACGGAGGTTTTAGGTTTGGTACATTCAGACATTTGCGGGCCCATGAGCACCGAATCACTCGGCCGGGCAAGATATTTTGTGACATTTATAGACGATCATTCTAGATACATAGAAACAGCGATGCTTAGAGATCGATCTGAGGTATTACAGGCGTTTAAGAATTATAAGCATAAAGTCGAAAATGAAACGGGTCGGAAAATAAAAATTCTTCGCACAGATAACGCGAAAGAGTACTTATCTCACAATTTTAAAAGTTTCCTAGAGGAGGAAGGAATCTCGCGACAATTGACCGTTGAACACACACCGCAACAAAACGGTGTAGCCGAAAGGGCTAATCGTACTCTTGTTGAAATGGCAAGATGTATGAAATTACAAGCAAATTTGCCAGACTCGTTATGGGCTGAACTAATTAATACAGCAACCTTTTTGAGGAATAGGTGTGCAACGAAATCCCTAAACGGAGTAACACCCTTTGAAGCATGGTCGGGACGTAAGCCATATGTAGGCTTCTTTAGAACAATCGGAAGTAAAGTCATTGCGTTAAACAAAGGGCGAAATAGGGGAAAGTTCCAACCAAAAGGTGACGAATATATAATGATAGGTTACTCGCAGGAATCTAAAGCGTATCGACTTTGGAAATTAGGTACTAAGACGGTAATAAAGGCAAGGGATGTGAAGTTCTTCGAAAAAATTGTACCTAATGAAAAACCGTCAGAAGATATTTTTGTGATACCAAATTCTGTACCCGATGTATCAGAAGAAAATGAGCTTGAAGTGCCTAAAGATGTAGAAGATTTGGCCAATGAAGAATCCGGAAATGAAGATATACATGAAAGCAACACTGAAGAAAGAAACCAAGAGCCACAACGAAGACGAGGTCGACCAAGATTATTGAGAACTGGTGGTCAGATAGGAAGACCAAGAAAAATTTATAATACTGAATTTGCTGAATTAATGGATCCCATGTCAGTAGACGAAGCCATGAATCGAGTAGATAGAAAAGCATGACTATCAGCCATGCATAAAGAATATAGTACGTTGATGGAAAATCAAACATGGATTCTTGTTCCGAGACCAAGTGATAAGAAAATATTAAGTAATAGATGGGTATTTAAGACCAAAATTAATGAAAATGGTGAAGTGGAGAAATACAAAGCACGATTGGTCGCTCGAGGACATACCCAGCGATATGGGATTGATTATGAAGATGTTTTCGCTCCTGTGGCGAGATACGAGACGATCCGTACGTTACTGGCTGTTGCAGTAAATGAAGAAATGTATGTACATCAAATGGATATTACTTCCGCTTATGTACAAGGTGAACTGAGCGACGAAATCTATATGGAGCAGCCGGAAATGTTTATTCAGCATAAAAACGAAGACAAGGTATGTAGATTGTTGAAGCCACTATATGGTCTGAAACAGTCGGGACGCGAATGGTACAAAAAGTTCGATAGTTACCTTATAAGAATTGATGGTAAACGCACAGCAGCTGACCCGTGTGTGTACGTATTTGGTGAGGATATGGACCGAGTTATCCTAATAATATACGTAGACGATTTGATATTGGCATCGAAGAATATTAAAGTACTGAACGAAATCAAATCAAAATTAATGTCAGCATTCAAGATGGTAGACCTTGGTCAAATAAGTAACATTTTGGGAATCAATATCAAACGAGATAGCCCTACGGGTAAAATACGGCTAACGCAGAAGAAATATATTGAAGAATTAATAAGAAGGTTTAACATGCAAGATGCAAAAACAGCACCAACCCCAATGGAGCCAAATACGAAAATAATAAAAGAAGATGGTCACATGACAGAAGAAGAAAAACGCGAAATGGAATGTCGACCTTACAGGGAATTAATTGGTGGCTTAGTATATTTAGCTAATGCGACAAGGCCGGACATTGCATTCGCCGCTGGTGCATTAAGTAGGTTTTGTTCCAATCCTAGAAAGGTACATTGGACTATGGCGAAACGTGTATTAAGGTATTTGAAAGAAACGCCAAATTACGGAATTACATACTGCAAAGACGGAGAAAGTCTTAAAGCCTACACGGATTCGGATTGGGCCGGGGATACGGAAGATAGAAAATCGTGTACCGGTAATGTTTTGATATTGTCCGGAGGTGCAATTAGCTGGAAATCGAAGAAGCAAGCTTCCGTTGCTTTGTCGACAATGGAAGCGGAATATGCGGCTTTAGCTGAAATATCGCGAGAAGTAATTTACATTAAGAGACTTTTAATTCATATGGGTTTTGAAAAATATGTACCGAGTCCAATTAAAATTTTTTGTGATAACCAGAGTGCGATAAGGTTAGCGAAGGATGCTGTATTTCATAAAAGAAGCAAGCACATTGACATAAAATACCATTTTACTCGAGAGTTAGTCGAGCAAAAAGAGATTGTAATAGAATATGTAAGAACCGACTTGATGATTGCGGATGTGTTTACAAAGTCGTTATCTAGAGATAAGCACGAACGATGTGTAAAAATGTTAAACATATGTTAATATAAAATAATTGATGGCGCAAATCGATAAGAGGGGTGTTAGCTGGATCGATATTGCATCCTATTGGTGGCGTGCCGATCAATGTGGATCGAGGCGTGTGGTTTCAGTTCTATACAGTTTTTTTGTTTTTCAGTTCTCTTCGTGCTTACGCCATGATCGGCACTTGCGTTCACGTTTCTTTTCCTCTTTGTATTTTGTATTTCGTAGTTTATAATGATAATTTAGTTTTCTTTCATGTTTAATTAAAATATATATATATATTGATTTATCCACTGAAGTGATCTTATTTTTATTGAACGAATAAACCTGACAAAAGACATGTAAATTAATCTACAATATACAATATTTATCGATTGAAATATCATCAATAAATATAAACAATGCCTCTTCTTTCTCCGCGACGTCTACATCGTCGATTACCATGACAGCCACTCCAGCCACGTGTTGTTGAAATTTTTTTCATCTGAAATATAATAATGAATTTTAATATAATTGTACCTGCATATACAGGGTGTCCCAGTCTAAGTGTGACAGAATTATATTAAAATTCATTATTCATTTCTTTATTTCTTATTCCCTTCTTGAAATTATTATGTCAGGTAGTTTTCATTCCTATAAGTTTTATGGTCGCGTACTTACGTTATGTGTATTATTTCATTCATTCTACCCCTACCAGCACCACGAATTCGTCGTTCTTTGATGTTTCCGAACATAGAAAAGGATAGCGCAAGAAGGATAAACAAAGAGAGAAAGACTCACAAGCACAACATTTAACCCAATATTATGCTATTAAATGTTGACCGATTTATATTGTGTTTAGCTTCATTTTAATCAGAAAAATCTTTTCCACATGATAGTGAAATTTTTATTAACAAAAAGTACAAAATAAAAAACTTTATTCTGTGCATTAGTATGGTCACATTGACACGGGACATTTAAATGAAGGCAATAAATCCTGGTTTCAATCCCTCTTTCGTCTTTAGCTATTGACTCTTTCTAATCAGTGTTTACTGATTAGGCAATCAAATTTGAAAAATGATTCTCCTACTCCATAACAGTTGCGGAGTGGACCGGCAATAGTTATGTACATTTATCGAATTTTCACTGTATATGGTGCAAGTTTTATAATTCATTTTTCTGACATACTATTTCAAGTATTCTATTTGTAATTTAATTGATAAACAAACATGATTATAAATATGAATAAAAAAGTTTGATGGTTGCACACATTAGTACATGTATTGTTTCATTCTCGAACCTCTTTCTCTCTCGAGCGCCCTATTCTTTTCTATGTCTGGCAGGAATCAAAATCGGCTCAAGCCTGTTGCAATTATAACAGATGTGGCAACAGCGTGACAGAAGTCTTAATACGTTGCGGCAACTATGCCATACTTCTGGCTACATTCGCGTAGCTGTTTGAGGTGTCAAATAAGAATTTACATTTATCGACCGATTTGTGTTTTTATCGACCCCGATGATAACGTGGTCAAATATACCATCAATGCCTCTGACGGAGAATCAATGAACTATTCTTACGTCTATTTTACGTCTGATGCGTGCAAATCGTAAATTTCGTTTTACGTCTTCCAGAAGTGATAAATTGTGAAAAATCGAATTTCAGTGATATTGTGCTAGTTCAAGGAAGGGTGGTCTGGTGTGCTATGGGTGAAAAAACCATTAAATCGTCCAATATTTGCTAAAATGCAGCCGAACGCAGCATTCGGCAGCCATGTTGTTTGCTTACAACAGCGTCTGTCTCAATCTTACAGTGTCGAAAATACCATTTTTCTCAACGTATGGTGTTTATTAGCGTTCAAACGGACCAGACCACCCTGTGGTGAAGTCTACCCGTGGGTGTTGTACCCGCAAAAATTTCATTTCTGCAATTACCGAGACGAAAAACGAAATCTACGAAATCGAGTGTCTCTCTCACGCATAGCGTATACGTGCATGCTTTCCGTTGATTGTGTGAGTGCACGCATACAGGTCATGGCACAAGGAGTCTGTACACTTAAGGAATCGAAATTTTAAGAAATCACCATTGTATTCAAAAATCTATTTTCGTCAATAGATTGGTTTTTGTTTTCCCGAGCTTCGGCCTCGACAAGGAAGACACATAGATTTTGTCATACTCCTGCCGAAACCGAGAGTGTTTTCTTTCTCATACTGTCAGCTGTCAGCTAGGCCAACGACCCGATGATGTCGTCACAGATAGGCGACGTCATCGGGACAACAACCTCGCCAGGTGATCGACAACTTAGTAACGACAATTTTCGAGAATCGACTTTCGGGAAGTTTAAAACATCTAGTAACTCGAATCTGTAAATATTACAGCTCACATTACAAAATGCTGGTTGTGTTTTATAGTTTTACACATGTTAGGTTATATGTATATAAATTACGAATTTTCCTTTCAATTCAGTATCTAATAGATGTATTAAACCTAAATAATTTTATCTTCTATTAGGATTTCAACAAAAATTTGTCATTAAATTATAGCTCATAAATGGGAAGATCGAATCATAACAAATTATATATACACATGCTTTTGTTAATTAAGATATAAACAAAATAAGATGATAAAATTTATATTTATATATAAAATAATAGTTAAAAGTAGTCTATATATAATAAGTTTCTTAGTTAGTAAGGAAAAATGTAGTCGAACCACACTGTATCAACGTCAGGTGTAAGAACCCTGTTAAGGACTGTTGATCAATCCTTGGGATACTGCACAAAGTGCCGTCTGATTTTGATTAGTATCACCCAAGCAAGCAGGTTGGGAGAAAATGATCGCACACATTTATGCACTATTATATTGTTTATTCCTATTGCAGTGTGTATATGTGTACGTGTAACTGGGTGTGTATGTTTGAATTTACTACAATCTATTTGAGTGTCTGACGGTTATCCGTCTTGTACAAGGTACCAAAACGAAGTGTCCTCTTCTCTAAAATTTGCTTCGAGCTCGTGCCCTCCCTTCCAATCGCCCTTAGTGCATTTCCGATATAGAAGGGGAACACGAGCATCGCCTAGGTGGGCGAAAGTTAGACTTCGAGAAATTCTGAGAATTGACCTTGGGTCCTCATTGTAAACAGTTCAAGTGGCAAGCAGAACGACCACTTGCATCCCTAAAAGGCGAAATTTATGGTGTCTAATACCGTCTATTTCCGGTGACTGACAAACTCGATGTGCGCCACCCAGAGCCTGATAATCAGATGGCAACAACATGGTCAAGGGGACCCAATAAATCTTTCTAAATCCCTTCAATATGAGCTCCAACAAACCCAGTCATTCTTTTGTAATAGGTTTAAACACTGAAGTACAAGTAATAAAGAACAACAATGCAAATTAATTAATGTTTCATTCAGTGATAAATGAAATATAATTAAACATTTTCTTAAACATTGCATGATAGTCAATAATCAGTTAATAATTACGTAGACAAGGTATACGCATTATTGTATATGAATGAAATATTAAAAGCATCTTGTAAACCTGTAAATAAAAAAGACTTTGTAAAAAAAACCATAAAAATATACCGCGGTCAGTTAAATAAGATTTATACTTTGCAAGTAGGTTTATTTCATTTCATGTAAATGAGTGCTCCTATATTTATTGAATAAAATGTATTATATGTTCATTGTCATGACTCCAATGTCTCTAAAGAAATAAACCTTAAACACTACATTTTTATTAATGTGCTGCAGAAAATGTATACATTGTCTGTTGAATAAATATGTTTATTATAAATAATAATTGACAACCTTGTATACAGTTGATATACAAGTTGATATACAAATGTTACTAAAATCTCATAAATTGAATAGTACTTCTAGAGATTTTCTATTTCTTTTGCTATCAATGTGAGACAATCACAAGCAATGGAAATAATATTTTCTTTTTATTAACGGTAGCGCACTTATTCCACATTTGATTTTTTAATAGTATGTACTAATAAGAAACTGATTCAAATGTGTTACACGTTCAATAAAACATCTGCTCGTTTACTGCCACGAAAACCTTCGAACGGTGATTCAAGCATCGACACAGCTTTATTACCAACGAACCATTTCAAATATTCATTTACGAGTTAATATTCCAAATCAAAGCAAATAATTTATTTCTTAACCGTCTTCAATCACCATAAACGGAAAGGTTTTCGGGGCGTCAACCATATTGTACGGCCAGAACCTGAAATAAAACAGACACCGTAATCAACCAGCCCCAAAACATACCAGTTCGAGGATCAGCAGTTCAAGCAACGGGACACGTCCACAATAGCTTAACTGCCCGCCGCATGTGTCACGCAGGCACGGAAAAACTCGGACCTCAGGCCAATTTCAACAAGGCCTCAAGGAACCATGGGTCAACAGAGCTCAGGTCATTTTGCAACTTGTAAAATGACCCCACCACGCTGGACATACCCCGAGTAGCCAATCAGTGTCGGTGACATTTGAAAATCCTACTGATTGGTCTCCCAGTCGAAGAAGCCAATAGGAGCCTCCCACATTCAACATCTTAACTAAGCAAGCGTTCTGGCCCCGCGTCACTTAAAAAACCGGACACTTAGCAATCGCATTCTCAGAGTAAAATAGTAAATCGCAACCATTCACATCTTTTGAAAGTTTTAACGCATTTGAACCATCTCTCGTGGAACACTTCATTCACAACCTTACCAACCCTATCTCCTTAATCGGTCGTAGGGTAGTACGCGATTCGCGGCGTCGATAGAAATCGTAACGAGGATTTACGACCCTTGTTGACTGGGTTCTGAACGCAACCGTTAGTCTCGTCGTGAATGTGTACTCGAATAAACAAAATGAATGTTCGAGCTAACAAATGTGCACATTAACCGCATTACTTATAAACTTGGCACATCCGTTCAAGCTTAAAAATGTGGTGTAATTTATTATTAATTTATAACATCAGAATGAACTAATTAATGAATATAGGATAGGTTAGGTATAATATCCAACAGATTTAAATCTTATTTTTATTTAGTGTTATATCTTTATTTTTACTTTTTAAATATGCATAAAGAATTTGAACTATCCGTAGTACGTTTTTATTAACCTACTGCAACAAATGCATACATTATCCTTAATTTCTTTAATGGACCTATTCAACTTTTCTACTCCATAATATTTTGGTTGTAATTCCCACATCAATGTCTGAATAAATGCTGAAAATAAAGAAAAAGAAATCATATTATTATATATTAATACATTATACTCAACAAGTATAGTATTTCTTTAATGGATCTATTCAACTTTTCTACTCCATAATTTTTTGGTTGTAATTTCCGCATCAATATCTGAATAAATGCTGAAAATAAAGGAAAATGATGGAAATTACGTGACACACCAAAAAATGTTTCTTAAGATATTTAATTTGAACGTAATACAAAACTTTGCTTTACTTCGCCGAAACCACACGTACCGCATAAAATTGCCATGATGGATTAGAACAAAAGACTACGCACGTGTTCATCGTTACGTTCGTCGACCTTCGGTCGAATTCGGTAGCGATCGGTCTCACGCATACATAGAGCATTGTGACGTGTCACTTTCTTTCAGAAACGAAATCATATTATTATATATTCATACAGTGTACTCAACGGCATTAATTTGGAATAAATAATGTATTGAAGAAAATAAGGTTTGATATTTCTTTTAGCTTAAACATACTTCCAGATATATCTTGTAAGAAAGTAACTGCATTCAATTTCCACATATTTTTCACTATAACCTATACCTGTCAAACGTTACACATAACTATTTGACTTTAGTTATTATCCGACTTCGAAAAGGAGGAGGATACTCAATTCGATGTGTATGAATTTTTTTTTTTTTTTATGTATGTTCACCGATTACGCCGAGACAGATGGACCAATCGGAACGAAACTTTCTGCATCCTGTAGAGTGTAACTCCCCATTGGTCCAGTAAAAAAAAATATTTTGCATTTTTTCATTCCTAACGACTATTTCTTCTAAATGTTCGCCGATTACTCCGAGATAGATGGACCAATCGGAACGATACATTTTGCATCTTGTAGAAAAATTCTCCCACCTGGTCCTGTCAAAGAGACGTTTTGCATTTTTTCATTCCTAACGACTATTTCTTCTAAATGTATGTCCGCCGATTACTCCGAGATGGATGGACCAATCGGATCAAAAATTTTGCATCTTGTAGAGTATATTTCCCGATTGGTCTCGCAAAAAAATGTTTGTATTTCTTCATTGCTAACGACTTATATCGCAAAAAACGTATTACTTCATTTATATCTTCTGGCGTTTATGCTGCAGGGAATGTACCGATTGCGATGAAACCTTTCACATTTAGTAGGAGGTATATCCGCGATGATATCACTTGCAAAAATTTATTGAATTTGTTAACAACTACTGTTATAGCAAAAAATCTACGCCTTCATGTTACTCTGCAAGGAATGTATCCTTCGCGATGAAACCTTTCATATTTGGTAGGAATTACAGGGTGTCAGGCGACTACCTCGACAGCCGTAAAGGGATGATTGCTAAGAGGATTCTAAACAACTTTTTCCTTTGCCAAATTGTTGGTTAAGGGTTGGTTTTCGAGGTAATAACAAAACCACCGACTAATACGAGCGCGTATAAAGCGCAGTCCCAGGGACTACAGTGTCAGGTACGAAAACCGGACCTGACGTAGGTCGCGAATGAACGGCTTGGCACCCCGTTGGCATAGCACAATAAAAGAACTGGACTGGTAGAACATTTTTAGTCGCTGTTTAAAATGAATACGGAACCTAATCTCTTATCGCCTATCATAATGTAAAAAATGAAATTCTAAGCATTCTAAACAACAAATGAAAATGATTGAAATGGAATAATTAATAAACGTTTCAATTGAAGGCTACGGCAATGATGCAAAATTTGAAAACAATTTAAATGAAACTTACCCATTCGTTTCTAAATTAACTTGCTACGCTGAAAGCAAATACTTCCCACTAGGTCACTGTGTCGATTCTGGACATTCGACGAGGAAACACCTCGCCTATTATTCATACCTAAATGCAATAAATGAGGGGAGTTCCCTGGCCCCATCATGAAAACTGCTGTTCTACCGAACGTGTTTCCTCGTTTCCCAGTGACAATTATCTGCTTTCAGCGTAGTAGGTTAATTTAGGAACGAATGCGAAAGTTTCATTTAAATTGTTTTCAAATTTTTCATCATTAACGTGGCTTTCAATTTAAACGTTTATTAATTATTCAATTTCAATCATTTTTATTTGTTGTTTAGAATGCTTAGAATTTCATTTTTTACATTATGATAGGCGATAAGAGATTAGGTTCCGCATTTATTTTAAACAACGACTAAAAATGTTCTACCAGTTCAGTTTTTTTATTGTGCTATGCCAACGGGGTGCCGAGCCGTTCGTTCGCGACCTATGTCAGGCCCGGTTTTCATAGCCGACATTGCAGTCCCTGAGCCCGCGCGCTGTACGCGCTCGGATTAGTCGGTGTTTTTTGTCAATAACTAGAAAAACAAGCCTTAACCAACATTTTGGAAAAGGAAAAAGTTGTTTAGAATCACCTTAGCAATCATCCCTCTTCGGCTGTAAAGGTAGTCGCGTGACACTCTGTATATCCGCGATGATCCTACTTGCAAATGTTTATGAAATTTGTTGTTTATGTTACCGCCGCTCGGCCTTAGTTTCCGAGATATTCGTAAAAAACTGCAGTTATACTTATGTCACCAGTACACTGTATTCCGGGAAAAATGGAGACTGATTAGTGATTGAAAGAGTGATTGAAGTGGTTTGAGGTTAGGGTTAGGGTTAGGGTTAGGGTTAGGTTAGGTTTAGGTTAGGTTTAGGTTTAGAGCGTACATAGCGCGATACGAGAGCTAATATTCCTCGCTATGGAACTCGTACGTCTCATTAGGTGGGATATAAAGCTGAGTTTTTATTTCGACGTCAACATAATGTTAATGAGCGTATAATGGCATTTTTCGACATGATGGGCGAAATATTTCCGATTTCTGACAAAACACAAAATGAATAATAGGTACACAATATATAAAAGGTGAAAGAAAGAGTAATTATAACGTGAAAAAATCGTAACCCTAACCCTAATCTCAAACCACTTCAATCACTCTTTCAATCACCATTCAGTCTCCATTCTTCCCGGAATACAGTGTACTTGTAATCTAACAAGTAAACCTACGGAAGTGTCAGACACCGATTTTTCTGAAATTTGGATATGTTATTGTTACGTCCCACCATAGGGGTGGTTATTTCGCTGTTTCTATGTTCTGGGTTCTGCCGATCAAAACGCTACAGCGTACCTTGACCTTCCTCGCAGGTAGTGTAGGAGTACAGGATGGGCTTTCCATAATTAAAGATAGACATGTATGGGTCTTCAATAGATGTATATATTCTATCTCTGTTGTTACATACCCTTCGCTGACTTCGGGTGTTGTTCGTCACTCGTTCGTTCTCGTATTCACTCGCTGGTCATTCACACTGGGGGTCTCGGGTTTCACTTGCTTCGCAGTTCGGACGATACACTAGACTCGCGACGTGTGGCTACGAGTCGACCTTGGAGATACAAGCGGTTGGTGGTGGTCCTGCACAGCACACGGGTGCACTCCTGGACTTGGTCCAATTATGGGTCTGTTATTTCAGACCACGGGGATACACTCGTGTTGAACCGTCGGCCGAGCACTTCGTCGATGTTCTTCCTGGTTTCGAGCAGCCTTACTCGCGGATCTACTGCGGGTCACGAACGAACAGAACTTCGGTCTTTGCTTTACGCTATCGTGGAACTGGCGTACCTGCGTTGTGCCGATAACTTATACTCCCCAAAAGGAGAGTAGGTCACGCTCTTTGCTTGCGAAAACCTGCAAGCAAAGGGTTTTCGCCATCGCATTCCGCGAGTTCCCCGATTTCGTATCGCGGGCGTCGCTAAGCGAGAAAACGCTGATGTTACGCGGATTCCAGAGCGAGACCTCCTTGAAATGGCGAAAGACGAAAATGGGTTATAACTAGGAGCGTAACATTATAATACATGAAAAACTAAGGGACCCGTATTTTTTTTTATCGGCGGAAAAACACGTTTAGGGGATGAAACGACCCCTCGAAAATGGGGGGTAAAATGGACATATTGCGATATCTTTGAGACCAGTGAAACGATTTTGATGATTTTTGGTATGAAAGTATCTTTCGATAGAAGACGAAAGTCGGCCTAGGTATGTTGGAAGAGGAGTGAAAATTAGGGGGTGAACTACCCCTAAACTGACCAATTTCTTGCTGCAAAGAATCAGTTTTGATCTGATCGAAGTAAAATCTGTTAAAACTTCAAGAGTAAAGTTAATTATGGAACACATTTTTTTGTTGTTGTTTATATAAATATTTGGGGGATAAACAGCTCCTAAATTGCTGCGCTCGTTTGGCATTGCGCATGAAACACCTTGTGAAACTATATTTTTTAACTGTTCGATCTTTCTAATATATTGGTTTTTTAAATTGCTGAATTCGAATCTGAAATCAGATTTTCAAAATTCATTATGGCGGATCCAATATGGTGGACGAAACCTAGAAAAATTACTTGAATAAACAGTAACTCGACATGGGGCTCTCAAAATTCAATGAGATCAACTTTTGACATTTATTGTTAGTTATGTGAAGTGAATTAAACATATTACAAATATTAATTGCTGATAACAAAATTGTTTAAACAATGTAGCTAAAAAATGAAATTTTGAAAAATCCGGTGACAGCATTCATTGTACGCAAAAAATTACTATGGAAACATTGTTGTTGTTTTAATTTTATTTTTTGTGTTTTTATTTCATTAATTTTTTTATTATTACTTTTAATTTATAAATGGCTGATTTGACGATGAAATCATTTTTTGAATGTTTTGCATACATGATATTCGTTAAAAAAATGTATTATGTACAAGGATCTTTTGCACCAAGCAGATCTTATTACTGCACACACGTTGCAGAACCCGCAAGATGTTTCAGAATTTTTTAAACAGAAATCAACGGGGTTATCAAATTCCAACGATTTCTCTTCTATATACCCACTTTTATACCATGAGTATTTAATGAGATTTTGAAATCGAGGAGAAGAAAACTGATTATGTATCAACGATTGCAGTTTAATGATGTTATTTCGATGGTGCAAATTTATGTCATAGTTGTGTAAAATGACGCAATTGGCACGTAAAGTGCGCGCAGAGAATTCACATCAGACGGACACAAAAAATAAAATTAAAACAACAACAACAATGTTACGTTGCGCGGCGAGCGCGAGGCGAGTGCGCAACGTAAAAGAAGAAAGAAAAGAAAGAGGTTAAAGATATAAATTTGATTCTTCTTATTTCTGGGCGATGAGAAAGGTATCGCTGCCACCAGTTCTGACCGCGTATGACGCGGCAACGTCCTCTACGGTCAGAACAAATTAAAAGACGGAAGTTTAGATAGTATTTATTTCCGTTGGGTTCGTCAGTGTTCTCGGTCCCATACGGGTCCCTCCTTGAAACTCTGTGTTGGGGTGCGTGGATTTGAAATATAGAATGATACAGGAAATGATACAGAATGGAAATCGAAGAAATGTTAATACCGTTTAGTGTGGAAAAAGAAAGTAAATTTAATTCAAAGTAACTATTGAAGGTAACAGAAAACTGAATTCCAAATGACTATTATTTGAATACTGAATAAATTCTGTTAAATACTGATAATTACCATTAAATGAATTGAAATTAGAACAATATTGATTTACAAGGGTAAAGATGCTTAACCTATTGTTTAATATAAATGTGATTGAAATCGGAAAAGATATTTAACCTTTGTTTTACAATGAGACTTTCTAATATAGTTATAAACGGATTTGAAATTGAAATTTTTAATGTAAGACGACTGCCTCGACAAAATATAATAGGAAAATAAGATTTTGGCGGTTTCTATCCGCAAGGTAACGACCTGAATGAAGAGGCTCTTACAACCCCCGAAAGGGCTTTACAGGTCGTCCCTGATAAAGTATCGTAGTCGAAACAATCGTCACACGCAAAATCGCGATGGTTCAAAATTCGGAATATTAATATAGCGAATAAATTATAATTCGGTACCTGAATGTGGAAACGAGACGATCTAAAATGAAAAGACTCTTACAACCCGTAGGCTTAATAGATCGCCCGTTTTACCTTGTCGAAATTCAATTATAATACCGTGCTCGACAAATTAGTACTGAACAGGGTTACCGTGAGAATGTAGAATATAATATACGATAAAAATCGCTTTGTAGTTCGCTATGTTATCGTTGAAAATCGCTGTTGAATCTGGAATACCAAGAAAGGTGAGAGGCGGATGTCGCACTAGCACTTGTCGTGCACGTTTGCCGTTTATTGCAAATGAAAATTAAATAAGACGTAACACAAGACTATTACAATTTCGGAAAATAGAATAATTAACGCGAGTGAATTTAATACGAAAAATACGCGATCAAACGGATTAAAAGAAAGAGAAATGATAGAATTTTAATAGTGTGAAATGGCTTAACGTGCGCGTCTCTGAGTTCTTGCCGCGTATTTGAAATTTCACCCTCGCGACACTCTGCCTACGATTAGGACTTGCTGCACAGCTAAATTACACAAAGTACAAATCGACAACTCTATCTCTAGACGCACGGGCTCCTGTCACGACTTACTCGATTGTTCGACGAAGAGTGATCGGAATCGATTTCGGCAAATCATAGCGCGTGACGACAGCATCGCGCGCGTCGCTATTGGTTGAAGGCGCCTGCTAGCTAAATTCCTCTAGATCATACTTTCTCTCTCTCTTGGTGTTCCATCTCTGTCTAACGGCTTTTCGATGTTTCTACGCCGTAAAATTTCTGGAATGTTCCTTGCTTTTCGATAATTTCGTATATTAGCTATAAAATGATGCGAATATCTATTAACAGTTTAAATCAGTCTTACTGAGCAATAAATATGCGGTTAATTATGAATAACTGTTGGATTTTTATATATGAATAACGGGTTGGCGATCACGAAGTTCTCTTATTTAACAATTGGCTTAACCATAATTATTTGTTCGTAGATGTCGATTCGCAACACGAATTGCGCTGGTACGCACGTTGTAAGGTATTCGGTGTTCAATTGCAATTTTCAATATCTTCTGGCCTTTACTTATTAAGTCGAACATTCGTTATTACATTTGTAACGTAGTTGGTTCGAGAACGTTCTTGCTATTCGAAAATTACCGTTAGGTTTTGGTTTCAGGCAAATTCTCGGAATTCGAAACAAAGACTTTTATTGCCCCGTTCGACCCTTTGCCTCTAAACAGTCCTCGAACGCTTGCTAACGCTTGCTTGCGAGGGTTCTCATTCCTCGCTCTTTCGTTCACACAAATATTCAATACGGTAGTTTATTGTTGGATAACCAACGCCACTAATCGCAACACAAACACTATAGATTCATCCTCAGCCAAACATTCTAACCATGACTCCTAACCTTTACTCATCCTGCATTTCATTCCTTTCCTTAATCACATTGTTCCTTGACATCACCCCTATTCCTGATTCATCTTGCACTTCGTACCCTGACCATCGTCCCTATTTCTCACTCATCCTGCACTTTGTACCTTTCCGTAGTCACACTATTCCTTAACCATCATCCCTACCACTATCCTATTTCCACCAATAGTATATAAAAAGCTTACAGAGCTTTACCAGGGCAGATTTCAGTACCTACTAGTCGAGTGCGCATTTCATAATAAACGTTTCTAAGTAAGAGTATTCTCTACGTGTTGTTTAATTTCTTGGAATCCAACATTATCTCGCGTTTTCATTCCAGCATTCAACTCATGCACACGATCGGATTAGCGACCGACTGGCGCCCACGCGTGATAAAAAGGAGAGTATCGGTTATAATTTAAGAGATAAATTGATCTTTACGCTTTTGCGCAGTTAACCTGAGGAGACCCCTACAATGCGAAGCACTGACTAACTGCGCAGCGAACGCTATTTACGATACCTCTTCTCGGTCGAACCGAGTTTTTCTATCTCAAATTTCTGTTACTACGCAGTTGAGCACGACGATAGTTTCAAGGAGGGGTATTAACTGAAGAAAAGAATTGAGAAATACGAAGAGAATGAAAGGATAGAAAAGACAAAAGTAGGATAATTATAAATTCACACTCTTCCCTGTGCATTTCCCACATGAAGAAATCTCTTACAACCCGAAGGCTTGATGGGAAAGCACAGAGTCACGGAGAAAATTGAGAAAGGTGAAGCAGTAATTCGCCCTCCTCACGCCCCTTACATGAGGAGACTCCTACAACCCGAAGGCTTGATAAGGGAACGTGAGGCGGACAAATTTGTAAAATTTTCCCAGACGTGACAACAAAAAATAAGTTATGTGAACAATGTTTCCATAGTAATTTTTTGCGTACAATGAATGCTGTCACCGGATTTTTCAAAATTTCATTTTTTAGCTACATCGTTTAAACAATTTTGTTATAAGCAATTAATATTTGTAACATGTTTAATTCACTTCACATAACTAACAATAAATGTCAAAAGTTGATCTCATTGAATTTTGAGAGCCTCATGTTGAGTTACTGTTTATTCAAGTAATTTTTCTAGGTTTCGTCCACCATATTGGATCCGCCATATTGAATTTTGAAAATCTGATTTCAGATTCGAATTCAGCAATTTAAAAAACCAATATATTAGAAAGATCGAACAGTTGAAAAATATAGTTTCACAAGGTGTTTTATGCGCAATGCCAAACGAGCGCGGCAATTTAGGAGCTGTTTACCCCCCAAATATTTATGTAAACAACAACAAAAAAATGTGTTCCATAATTAACTTTCCTCTTGAAGTTTTAACAGATTTTACTTCGATCAGATCAAAACTGATTTTTTGCAGCAAGAAATTGGTCAGTTTAGGGGTAGTTCACCCCCTAATTTTCACTCCTCTTCCAACATACCTAGGCCGACTTTCGTCTTCTATCGAAAGATACTTTCATACCAAAAATCATCAAAATCGTTTCACTGGTCTCAAAGATATCGCAATTTTTCCATTTTACCCCACATTTTCGAGGGGCGTTTCATCCCCTAAATGTGTTTTTCTGCCGATAAAAAAAAATACGTGTCCTTTAGTTTTTCATGTATTATAACATATCCAAATTTCAGAAAAATCGGAGTCTGACACTTCCGTAGGTTTACTTGTAAGTTTAACTAAAGATTTTTGCAAATATCTCTGAAACTGAGACCGAGCGGTGGTAACGTGTATAGGGAAAAGTTGTTCAGAATGATAACCTTGACAACATATTTCATGGTCACGAAAATCAGTGTGTGACGGTTTAATCCCGCCGGTGTGTGCCGACTCAGTCGGTTGGCCGGGGGACTCGAGAATGAGCAAGCCGAGTTGTGTGTGCCCTGAGTTTCATCCCAGACTACGGTTGCTTATCTCTACGCTTATTACTACGCGGCTTACAATTACGGCTTACCCTACGCTTACTTGCTACGGCTTACGGGTTAGCGGGTGCCTCGCGGCGCGGTTCGATGCGGTCACGGTTCGGCGGTGCGTTCCGGCACGGTCGCGGTCCGGCGGTTCGGTCCGGTACAGAGGTAGCGGGAGGCCTAGGTCGTTGCGGAATTGGATGTCACATCTGGGGCGAATGGTCGCGATACGCGTCTCGTCCGTCCCGACAGTAGGGAGATCACTACTCCGGCGGACGCCCGGCAAGCGTGGGACAAAACTGCTTCTGACGATCAAAATTCTGTAACTTCGGTTCTATTAGAAATATTTTAATGAAATTTTGGGAAGTTTTTGCCTACGTTATAATACTTAAGTTGTATTAATATAAATCATATTGAACTACAGGGTGTCAAGATATTCACGTACAAAAATTTGACTTAAAACTGTTAATAACTATAATGAAAACGGATATAGTAATTAAAAAATGACAAGACATGTGTTATTATAATATATTTATTTATATTTATTATGATCTATACCAAATCATTCGTGAAAATAGTTTCGACAATTATGAAAATTTATTATGGCATATTTCAAGGCCGAAATAAAGTTTTAGATGACGAATATACACGTTGAATGCAGTTAACTAGTTAATAATCGTATCTGGTACTGCTTTTCCATCATCGTGCGCTGCGGCCAAGATGGGTGTAATTTATTTCAATCGCCATTTTTTTGAGCAGTGGCAGGTTGGGGCAGCCGTTTTTTTCTGATTCTGATAGAGGAAAGTTCACTCTTTACTACAGTAATAATCACACCCTGCACAAGTGTGCACATTTTTTTAAAATCAAACGCAAAGTTGAGATTTTAGTTAAATGTACTTCGTTTCAATCAGATCCTATTATTTAAAAAGTTGTTAACATTTTAACTTATTTTATGCACTGAATAGAATCTATGCTAATCTAGTAAACTTTGTAATTCATTTGAATTTTATCTTTCCGAGTAAAAGTTATTAGAATCGTACATTGAAATTACGGATAATATTATCAGCGTTTCGTTTTGACAAATTTCTACTGACTTTGAGTGCGAACCACGGCAAAACGAAAGCAAATATGAAAAAACGGATTACACCACGTTAAACTACAGTGTATTCTCTATCGATGTATGTAAATAGTTTTTCAATTTTCGAATACACGAAAATCGACTTTTGATCGCCGAAAGCCGTTTTGTCCTACTGTGCGGCGGTCAGGAAGCCGTCTGGGGTATCCCCGACAGTGGCTGGCGGAACAGTGGTACCTTCAGTGGCGGTCGCAAACCCGTCGCGTCACTGAACCCTGCTGGTGGAGTGTAAGGAATCCAAAAACGTGGTTGATCTGTCTCGCTATAGCGCATACGTGGAATGTCGCTCGGAGAACCGATCTGGCTTTACTCTGCTCGCGCCGCGGTATATAGCCTCTCGCGGGTTCGCGCTCCGCGCGGTCGCCACCTGGCGACGGTGTCGATGCTAGGCGCGGGCCGGCGGCGGTACGGTTGCGGGCCCGCAGGGGCTCGCGAGTTCGCGGCCTCTCTCTATCTATCTCTTTACAGGTGAGGTGGACCAACTTCTAAATAATTACCAAATATAAGAATGTTTTGCACAAGCCTCAACATAAAATCCACATACAAATAAAATTCACTTCCAAATTTAATATTTTTGACCATGTATGTAATCATATACTTCAGCATGCATATGGATTCAAATAGCATAGGAATTTGAATCGACGAACAATACCACCATCTGCCGACTCCCAAAAGCAATGATTTTAAAACATATGGCGTCCAAATGGCACGACGTCCAAAAGGAACGCGTCCAATCGGTCCGGCGTCCAGAAGGAACGCATCCAATCGGCACGGCGTCCATTCGACACGCGTCCAATCGGGAGCGTCCAATCGGGACGCGTCCAATCGGTCGACGTCCAAGTGGGACACCTCCGAATTAAACATCTATCGTGATTAATCATCTTATCAATACCGGAAACATCGTTTGTAAAAGCCTCTTCGACTAACGAAACTCAAATAAAATCAAGTCGTAATATGTTTCGAATATTCCAGAATTATTAGAATTGTGACGCACGATTTTCGTGTATTAGAGGAGTAAAAGGAAACAAACATTAGAATGAAAGGTCAAGGAGGGATGAGAAACTACGAAGCGCGCCTAATCAGCCCAATACGCGTGGGTCTTTCCCTTCGACACGTACCCGGATTTGCCAAATGATGTTCCCACTTTGGGGTACCGATCGTGGGTCGAACACTGAGACGTCGATCGCTTGACTGAGGCAAATGACTCTTCGTCGAAAAATCGTAAGGTACGTGACGGGGAGCCCGTGTTCGCGTCCAGCAATAATTGCCGTGTGAAAAGTTGTAGTAATTAGCTGCCCGGTAAAGACCTTGCAAAAGGCAGAGAGATTGCAATTCTCGTTTTCCGCGTTAAAGACTCTTGTGAATACGTAAAATTGTATACTTTTCAATTTGCTATCTTTTCTCTTTCAATCTTATATCGTCGTTAATAATTCATATTTTCTTTTCCGCGTCGCGCCGTTCCGTATATTATATTTCGTTTAGTAAATCGTTTAATCGTAACACCGAATAAAAGGCCGATCGCGAACGCGTAGTGCGCGTATGACAAAGTTCTCATCTCTTCTTCGCTTTCCAGATTTCCAGACAACATCCAGCTATTTACCAAGCAAATATATGAGTTTATTGTTATCATATCTCGTTTTACATTGAGCTTGGTAAGTTATCTATTTTATTCCATCTAATACGACAAATCTGGTTGATTGTGAGGCAAAACGGGCGATCTACGAGACTGCGCATCCTGGAAGTTTCCCACTAGATCGTCCCGTTCATCATAGCGTTCAAGGTATCCAAAAATCAATTTTTGTAAAATTTCCAATCACATACAAGAGAGACGGCCCACGAGACTGTTGTCTTGGAAGTTTCCCCCTGGGACCGCTCAGTAACTAATTGTCGAAAACCACACCGTCGTTCGAATCACGATCGCGGATGTAATACATTAAACAGATTTTCCCGATATTTTCCGTTATAAATTTATGTTACATTTTCTCTTTAATATATTCATTTTCATATTCTCTTTCATATATTTCATTTTCTCTTTGATGTATTTTTCACAGCTCGCACCTTTTGCTAACTAAACCGTTTTCATTGTTATAACTATTTTTCTGAAATTATACATTTGTTACTCATATTCAGTTTCTAGTTAATTTACGTTCAAACACATTTCCTTCCTATACTTTCACACCTACCATCTACGCACAAATTCACACGAGGGGCCCGCATGGGACCAGAGCATCGATGGACTCAGAAGTAAAGTTAAAATCATAATTTACTGCCTTTGCTTTTAATCGTTCTAGTCATAGAGGACGATCGCGAAAGTGATCGTCATAAGTGATTAGGACTGGTGGTAGCGCTTATACCTTTCTCAACTGCGTATTAACATTCCAAATAATTTCTTTAATAATAATTTTGTACGTCGCGCGCCGTTTCTCGCTCGCGACGTAACAATGGTTAAATAAGGATCAAATACAGGTGATCAATAAAAAAGAAGAATAGCGAATACCATTTTTAAAAAAATGAATTTAACTTCTTTTTAATAAAAACATAGCTGTACAAAATTACCCCGCCCCGTTCCACTGCCCCCCTTCCCCTTCCCCTTCCCTCGCGGTATCCCCACAGGCGCCTCGCGACACCAGCCGCTACTCCTCTCTCTGTAACGAAAAATTGAAATTATTAGATATGTATTGTTTAAATTATTATTAGAAATATTTGCCCTTATATTGAACAACAGAGATGTTATGATAAGGGCAATATTGTATTCCCCTGTAAGAGGCAATAATTCATAGTATAAAAAAGAATCTGTAATACATACTTCGCGGTGGCTTCGCCTCCTCCTTCTGTAAATGTACAATATGATGTACATTTACGCGCAGTAGAACAAAGTGTAAAAAAACGAGTGACTGCATGTGTGGCGGCAGAAGGGGGGTACATCGAACCCCATTTATCGTAATACCCCATCTTGACAAAACAACTTTCAACAATCGGCCCCTTTCGGTGCCACCCATTATTTAAACGTAGGAAGAACTACGGAAAATATCTGAAACAAGTAAATAACAATGTGAAAAAGTGATAGTGGAAAATTCTGTGAAAAGTGATAGCGACCGTTCAGTGAGTTCAATGATCCCGCTTGGAAATCAGCTGTTCAGCGTAACGTGTTGTCTTCTCGAATGCTAAGGATCGGCACAATGACCCAGTGACTGCCAACCATTCTTATTACAGTGAGTCATTCACCGACAAATCGGTAAGTTTCATTTACATTATTCTTGCATTTTTTCAAATTTAACGTAGATTGTAATTCACATGTTTATTAGTTATTGCATTTTAATCCTCTTTTTATTATTTGCAAACTTATTTAAAAAAAAAAAAGAAAAAAATAATAGTATCGATCTATTTATTCTACATGACACCTATTCATTACTTTATTCGTTGTTCATGAGCAACCAATAATTCGATACTATTATTCTTTTCTTTTTTTCATTCATTATTCCATACAACTTTTGCCCGACGAGTTCTACTATACCGACGTGGTGCCGATGCACTTGATCACGGCTTGAACGCAGTACAAACCCAACATTCTCGTGGTTCGGCCCGCGCTAAAGGCGCGCTCTGAGTGGCCAGTGTTTTTTGTTACTAACTCGAAAACGAAGCGTTCGTCAACATTTTGGCAAAGGAAAAAGTTGTTTAGAATCACATTGTCAATCATCCCTCTAACATTGCTCACGTAGTCATTGGACACCCTGTATATATATATATATATATATATATTTCTTTTTTTTTCTCTTTCAGATAAAAAATTGGTGCGCGACGTGCAGCTGTTGCTGCAGCAGCAACATGAACAGCATCAGCGCCAAATGCAGATGCTGCAGCAACAGCTGCAGCAACAACAGGAACAACAATTACTACAACTGAGGGAGGAGCTCCTCCCTCAGGAGCAGGAGAAGAAGGTGACGGAGGGGGAGGCGAGGCCAGCGCGAAGTATGTATTACTAATTATTCTTTATTATACTGTGAATTCTTGCCTCATACAGAGGAATATAATATTGCCCTTATCAGAATATCTCTGTTGTTCAATATAAAGGCAAATATTTATAATAATAATATTTTAATAAAAATACATATCTAATAATTTCAATTTTACATTACAGAGCGAGGGGCAGCGGCTGGCCGGTCGTGGCGCCTGAGGGGGTACCGGGGGAAGGGGTAATATTGTTCAGCTTAGTTTTTATTAATATTTTTTTATTGTTTAATAATAAGAAAAATAAAGTCATTTAAAAAAAATGGTATTCGGTGTTCTGTTTTTTTACTATTATTAATCACCTGTATTTGATCCTTACTTAACCATTAAGAACGAAATACCACCTTATGGCATCCTACAAATATTGCTCGTTTCTCTAATTCCACTAAAAAGTGTGAAATAAAATAATCTTTAACAAAAACAACATCCGACTTCGAAATGCACTAAAAAGTATAAAATAATTTCTATTTCATTTATATCAATATTCCATAGCTATTAATAATATCTACTTAATCGTTAAATAGGATACCAAATACATTTCAAAGTTTCCGGAGGCGGCGCAAAATTAAAAACTTTTCCTCTACTATGAAGATCCTAACTCGGATGTCGGCAACCTATGATAAATGACCCATTTGATAATTTCAAGTAAACAATGTTCAACGGGAATCAACATATCCATTACGAATTAACTATTCTGCAGTTCACGAGTGACCGCACATAACTCGCGCAACTCACTCTCACTAGGTCTAGGACGATTTTTAATAGCGTGTGTGATTCCCCTTTACAGCTTACTTCTTACTTTGCGATCACATCATTTTTTTTTCGAATAATAGGAATTTCATTGTATCGTGAAACTTTACAAAATCATCACCGGTTATCAGTTATAGTACGTCATATATTTCTGCCCACCATTTATATGATCGCAAAGTATTGTATAATAAGAAGCAAGCTGTAGAGGGGAATAACACACGTTATTAAAAATCTCGCTAGATCTAGTGAGCTGCGCGAGTTAAGTATGGTCTCTCGTGAACTGAAGCATAGTGCATGTACATCAGGAGTGCTGCCAGTTTCTGATATAATCGTTACAATTACAAATGTCTTCAGCCGGACCTATAACGTTCCGCTTTTTCTCTTATGACTTATTAATTACCAAGTTAATTTACCGCAATCAAATCGTTATTGGCAGCATTGTTTGTTCGGGTTTTTTTAATTTTGCGCCGCCTCCAAAAACTTTGAAATGTATTTGGTATCCTTTTTAACGATTAAGTAGATATTATTAATAGCTATGGAATATTGGTATAAATGAAATAGAAATTATTTTATACTTTTTAGTGCATTTCGAAGTCGGATGTTGTTTTTGTTAAAAATTATTTTATCTTATTTGTCCTAGTGTTTCATTCCACGCTGTTCAATTTCTGTAATGTACCTGTTCAACTTTTCTACTCCATAATTTTTTGGTTGTAAGTTCCTCATCAATGTCTGAATAAATGCTGAAAATAAAGAAAAAGAAATCATATTGCGCCTTGTCCAGGTGAATTAATGTGTCACCCAGCTTCTGAAACGGTCCCTCAAGTAGGGCCCTCGTGTGTCTCATACCGTTAGCGTTTTGCCAGAGCCTGGTAAATTCCTGGTTCAGCCATTCCTTAGCCAGGCCCTTTAACGCATGGGTTGAGACACCAATAGGGTGCTTCTGGTATGGCTGGGAGCTTGTGGCCCCCAGTCGCTCCAGTTCATTCGCCCTTTCGTTATCTAAGATACCAGCGTGACCTGGTACCCATATCAGCTTGACTCTGTTATTTAGAGATAGCTGTTTCAGAGTCAGTGTGCAGTCCTTGACTCTGTGGAGGGCTCTAAGCGCAGCAATGCTGTCACTGCAGATGTAGATGTGTTTGCCCGAATAGGCCCTTTCCAAGTTATATTTGGCGCAGGCCCAGATGGCAAACACTTCTGCTTGGAAGACCGTAACGTGATGGCCCAGTTTGTAGGTCATTTCGACCTTTGCCAGATCCGGTCTTGGAGCCGTCTGTGAACCAGACCAGCCCCCCCGGAGTCAGGATGCCGCTAGGGTCTCCCAGCCATTTCTCCCTATCTGGGATGATTAAGTCATATTCCCGTCTGAAGAGGTACTCCGTCTTGCAGCGGTCACCACCGTGGGTCAGAATTAGCTCCGATCCCCGATCACTTAGGATCTCGGTGTGGCCACCGCTCGCCGGGCACCATTCTTCAGCTTGATGCAGGCGGATGGCCGCTCTCCAAGCCGTTGCCATCACTGTTAGATGGGGTGGTTTGATATCGAGCAGCGCACCTATTGCCATAGCGGGCGTGGTGGGGAGTGCAGCTATTATCCCCAGCAACGCCATTCGTTATATTCTTTCTATTGTCCTTCTGTGTGGTCCCCTCTTCATAGAGGTCCACCACACAATCGAGGCGTATGTTATAATATGTTCAAGGATGGCCTGGTATATCCACCTGACCATCCTTGATTTGAGTCCCCATGTGGGGCCGTCAAACAGTCTGCGGCAGGCCTAGCAGATGCTAATTGCTTTCTGGGTCTGCTTATTCACATGGTTCTTCCAGGTGAGTGTTTTATCTACTATTACACCAAGATATTTTACCTCATCTGTGAGTTGTAGTTGCGTCCCAAAAAGATGAGGAGCCTTAAAATAAAAGCGTCTTCTCTTTGTAAATAAGACCAACTCCGTTTTGCTCGGGTTTACCGAGAGCGAGTGTGATCGACACCAGGATTCCACAAGTGTGACCTTTTGCAACCTCTTCGCTAAATCCAGCGGGTGTCTGCCTCTGACCGTGATCGTAAGGTCGTCGGCGTAACCCTGACCCGCAAAGCCTTCTGTAGTGAGTATACGTATGAGTTCGTCAACCACGAGGGTCCACAGCAGGGGGAACAGGACTCCTCCCTGCGGGCAGCCCCTCGCGACGTCGGCCCTCACCGTCTCCTCTCCCAGGTTGCTGTGACTGTTCTGTTCGTCAGCATATTGTAGATCCATCTTACGACCGACTCCTTAATCATGTATCTCTTTGCGGCTTCCTGTACAGCATCGTGAGGGGTGTTGTCAAACGCCCACTCGATATCGAGGAAGATGCAGAGTGCAGATTCACCGTTCGACAGTGCACCTTCGATAGAACCTACCAGGTTGTGAAGTGTCGTCTCGGTGGATTTGCCGTTTTGGTAGGCGTGTTGAGAGGGGTGCAGCGGTTTGCTGGCCAAAACCTCGTCTCTGATGTACCTATCAACCAGCCTCTCCAGCGTTTTAAGCTAAAAAGAGGTGAGGCTGATGGGTCTGTACGACTTGGCAAGGTCATAGTTGTCCTTCCCTGGTTGCGGGATAAACACTACCTTGGAGTATCTCCAGGCTTTGGGTACATAGCCCTTCGCTAGGCAGGATTTGAAGATCTGGCCCAGGCGCCTGTACAGGTCCTCTCCGCCCTCTTGAAGGAGTGCTGGGAAGATCCCGTCAGTGCCTGGGCTCTTGAATTTTTTGAAGGAGCCGATGGCACACCTCATCCTGTCCGTGTTTATCACCTTTTCAGCTATTCCCCAGTCCGCTGGAGCAGGGTCGGTGCGCGCGGTATCGCTACGGCGCCGCTCCCGATCCTCTGCTACTGAGCCTGGGAAATGTGTTTGAATAAGGTGTTCTAGTGTTTCTCTGTGATTGTTCGTCAGACTTCCGTTTGGGAGTCTGAGGCGATTCAACCTCGGTGAGAGGCCTATTGCGAAGACCTTCCTTAACCTGGCAACTACAGGTAGTGCCTCGGTTTCTTTGCAGAAGGTCTTCCAGGCCGTCCTCTTGCTGGTTCTTTTTAACTTTTTGTAAGCTTGCTGGGACTTTTTGTAGTTGTCCCAAGCTGGCTCCGTATAGGCCTTCATGGCTTTATTCAGTAGTTTGCGGGTGTCGTTCCTGGCTTGGTCCAATTTCTTGTTCCACCAGGGGACCCTATTGCTACTGTTCCTGATGCTGGCCGGGCAGGCAGCCTCATAGGCTTGAGTAATGACGGAGTTCAGATGCTCCACCGCTTGCTCAATTTCGTCTATGGTCCTAGGACGCTGACCCTCTTTATAGAGTGTCCAGTTAGTGACCTTTGGGTTCCTGTAAGCCTCACCAGTGCCGCCCTCCCTGTCGCCTGTTAATTCAAAAGTGATAAGGCGGTGGTCCGAGAGTGTGCTCTCGTCCCGTATCTGCCAGTGTTTAGTGACGTGTGTCACCTTGGCGGAGCCCAGGGTCAGATCAATCACCTCCTGTCTGCTGGAGGTAACAAAGGTGGGAGAGGAGCGTATGTTAAGGATCTCCAGGACCGTGGTGGCGAGGTACGCCAGCAATGCTATGCCTCTACCGTTGGTATTTGTACTGCCCCATACGGTGCACAGTGGCGAATTTGCCCGAATTCGTGGCCAAAATTAATATTTTGGTATCTGATGCAAATTAATGAAATAACTTACAGTATTATGGTTCTAGAATGATAATAATGTACTTTTTTAATAAAAAATATTAATTTCTTATACAATATGACTTTAAAATCATGTTTAAATTATTAGATTGAGTAGCATATCTTTTCTTTTTACATGGATTGATTTTTTAGAGCATTCCACATGATGAAGTGTTAAATTTCAATATTAGAAGAAGGAAAAATGTACAATATAATACACATATACATTAATATACATGAAACAAATATGTCACGTCCTGTGACGCATTCTACATACATATAAATAAACATAAATTTCCTTAATTTTGTAATTGATTTCACAATTCAAATCAGTACAACATATGTATTATCACGTCCTGCGACGCATTCTTGGAACTCCTATTTCATCAACCAAATTCTTTAAACTTCCATTGCACCATCCAAATTCATCGTTCTGCAAATTCTGAGTGAGCAACTCAGCCGGGTCGTCGTACGGCGAGAACGCTGACGATCCGAATGAGGTGGTTCACCCGAATTGCCAAATCAAATGTCGACCTCATTTATCAATACAAAATAACGCGACCGGGCCCGCCCGCACACAGTCAATTTTACCAATAGTTCTCGTAAGAAGTTCTCATAGGCGCAGTTCGAAATTCAAGTACAAGTACAAAAATCCGCGAAGTACCGTTCCGAGTTCAATCCTCAAGAATCTACACGACTCTGCTACGAAAGCTCAGTGCTTCGACAGAGCAAGATTCCGGTAACTCGATTAATTAAATAAGTCTAACCTATATAACTCTGCTACGAAGCACAGTACTTCGACAGAGCAAGGCTCCGTAACCTTCAATTGTAAAACGCTAACGAATCGAAAGACTGTACCAGTAACGAATAAACATTCATTGTGATCGAAAGTGCGTGATCTTCACTCGAACATCTACCCTACCGCTCCAACACTTGGACGACACACCACCACAGGTTCCGTCCATAGATAGGTTCTACTCATCCAGCGAAAGGTAAGTGAGAACCCCTATCTATCTGTCAACGTAGATCAAATTTCATAAAGTACGCCGAGGACTCAGTGAGAGAGAGAACTCCGCGACTTCACAAATAATATTTACAGATAAACATACATATATATATATATAGATTGTTCCAAAATATTCTAAAAAAATTTATTCTAAATTGTTCTAAACATCATTCCCGTTCTTCTTCTTCTATTTCTTCTTCTTCTTCTTCAAATTCTAGAATATTTGGAATGTCGAAGAATTGAATAACATCCGGAGGATATGTTTTTCCTTTTTTCGGCCATACTTTCCTCGTGCTGCTTATATATGGATCTGACGATACCAATAAATTGTGATAAATGTCCTCCATAGTTTTTATTCTAGAAAATTTTCTAGAATGATGCTCCCGAAACTTCTTAATATCTTTATTCCGGGACTCTTGAGCTTCTTCACCTAGTTGTCCGATTGGAAGGATTGCGCGTTTAATTATGTCTCCAGAATGAAATAATATTACAGTAACTTTGACTTTTTTCTATTGGTTCAATTAATATTGTGGAGGTGGTGTACTGACGTGCTAATTGGCTTATGGGGGTGTGTCTAATTTTCCTAAACTGAAAATTTCAGTGGAAGGAGAAAAAAGGGACTTTCTGTAAACAGGTACAAAAAGAAATGCTAAATGTGGAAAAGAACTCCAATGCCATAAATGTACCCTTCGTCATATTGCCAGAACTATGCAACCGTAGGATTGAAAATACAAAACAGGTAACAGACTGTATTCATCGCCTGTGTTATAAACATGCCCTACTCATCAAATTGCTAGGACCTTTTAACCGTAGGAATAAGAACATCAAGCAGGTAAAGCAGCGTACTCGCCATCCTATGGTATAAACGACCCGCTCCACGAACCGTGCGGCCAGTAAACAAATGATAATAACTCATAAGGTCGCAAAAAGTCGCAGCTAAATGAAGCAGATAATTGTTCAGTAATCTTCAAGGTTTCATTTAAAAAAAAAATTACCGGTCGATCTTGGTCGATGGACAACTTTTTCATTAATCAAGTAGAAAAATGTATAGGTCTTGTATTCTTATCTATCGTACCTTTAATAATTAAGAAAACGTAATAACACTGGGATGTATATTAACTAAGAACATGCTAGTTTACATCAATACTGATAAACTAGCATCATGGCCCGATAAAAAATCACTAAGCTACTTTTAATTATGGTCGAAAAAACTGACGTTACAAAAATGCCAACTTTGAACTCGTATATCTCTAACAGAATTACATATAAAAGATTGGCAATAGGGGGGAAATATGCTCTGATAATTCATAAATGAAATACGCTACAAAGATTTTTCAAATTCGCAAAAAAAATTTTTTCACTTTTGGCCACGAATTCGGGCAAATTCGCTACTGTGCGGTGTGGTGCGAGTTGGCGTCGCAACCGATCACCAGGTGCAGACCATTGACAGCACAGTGATCTATCAGCACCCTGAGGTCCCTCGTAGGTGGAGGTTCCCCGGAGTCATACGGCAGGTATGCCGAGCATACCACCAGCTCTGACGTGTTCCCACCGAGGTTAAGTTTAACCTTAACCGCTGAAAGATCAGCTGTACAGAATTCAATAAGTTTCAGGGCCGCTATCTCTTTCTTAACGAAGATACAGGCCCTGGGCCTTGTGGATGTGGCATCGTAGTAGAGTGAGCCGCACCCCGTGTTTAGCCCTCCTACACGTTCCTTGTGGATCAAGGTTCTTGTATGAGGGCTATATCCGTCTGCCCCATCGTTAGGCGGCACAGGAGAATGTCCGTTGCCGCCTTGCAATGTTGCAGGTTGATCTGCGAGAACCTGGTACCATCTGGCACCTTGTTGGTGTCAGATCTGGTCCGGTCTCGCTTGGTCGGAGTGGGTGTATTATGTTCCCCGCCGGGGCCCATTACACCTACATATGAGAGGGACCCTTACCGGGGCCCATCCCTCTCCTTCCCCTGGTACCGGCCTTCAGGGTGTGTGTCAGGGTACGTTGGTTCCCCTTCTGCAGACTCAGAAGCCCGGTCCGTTTCGTCGCCTCCGCCGTGGTCGGCCTTCCCCTTGACATTCCTGCCTTGGGGACGTTCCCACTGGACGGAGGTTGCGTTCCGACGGCCGCTATCTCTGTGTTACAGCCCCTGGGTGGGGTGGGTGGGAGGGTGTCGGCGCGGGGGGCGATGGTCTCCGAGGGCGCCATTGCCAGCGCCCACACCGCTCACCACCGCCTTCCCTTCCTCCGTCACCGGGGCTGTTGGTCCCGGTTTATTCCCGGCGACCGTATCAGGGTTCATCGTGTCCTCCGTGGTCCCGGCAGGTCCCTCTCTAAAGAGTGCCCGTTGCAGTTCCACGTGGACCTCCGAATCCTGCCTCTTAAGGAGGCCGTGTGACGCAGGGTCAACCCTCAGGACGAGAGTCACCGAGTTCGGTCCCTCCCTCCTGCTCCACACTCTCCACAGGTTAGTGTGGAGCCCCGGGACCCTCCATCATTCTTAACATGGCCTCCGTCGCCACCGGAGGGCCGGGGATGACTGTGACCATCCTTTTGAGCTTAGGAAGGCGCCGGCCGTCCATCACCTGGAGGTCCGCCCCCTGCCAAGTCTTGATAGTGATGGCAGTGGCCCTCAGCCGTTCCACCGCTCCGGTGTCCGCACAGGTCACAAGTAGCAGGCCCCTCCGAACCGGCACTCGTCGAAGCGCGGCATGGTCTTCCCATTTTGGAGCCCACATAACGCTCCCACGATCGCCTGCTCGATGGCGGAAGCCTGCGCCTCAGTGAGGGTCGACTCCAGGTAGTTGGCCGGCGCGATTGCCAGCCTCCTCTCCGCCGTCAGCGCCTCACTGAAGCTTTTTGGCGAAGGAAAGACCCTTTGCCTTTTCTTCGCGCAAGGCTGAGTGTTTGGGGAGACGGATGGTCGGGTCCTTTTGAGCCCCTTACCATCCGCCCCCTTGCCGCCCACCTGCGACGTCTCTGCGCGGGGTTTCCCGATAACCGGGCCCCCCCCTCACAGTGGGCGCCGCAGGGGCCATCCCAGCCTTACTTGTGGCCTCAGCGGTGGCAGTCCCGTCAGAAGTCCCTGGTGGCGCTAAGCGCGCCCTGCGGGCCTTCTTCCTGGCTGCTCCGCTGAGCTTTACCTTCTTCCGTGCTTCCGGGTTCGGTTCCGGGATTTCTCCCTGATCGGCCCCGGTCGCGCCGGAGGAAGGCTCCTCATTGAGGGTAAGCGTGTCTAAAGCCGGCAAGGTTGTAACCTCGCTTGCCGCGGACATGCTCACCCCAGAACCGCCCGTCAGCGGTGTTTCGGAGGCGGTCCCCAAGATTGGGTCCCTTCCCTCCTCAACCAGCCCGCTTCCGGGTGGGTTCGTGTTGGTGTTTGTTATTGTGTTCGTGTCCGTGTTTGTGTCCATGTTTTTCTGCGTGTTGTTGTTTAAAAAGTTTTTGTTGTCCATGTATGTCCCAGGAGTGGTCGGGAAGTATGGGTTCACCCCTGCAGAGCCCGCTTACAGGGGTAAGGCTAGATACAATGCGGGAACGCCTGGTACCCCAAGGGCATCGTTCGTGACACCATTACCCCGGTGTCATCCAGCTCTCGGCACGATTGCTTACACCTTAGCTTGGGGAGCTGGTCCGCGACGGGGCTTTAGTTCCCCTCTGAGGGTTTTTAGGCCTTCAGGAGTCCCTTACAGCACCCGTTGGCCGGGGCACTTCGTAGGCACACCTTCCCCGTATCCCGGTCGCCAGAGGCGTCCCGTTCTACGGTACTCGGTGCCCACTTCACGCACCCGGTCGTCCTCCTATCCGCCACCCGGAGACGTGCTCAGTTGGTGCTCAGCCTTGATCGACCAGAGGTCGTCCTGGTTCCCCGCGCCCCTTTCGGGGGTTGGGGCACTCCGAGTATTTCTTTATATGATTGCGTTTATATTCTGAAACAAAAATATATAGATGTAATATTTGCAAAATAAGATATAAGTAATAACAGTTACATTAATATTAATTAATGACTAGCGGTGGAATGTTATCGATTAGAGTGACATAGGATTTATGTTGTATAGAACGAACGTCACACGAGCGGCGACAAGACCGTGTATACCGAAACACATCTATACTTTTCAAAGCGTATTGGGATAACTAACATTCAATATGTACTTCTTATATATTTTTATTATATTCACTGAATACGAATCCGTAAACTGTTTTTCACCAGTAGCTAAAATTTTTGATTATTTTAATTGCGAAATATATAAATAAAATATTATCAACTACATATGTTTAAACAACGATAAAAGTGATAAAAATGACATTCGAAATGTAGTAGTACTCAAATATTTTTTTTTTCAATTCAAGATGTAGAAAAAATTCTAATCATATTGTTTGTGAAAGAAAGCATCGCCAACAAATTATTAATAATTAAATTAAACATTTATTGTAATAAAAGGAAATACATTCTAACAATCGCAGAAAATAAAAGCCGTTCTAGAACAATCTCGCGCTAAACCTGACAAAAAGAAAAGAATCGCAAAAAACTGTCGAACGCGGAGACGAAAAAAGGGCCTGACCCCGGCCTCCGCGCCCCACTCTCCGGCCCGGCACGGAAGAGTGTCAGGCACTCACACATAGACAAGTCGCGAAACATATTACCAAATAAGGCAATAAAAAGGTCACGGAGCCCCCTAATTGGCGCTCGGGAGCTCCGTGAAACAAATCCGTGTGCCTGCCGGAATCTATAAAAGAGCCGGAACAACAAAGGCGATTAGAACAATTAGAGTAACAATCCTTGGCGAGCGAGTACAGTATTTTTCAAAGTTTAAACGAGTTGCGCGAACAGTGACTTGTAACCACTAGCCTCCGCGGTAAGCGGCTCTTGTATTAAATAAACTGTCTCCTAGTCAAAGTGAAGCGCATTTAATTTAAAACCCGATTCACTAGCGGCATAATAGTGCGGCAAAAGCCAGCTATAAATTCGCAAACACATATGCATGTGCGATTTCATACTAAGTTTACTGTCGACTAGTAAAAATAAATAAAATTATTCGTTTGTTCCCCCATTTAATTGCGTTCGTTATTTAACACCCGAACAACGTTTCTAATAGCGGTAAACGGTTCCTATATTCGTATTCAGCACACATTCAACCATTAGAAAGCAATATTGAATCTGAATATTTTAAATAGAAATAAAAGGTTTTATTGATAATAAAAAAGAAAATATCTATTCATATTTGTTAACATATTTGTATTAGTTTTTTATTATAATAATTGTAATAGAAATTTGTTAACAATTCAAAATCTAAAGTTTGTAACGTGGTGACACCCGTGCCCCCCCGTTACAATCGCTGCGCTTTCCCCCACGTTACACTTCCACCTCGAAACCACACGTAACCCTTCCCTCACCTAACCCTTTCGCCCTGTTCACCGGTGTCGGGCCGATGGAGGCGACAGAAGACGGAAAAGGAACACCCGGAGCAGGAGCTACGAGGCCGGCGACAGACCCCTAAACCGTCCTCCAAGGAAACGGAGCAACGTGGGACTCCGAAGAAAGAGACAAAGCTGCCCAGACCATGCAAACGTCCACCCGGAGCCATCTGTCGCCGAGCCCGAAGACCTCAACCCACCCGTCATCGCGGGATATCCGCCAGCCCCATCGACCCCGAACACCGAACATCTATCCCGTTGCCGGAAGAGGCCCCCTTCCTAGTCCCATCCCCTCCCCAAAACATCCCGCGACATCCTAGGGCATTGAGCCCTAGGCTAGCATTGTATGGAGAGCGTGTAGAGAGAGTTGAAAGAGTAAGATTGAGACAAGCGATTTGTGGAGGTTGCGATTCTGTGTGAGGTGTTTTGGGTGAGTCCCTTGAATTAATAATATTGTAAAGTGAGAGTTACGGCAACGGCCACCTTCGCCCGCGTACTTTCGTGTCCGCGTATCGTCGCGAGTTTATAAAGATTTCCACGTTTTGCGAAACCCGTGTCCAACCCCTATTATTCCCCCCCTGTAGTGATCCTCCTACGCGTAACGTACGAACTTCCTGGGAACCCGTCCTAACCCTGAGCTCTCCTCTCCCCCGATACTCCTCCCTGCGAGGTATTGTAAGGGCGTAAGTGCCCCGAGACCCATCCCCTGTAAAACACCCACGACCACCCCTTTTCCCTTCCGATTCTGATCGCCACGAGACGTGGCTGGCGCCCAGCGATTATAGACGACCCGACGATAGCCAAAGCTATAGAATAAAATAAAGTTTGCGAGTAGAATTTCTATAGAGTGAACCCCCGAAAAGGGTCACAAGTTAAATAATGAAAATAATAAGTTATTCTTTGATGTAATAAAAAGTAACTGTAATAATACACCAACTAAATAAACCGTACCACCAGCCATTAAGGATTATCAATATATATTATTATATACAACATATACAAAAATGAAATATTGCTCGTTTCGTACTTACCACTTGCTTCATTCACTGATCGTATGAAACTGAGTAGGAATCTGTGACTTCCAAAGGGAGAGAGTTGGTGGGGCACATTCCAGGATCGCACATATTGTTCTTTATGTTTACATTCCTGTTGGTATGTACGTAGTAGTTTATGTGGAACGTAAATATTCGTAAATATTCTATTCATCTCAAATACGCAAAAACCAAACGGCGTACAGTCAATGATAGAAATATTCATACCCTCTTAATGTAGCCAAGAAATGTAGAAAGTATAATTACAGTGAATGTAATAAAACGTGTCTAGTCACCGTTTAAAACAGAATACCTCATTTAAAATTGGACCAAATAACTTGAGGTTTTTTTTTATGGAGAAGTTATACAAATTTGTTTATTAAGATGTGTGTTCTTGTCATTTAAAAAAATTACAATTTGTTGAAATCGCGAAAAAAAATAGTAAAAGGCAATTTTTCATCTCTTTTATATGAGCCTATAATAAGAATTTAAAATATGTCTTTCGTAGATTCAAATAAGTTGTGGGTATGCAGAAAATTTTGTCGAGATCGGCCAATGCACTTAGAAGTTACAAATAATTAAAATTTCTGAAAATCACAGCTTTTCATTTTAAAATGTGACTAGTTATGTTCTTAGATGAAAAAGTCGCGATTTTCGAAGATTTTAATTACTTGGTAGTGCTAAATACATTGATCGATCTCGATGAAATTTTCATCATACACATAACACACTTAAATTTACCAATGTCATATTTTAAATTTTCATTACAAACTCACATAAAAAAGTTAATAAAAAATTGCCTTCTACTATTTTCTTTCACGATTTCAACAAATTGCAATTTTTTAAAACGACAAAAGCACATATCTTAATAAATGAATGTGTATAACTTCTCAAAAAACCTCAAGTTATTTGGTCCAATTTTAAATGATGTAATCTGTTTCAAACGGTTACCGAACACTGTTTTATTACACTCAGTATGCAACCTGTCGGAATACGTTTTTTTCGATAAAACGCAATGTGTCGCGATGTACTTTTACAATCCGACTCTGGTAAAAAAGTTGAAGATTATTCAGTTCGAAGAATAATGTAATAATTATAAAATTATACACTGGGAATTAAACAATCTTCATTTGAACCCAATGAAGAATTTATTGGCAATATTGAAAAATTTAATGTACATAAGAAAACCTGTAAACAAAAAAAAATGAGCTTCGTGAAGCAAATAAGGCAACGTGAGATAAAATCATAACGATATAAATATACGAATCAGTACCAAGACGAATAAAAAGACGCGTGGAAATGTAATTGAATATAAAGTAATGCAAATTTTAATTAAATTGCAAGTATTTGTGAATTTATGTTACATTAGATCCATTTAACATTGCCATGAGTTTTGTACTTATATCGCATTGCTCTACCTATGAAAAACGTTCATGTTCCGCGCTGACATCGTACCATCGCATTCAATGAATGAAAAACTTATTATTGCCGCAAAATTCATTATTTTCCACTTATCACTCAATGTAACGGAAATCTACTATAAGTTGGCCTATTATTGCGATCGTCCTCACAACATAAACAAACATAGCTAGAGCTCATAGACAGATCGCATACTCAGTTAAAACGAATATCTGGCAACGTTACATCTTCAATTGATTGCTACTTGATTGAATCATTTGAAAATTGCTCGAAGGTAGTCGTTTTTAACTAATGTTATTGAATTTTCTTAAATCCAAAACCGGCCACGTCTGCTTGGAGCGACTGGCAATTGTTTCTAAAATCCAGAACTGACCACGTCTGCTTGGAGCGACAAATAATTGTTTGTAAAAACAAACCAACCGCGTCTGCTTGGAGCGACGAATAATTCTTTCTAATAAATAAAAAACAAACCACGTCTGCTTGGAGCGACGAATAATTGTTTGTAAAAAAAGACAAACCGACCACGTCTGCTTGGAGCGACCAATTGTTTCTAAAATAAATAAAAAACAAACCAACCACGTTTGCTTGAAGCGATGGGTAGACCTACAAAACATGCATCCCGTATGAGGAAGTATCGTGCGAATCAATCAAACGACGCCACGCAATTACGTCTGTACAAAAATTGCAAAAGAAATACAGAAACACGATGTCATGAAACTATTAACGAACACCATTTGAGATTATCGGTAATGCGAAAATATATGCGTTCAAAATTATTGCGTGAAACGATAGAGGAGAAGAAACGTCGCCTAACCATAATTTATAATCGTTTAAAGAACGAATCTGTCAGAGAACGATCATGTAGGCTTCGATTAATCAGTAGGCGCCTAGCAAACGAATCTGCTGAGGAACGATCACGTAGATTGAGATTAATCCACAGACGTTTAGCGAACGAATCTGCTCAGGAACGATCACGTAGACTGAGGTTAATCCACAGACGTTTATCCAATCAATGTGTTGAAGAACGTTCACATCGTCTAATGCTCATCAAAAATCGTAATCGTAAAGTATTTTTAAGGGAAAGTACCGAATCAAAAACTACACGTTTAAGAGATATGCGCGAACTAGCTAAATACCGAAGGAAAGAACGTTTCCTCCAGGAAGATTACTTTGAATCGGCTATTAATATTTTTGCTGATGTACCGTGTGCAGTGTGTTGCAAGACTTTATATCCGCAGCAACGTTATGCTTTACACACGCAGTCTTTGTCTGGTCTAATTTCTGCAAATCTAATGAAATCAGAGAAGATAACAACATGTTCTCGTTGTCTAAATCATCTTAAAAAGGACAAAGTTCCATCACAGGCATTTTGGAATAAAATGGAACTAACTTCTGTACCTCAGGAGATAGCAGATTTATCGGAAATCGAGAAACAAATGTTGTGCAGAATAGTGCCGTTTCTTAAAATCATGAAAATTCAAAATCGCTTCAGTCAGGATTGGTGCAAAGGTCAGGTAGTCGTATTTGCCCGCGATGTGTTCGAAGTAGCCGAGCAACTTCCAGTCCAATTAAACCAAACCGGTATAATGATTGTAGTGGAGAGTTAGGAAACTTTGGAGCGACAGCGACAATTTAAAATAGATGTCGGAAAGCTTCGGGTAGCCTTACAATGGCTATTACAAAATAATGCTTTGTACAAAGACGTACAACCATGTTTTTCAAACATTACCAGTAATATTTTCGAAATAGCTCATGTCATTGAACAGCCGCCTATTGTAACAGAGGAAATTGAAATCGCACAAAGAAATACTGAACCAAACAATAGATTTGTAGACGTTGGTCAGAATGTAGCTATTTTACGAGGCACGTTTCATCAAGCTAGCGATCGCTTCAATATTGAATCTCGTGGTAAGCAGTGTACTGGCATAACTGCAGTTGCATGTGTTGCGTTTCATTCCCTTGATCCTAGTACGTGGTGTACTAGTGATGTCGATTATGTGGTTATAGTAGGAGATAAATATTATCGCGATTGCATTGAAGCGCGAAGTATTCCTAACCCCAACGAAATCAATGTAGACTATTTAGCCGCAACTGAATTATTGCCACATGTAACATTTAATAATAGGCGAGTCAGTATTAACGTTGACTATGAAATGTCGGTAAATGGTCACATTGATATTGATAACGGTGATGATGGATTTCCAAATTTAAAAAATGGTTTGATTACATTTTTTCAACGGTATATGTACGGAATTCTTACTGCGAATCTTACATCAATAGCCGTACCATACAGCAACCAGTCGGAGGCCATCTGTTATTGGTTGTTTGATTCCCATGCAAGAGGTCCAAAATGATATAAAGCACCGTTACGGAGCACCTCAAGCTGTATGAAATTTACTACTATTGATGTTTTACACGCCACCTTGCGTCGTAATTTGTATGCGAAAGATGGCAACAGTAATGTATTAAATATCTACTCATTAACCTCCTCAAGCACTTCGACGAGTCTGACTCGTGATGAAGATTTTGGCCCAAACATGAATATCACGAGTCTGACTCGTGATCAGATAGTCGGGCGAAACATGAATATCACGAGTGAGACTCGCGAACAGACTCGTGAGTTCAACAGTAGTAACGCATAAAAGTGCCTATATATCAGATATCAAAGGTTTTTACATTTCGGCACGTATTGCGACTGTTCTCGAGCGTCTTGTCTGTTTAGCGCGCATTGACGACTACCGTTTGGGCCCGAGTTTCGTCGATCAAAATGGCACGGGAAGGGGTTAACACCTGTAACAATTGCATCCGAGAGAAATAGATCTTCACTAGTAGAAAGAATGCAACATCTATCAGTTGTGACCCCACGAAATGAATCCGACGCAACACAAATTATTTTTACGTTCGATTGACGAAGGTGTTCCCAACATCGATAATATCATCTCTAGAAGTAATAATAATAATAATAACGCAGAAAATGACCCGATACAACTGGCAAATATACATAGAAAAACAGCGCCTCCTTTGAACCTAGAGGGAGAGAGAAAAATTGAAGAACTGTGTTGGTACTTCCTGTTTCCAGATGGAAAAAATGGATTCAGAGAGCATCGTGACATCCCAATAACACCATTAGATTACTTCCAAGCACGTATTCTGAGCAATGACAAACGGTTCCAACGAACAGATTATCTGTTCTTCGCATTATCTGTGGTTGAATATTACCCCGCAAAAGCTAGCATTTCAGTGTGATGTAGAATGCGCCAAGGTGAATATACTCCAGAGGGATTAGTAGACAACATACATCTCACAATGAGAAACATAAGAGGATCGGCATCATACTGGAAACGATGCTGTTCGGAATTAATCGCCATGGTCCGAAGTCTTGGACCGCCCACATGGTTTGCTACGTTCTCTTGTAATGATCTAAACTGGCCAGATATGTTGAAGGCATTACTACTATCCGAAAGTCAATCAACGACCGAACTTGAAAACCTAACGTTTGCAGATCGACTACAGTTGCTTCAGAGACACCCGGTAGTTATCGCAAGACAATCTACGTTACGCGTAAACGCGTTAATGCAGTATTTAAAAAACTCGCATTGCTTAGGCGGCGTTGTTACCGATTTTTGGTATAGAATTGAATTTCAAAATAGAGGAGGTCCACATTTGCACATGCTTATTTGGTCTGCAAACCTACCTGATTTCCTAACCAACGAAGGCCAAAACGTTATTGAGAAAATTGTATCTTGTTCATTGGAAGTCGAAAATCACGATATGAACGATATAGTTCAAAAAGTCCAAATTCATAAACTTTCTCATACATGTTACAAAGATCGTAATAATCGTTCTTGTCGATTTGGATTCTCCAGACCGATAAGTGAAAGAGCGATGTACTTTGGCCCATATGACACACTTGCCAACAACGGGCGTTTCTGTGTACTTAAGAGAACCGCAAATGAAGTTATGGTGAATAATTACAACCCAAATCTTTTAAAGCTTTGGAAAGCAAACATGGATATTCAACCATGCGGAAATGTTACAGCTGTCGCATATTATATTGCTAAATACGCAAGTAAATGCGAGCCGCAGGACACAGGAAATATTATTAAAGAAGCCGTTTTACGAGCGAAACGCCGAAACGATACCATCCGAAATCAATTATTTTCGGTATCTATGGCAATTCTATCTCAACGTATGCTCAATGCTATAGAATGTGCTTATCGATTATGCCATCTGCCTCTTAAAATAAGCTCGCGAAAAGCTGTATTTACAAACAGCTGTCGGCCTGAGCAGAGATATAGAATTCTGCGATTTGAAGAAAATGGAACATCATTTTTCAATAACATATTCGATCGTTACGTTAGATCGCTAAAGAGTTTAGCCGAATTTGCTATCCGATATAAAACAGTTTCAAGTGAAATATGGGCAGAAGAAGATGGCGACGCAGAACTTAGAACTGACGATGAAGAAATTTCGAGATCGAAGTTTATAAAAATGAAGGACATTACCCGAATGCGAGTAAGAAATAAACCAGGTGTACTCCGCCACTGATATTATACCCTGAACAGTGATAGAGAAGGATACTTCTATAACTTAATAGTGTGTCACATTCCATTTCGTGATGAAAGTACACTTATGTCCGAAAACGAATCTTCAGAACAAGGTTTTCTTCGACAGCAACACGAGTTGAAACCTATGTTGGGTAACGCAACCGTCGAACAATTTACTCACGCAGAGCAAATTATTGAAGCGGCGCTCGCCCAGGCTGTAGTTTTGAATGTTGTACATGAAGAAGAAACTAATGAACATTTAAAAGATCCAGTCGGAATTCATGCCGACGAAACAATATATTATGATCAAGGTGATTTATATGAAGATCAACAGCAAGAAACAATTGCAATGCCAGAAGACGTGTTCCTTAATAGTATTCGAAGTCTTAATATTCAACAGAAAGGCTTATTAAAATCAGTTTCCGCAGTAATTGAGAAAGATATTAAACAAAATGATGATGATGAAAATACCGAACAAATGTTGCTTTTTATTACCGGAGGAGCTGGTAGCGGTAAGTCGTTTATTTTAAAATTACTTGTTGAACATGTTAAACGCTGCTATAATCCTACAATTGATACGATGATAAAACCATCTTTCATTGAAGCAGCTTCTTTGACTGGCGTCGCCGCCCGTCAAATATTCGGAAAAACTTTGCATTCCTTGTTCTCGTTACCTATTGAAAAAGGTACTGCAATGACCTATCAACGACTGACAGGACAGGAGAGAGGCGGACTGAACAGGAGAGACGAAAGTGGCGTCATACAAGGTGGTTGATTATCGACGAGATATCAATGGTATCTTATGAGAATTTGCGAATAATTCATTTAAGATTGCAAGAAATCAAAACAAATGATAAACTATTTGGTGGCGTAAATGTACTTCCCTTTGGCGATATCATGCAGTTGCCCCCAGCAAAAGGACACTGGTGTTTTGTACAGCCACATTGGTGTACTGCAGAAATTAATTTATGGCATCAATTTTCATTCTGCGAACTCACCATTAATATGCGACAAAGAGATGACGTTGAGTTCATCGATTTATTGAATAACCTTCGGTTAGGGGAAGTGACAACTTCTCAACTGGAAATATTATGCGAACGAAGAAGAGTTCCTCTAACCGGAGAGTTCGAGGATGGTGCAGCAGTAAGAATATTCCCAACGATAAAATTAGTGGATGAATATAATTCAAAAATGACTGATGAATTAGCAAAATCACATCGAATGTACGTCATTGATGCAATAGACGAATCCCGTGAGGCAGCTACATATGGAAAAAGGCCACCAGAAAATGTCATACCTGCAAATGTAAATAATTGTGGCGGACTGTTACATACAATAACATTAACTGAAGGATCGCGAATCATGCTGCGACGAAATATATCAATTTCTGATGGTTTGATAAACGGCGCAATGGGAATAGTGAAGAAATTTACATGGCCGGCACTGCGAAGAGATCAACTAGAACAGGGAGAGTTGCCGGGCGCAGTACTTATAAAATTTGATGACGAGTCCATTAGAAATAGATTTAAAGATATCGACGGTTACATCCCAATATCTCCAGTTGTAGCAACGTTTCAGGCGACGAAAGTTTATGGGGACGTCGAGCACAGAATGTTACCACTTATTCTAAGTTGGACAGTAACGGTGCATAAATTACAAGGGACCACATTAAACAAAGCTGTAATTGATCTTGGCAAAGAGAGTTTTGCAAAAGACCAAGTTTACGTCGCTCTTAGTCGTGTCAAATGTTTAGATGGTTTAGCTCTATCTGATTTAGCACCAAACAAAGTCCTCGTTAAACCGCATGACGAAAGAGCACTCGCAGAAATGCAAAGATTACGACAGTTACTTTTGCAAAGAAACAGTCCAAATTAGCTTCCAGTGACTGATACGTGAAGAAGGAAGCCAACCCTTCTTTTAGCGACCAACTGGTAGAGAAAATGACGAAGACTTTTTTTTTTTCATTTCACGGATAATGTTGAAAAGTCACAATCGGTATATTCCCTGTAGAGTAAACGCCGAAAAGAATATAAATAAATGAAGCCGTACGTTTTCTTGCAATAAAAATTGGCAGGAATGAAAAAATGCAAAATGTTTTTTGAACCGAACCAATCGGGAGACATACTTTACAAGATGCAAAAGGTTTCGTTCCGATTGGGCCATCCGTCTCGGAGTAATCGGCGAATATACATTTAGAAAAAAAAATTATTAGGAATGAAAAAATGCAAAATATTTTTTTTATGGGACTATTAGGGAGTTATACTATATAAGTCGCAAAAAGTTTCGTTCCGATTGATCCATCTGTCTCTACGTAACCGACGAACGTATATCGCACGTACATGAAATAGTACGTTTTTTTGCAATAAAAAGCGTTCGGAATGAAAAAATGCAAAATTTTTTTTTAACGCGACCAATCAGGAGACATACTCTACCAGATGCAAAAGGTTTCGATCCGATTGGTCCATCCGTCTCGGCGTAATCGGTGAACATACATAAAAATATATATATATATATATATATATATATATATATGCACATCGAATTGAGTATCCTCCTCCTTTTCGAAGTTGGATAAAAATAATACGGACGGACGTTAAAATTGAACCAGGACGAAATGGGTCGTCTTGCGAGCTGCCTTCGCTTTGAAATTGTTAAAAATTGATAAAAGGAATACGACGAACCTGCAGTCCACAAAATGTTTGAAGCAAAAAGGAAATAACACGAAAATTATGGAAACGCCGTGTCTCAATTTTTTTCCCTCTTGTGCTTGTTTCATCGAACGATAAATACAACAAACGAAGAAAGGATTTCTTTCACTCTGATCTCGGTGCGTACCGCCGTGGCGTCTCTGTCCTGTGATGCGAGCGCTTCCAAGGGATTTTGCGTTCGGGAATATGTACATTACGCATCGCGACATTTGGGAAGATCGTTTGCGAGAGTGCCGCGGAAAAAATGTACGATAAATGTACGATAAATGTACGATACTTATCCTCGTTGCCGTCTCTCCTCATCGTACCAAAGTCCGACACATCGAACGATCGGTGTATGTTCCCGCCTGCCCATGTAGAATTGTGCGACTGTTTATATCAGGAAAGTTAAAGAAGGGAAACCTCCGTGGTGGTGGCCATACATACACATGGTTAAAAATGAGAAAAAGAAAGCGGATCAGAGAAAAATTCAACTTCGTTTGTGTGAAACCAAAAGAGCACACTTTGAAACGAGAGAGGAAAAATTGAATACGCGAAAGGTTGATTCACGCACAGATTCTCCACGTGTTTGCTTTTGCTTCTTTTCGTTTATTTTTTTTTTTTTTGCATCGAGCATCATTCACCTTTCGATGAAACCAAAGAAATCGGCGACCTCAGAGTAGGCGAGATTACCCGCTGAATTTAAGCATCATCATATTATAACGCAGAAATATGTCCGTGAGTTACGCTGAGACGTTGTACGCATGCTCGAAAACAAGGCAGGAAATTATTATATGTGTACTCTTACAATGATAGTACAGTAAAACCGTTATTAAGGGACATTTTTTAAGGGTTACATAAAAACTAATTACGTCATCATTGTGGGTACTTCGACTACTTTTTCTTTGAATACTTTCTTTGTAATAATTTACTACGCACGTCTATCTCTTACGATTTACGACTGCACAGGGTGTCAAGGTGTTCATGAGATAATCGCGGATCCTGGGCAACAAATTTTCGAACAAATCAAAATTACTCCAATTTAAAAACTAATTACGTCATCATTAAGAGTGCCTCATTTGACTTATCTGGGTTAAGCCTCTTTGTGAAAAATCTACTGCGCATGTCTATCTCTTACGGTTTACTACTGCACAGGGGTGAAAGATTCCATAAGATAATAGCGGATCCCGCGCAACAAATTTTCCAACAAATCGAATTGATCCATTTTTACAACACAATGTAGTTTACAACGAAGTTTTTAAGGGCAGAGACTCCTTCGAGGCCTCCTCCGAATCGATGTAAGCGCCATTGGAAAGAATCGGGCAATCGTGGAAACACATAATTGAGAAATTCGACATTTGACGGTGCGACATCTAACGTCATTATACAGAATAAGAAACGAAAGTGAGGTGGCGTAGTTGTCGAATCACATCATTTTAGAGATTCTTTCGCGGTGTTGCCACATCTGTGACAATCCTGACCATCTAGCAAAATGAATTCGCTCTAGCCGAGCGAGATTTTGATTCCAGGCGGACATAGAAAAGGACAGCGCGATAGAAACAGAAGGAGCATCATGAATGAAACAACGTAGGGCCGATCGGCGGAAATGTTTATGTTCAAGTCACACACTACGACAGATTCGATGAGACTCTGTAATATACATAACATACGCGACTATAAAACTTATACGAATAAAAAGTACATGGCATTAATAATTTCAGAAAAGGAATGAACAGTAAAGACATGTAAATTGATCAACATATACAATATTTATTCATTGAAATATAATAATTTCAGAATAGGACAGAAAAATAAAGACATGTAAATTAATCTATATATACAATATTTATTCATTCAAATATAATCAATGAATATAAACAATGATTGGCCACCCGTCACCCGCCGTCCGCTTCGGCCTCTTCCTTCTCCGCGGCGTCTGCATCATCGGAAATTGTTTTTATCTGAAATACAATAATGAATGTTTTATAAGAAGAAAAAACAATCGTAGGAATTCAGTGGCTACTGTTGTAAACATAATTTCCATTTCACGAAAAATCTAATTCCGCCACATTTATTACATAGAAGAATCAACGCTTTTACTTACTTGCGACGTTGACGGCCTCGGATTCTCCTTTCTCTTCCCTCTTATCCGACTTCGTTCCTTAGACCTCTTTCTCCTGTTTCTTCTATCCTCTTTCTTTTTCATTTCCTCCTTCTTTTCTTCCTTTTCTTCCTTGTCCATCTGTGAAGAAAATAATTTATGTATAGATAACGTAATATTAATTATGTAAGATTATACTTGCCGATTATATGTGATCAGGCAGCATATTTGCAGTCCATTTGTCCTGGTAACGCTGTCTTCAATATACCTATATATAATTTTTTAATTTTTTTCGAGAAGAGGAAAATGCTGTGTTTAATTTCTCAACGATAAAAATGTTCATGCAAAGATGAACGAAGATGAATGAAGATAAATATTGCAAAAAGGAAAAGTTAATGGAAATAGATGATTAAATAAATTCATTTTAACGTTTTTTGTCGGATTTTGCTTGTTTGATCGTTTTCGCCCCTTAACCGGGAAAGGGGTTAGAGAACGGATTCGCCAGAAAGTTTTTGCCGGTGCGCGACCTTGCCGAAGCGATACCTTCCGATGGTGCAACCGCGTATAGAAAAAGGTGCGAAGTGATCACGGAGGATCTTTGATTCTGAGAATTGTATTTGAATAAAGAGAAATCCAAAGAAAAGTTTAACAGTTCTTGCTAACCGAAGCAGATTGTTCGAATTTCTGCTAAACTTGTACGCTAAGCCGAGTATAAAAGAAAGCAAGTATGCGGCGGCATATTTATATTATGGTTCCTTCGTCCCCGTCGTCGCCCGCCGGTCTAGCAGCCCAGTCGGCTCGCTACATCGGCCAACGGAGCGAGTGAGATGGCTGGAGGCCGGCGGAACGAACAGCAGAAACGAAGGAAGCGATCTAGAAATTTCTAGATGACTCGTTCGACGCTCGAACATTGCTCAAATTTAGATATGTTGTATTTTTTACTGATATATAAACGTATCTCGAATAAGTCGAAGGTACTTTGGAATATTTTGTATAATTATAGGAATGAAAACTACAGGACATGAATAGTTTGAAGAATGGAATAAGAAAAAAATTATTTCAGTCGAAAAAATAAGTTTTGAGTTCTACACTCGCTTCCATCCAAAAAACCTCTTCTCGGGAATCCTTTCTTCGAAAATCTGTAACAAATTTTTTAAACAAAACAAAGAAATATAGTATGGCGTCGCGTAACTCACGAGATCGTATGATCCGTGAGTACAATTGCTATTTCGTGCAATTGTGAACCACCAACAGAGTCAGTGGTACTGCACTTTGCAGTGCAGTGCGACGCCGGACAGTAACAGTATTTTTTATTACTGTCCGCATAAGACCTTTTTTGAATTTTCATAGGTCACTATTTTAAAATGTGTATACCGGCGTCGAACAACTCACGAGATCGTATGATCCGCGAGTACAATTGCTATTTCGTGCAATTGTGAACCACCAACAGAGTCAGTGGTACTGCACTTTACAGTACAGTGCGACGCCGGACAGTAGTAATATTCCTGCTACTTTCTGAGAGAGACCTTTTGCGCTTTTCTAAGCTTGCTCTCTCCTCTGTTATAAATTGAGGCTCCCGAATGGGCATTCCCCTATTGTACCGGCTATCTATTAATTCCGGTAACATGCACAATAAATAAAATTGAATTAATTTTGGCTCCATATTCTTTTGCCAAAAGTTATCGTCTCTATTGACTCTAATGTACTTTAACCCTTTTCGGGTCCAAATACAAAATAAGCAATATTTTCTACCTGTGATATGTAATTGTCCTTGTACTTGGTAGTAATAGTAGTGGTTCCTGTTCAATGCATTTCCTTCTGCGTCTGCAAATATACGCCGAATAACTGCAACACTTTTGATTGCCTCCTCCGGCAATAAATTCTCCGCCGTTTTCGGACATTTGATTTTCACAATGCCCTCTTCGTCTATAAGTCCATCTGGCGAAGCTCCTAAGAACGGGATGGCACTATCAATAAATAATCCACATTCTTTAATTTCCACACCAATGCACACACTTAGTTCTTCACGTGCGAATTTTTCGAATTCCTGTCCGTATTGTACTGCAGGTGCACTAATCAGTCGTGGATACACTAACGATTTCACTGAATTTCCACAGAGCGTGCCAATTCGACGACGGCATATTCGTCCGAAATTAGACACCGTCAATAATTTAGATTTGTAATTCAACCATCTCGGATTTTTCGCTTGACCGATGGTTTCTTCTTCAATGGCATCTCTTCTATTTTGCCAATTCTGTAACATTTCCATATGTTTTTTTTGCTGTAATTCATAAATATTGTTAGCCATATCCGGCTTTTCAGCGTTTGGTCCGTAATTGGAATCCTTTTCAGAACGGAATTGTTTCCGCACGTGCTTCGTAATGTTTTTTTCCTTTCACTTTTCACTGTATTTCTCATTTTTTTTCTTCCTTGTATTTTCTATTTTGCGTAAAATAGCGGGCGATTTCTTGTTCATCGCCGTATTCAGACGCGACAACACTTGTTTTGTGTTATACTGTAGGACAGCAGCAGCACATCTTCCCGTGTAAGATCCCCTCTCGCCGAAATTCAATCTTTTTCCTCCTGTATATTTTGCGATGATTCCGTTGAAACTTTCTACGGCATTATTGTTGATGTTATACAGCAAACTCTCAGCATGCGCCAACAGAGGTCGAAGTATATCTTTGATTTGTTCGTACACTCCCATCTTCATCAATTCGGGAACAATGTTCTTTTCATCTTTTTTACTCGTTCCATCGCAGAAGTATTGTAGTTTTGAACAATCTGCGTGTTCACCAAAAACATGGCTAGGAACATTGTGTATGTCGGCATACAAATTCTTAATTTTTTCAGCGGTTGTTACTTGCTGACTGTATCTGTACTCTGCGGCTTTTACTATGTCCGCACGCATTCGCCGAATGCTGCTTTCAACGATTCTTCTGAATGGACCAGGTGTTGTCATCTTTACAACTTCTTTCATTTTTCTGCAAAAGTTTCGCAATAAATGATTCGTGCATTCAATTTTTTTTACACGAATCTGTGCTTTATATGGATCTGCATCTATAATTTTTTTATAAACGCTGCTGTCCCCATCAGCAATTAGTGTTGAATAAATCAGCCCACGTTTTTCTACGCTGGTCTTGAAGCCTTCGACTATAGCGTCACTTTCCATAGCCGTTGATGCTTGGCTTGCGCTCCAATTTTTAAAACAGGTGTGCTTTCGTGGCTCTTCTTTCTTTTTCGCAGCACATCGACAAATCCTGCACACCTTGTTTCTCACACCAATAAATAAAACTTTCTTCGTGTGATATCCAATTATAACGCCGACTCCAGACGCGGAATTGTACGTTCCAGTCCGGTATGATCGTTTCATCCAGCTTCCATCGGCCACAACGGGGATGTGAGGGATTCCACATCCGGAAACAATATCGCCTCTTTCAATGGCCAAGCGTTTTTCTTCCTCTGCCGCTGTTACCATTTCTTCTTCTGCAGCAACAATTAATGTTTTCACTATTTCATCGTGATGTTTTCTAAATTCTTTCTTCGACATGCAGGGTATGTTCATCGCTGCAAGGAACTCTTCCATTTGGGCATAACTGGCTCCATTCACAATTGTTCCAGCAACGGCACACTGGTTTGTTTCCATGTGATTGCTTTCGTCAGGTTCACTGTGGATTTCACCTGTATATTTGCACATATCGCATATTACACTGAGGGTGGTCCTCAGACCCGACCGTTTCATGCCGGTTATTTTCAGGTGTCTAATTCCACAGTCTTCCCTGTTTTTAGCATGGTCACCTATTTTTTGAAATTCGGCAAAAATGTGCTGCATGTCCACGATACTCAAGCCACTGGGTAGACAGAATTGTTCTTCAGGCTCGTTCGTTACAGTTTTCTCTATGATCAATTCTTCATTTTCGGAAGTTGTTCCTTCTATATTTAATCCATCTTCTGTATTGTCCGTTTCTTCAATTTCAAACAATTCTTCCGTCGTTTCTTCTAACATTTCTGTACAATTTGTCGGTTCTGTTTCTTCATCCAATGGCAAGTAAATTTTCTCGGGAGTGTATGTTTGTCCATCGGATGTTGACGGCTCGGAAATATTCTGAAGGGCTAAACGCCGTCTTCTTTCGCGACATGCTCTTTTTTTTGAATATCTTTTCGTACTAATTGGTAATTTTGGCCGACGACTTTTATTTTTTATTAAACACTGATCTTCATACTGATTTCTTATATCTTCAACCATGACAATATTTTCACTATCACTCATTGTCACTATCCCACAACAATATTCACCTCTCACTTCACTTCACACTTTCAAAGCTTTAAAATAAATTCTATGATGTAATCTATTCCTTGCTTCGAATGCAACTATCGTGAAAACTGTCGCGAAGACGTAAAACACAGTACCGAAAAACAGAGGGTACCGCGGTGGGAAGTGTTTCTAAGGACTACGAAAAAAAAAGAACAATGACGTCGATATTTATTATAAAAAAAAAGTTTTGAGGTTGGATTCATTTATAAGATTATAATTTCAGATTGTAAGGAAAAAATATAACATGAAAATAAAAATTCAATCTGTAAAATTAGAAATTAGAAAAGGGTCTATGTTATAAGTCAGTGACCACGGTCCTGATCCCCACCACCATGCCATGCGAGTGCTTTCAGCATCCATGACAAAAGACAGTCAAGCTTGAACATGGCTGAAGACAAGGTGCGTATAATCGGCAAGCAGAATGTTTCATAATATTACGTTCTTTACACAGATATTACTTTCATTACAGATGGATGTAGATAAACAAATAGAAGAAAAGAAAGAAGAAAGAGAAAAGAAAGCAGAAGTTGAGGAGAAAGAAGCAGAAAACAAACAAGACAACACAAAGAAGGCAGAAGTGCCGAAGCGACAGGAGGAACAATTATCAGCATCAGAAGTAAGTAAAAACGTAATTTTTCTATGTAATACATGTCGCACAATTACATTCACGTGAAACGGAAATCATTTCTACAATAGTAGCAAATGAATTTCCACGATTATTTTTTGTTTTTTAATAATGTCACAATTGTAATAAAATTTATTATATTTCAGATTAAAAAAATGGTAAAAAAAATGATATATGGAGGACGCCGTGGCGGCCGGCACGGAGGAAGAGGTGGGCGATGGGGCGGCCGTCGTGGCGGGAGAGGAGGACGCCGGGGCGGCGGAAGAGGCGGCGATCGCCGTGTGATTTTTAATATTTTTTAATCATTTTATTTTTTAATAAATATTTTATATTTTTAATTCTTTCATTTATTACTATAATAAACAATGTAAATTATTACATATCTGCTTATTTCTTTTTCCCTTTGTACCGAATCTTCGGCGAATGTTCGCGATGAACCCGCGGGCGAGAATATTCGCGAAAGTCAAAAGCGATGTTCCGTGCGACAAAACACAGTCCGTCTCGCCAAGCCATCGGTATCGTCAGCTTGTTTTCTCACTCGCACTTGCACGCATTACGCCGTCCGCGCGATCAGCTGTCACCGGCGAGCATCGGCCGCTGATTCTTTGTTCTGTATTTATAGACGCGTTTGGGGTTGGTATAACTGTAATGTATAAGTGTACTGTAAGAGTTAGTCAATAAATTAGTTTCAAGTGAAACTGTTGACATTATTAATGTCCTGTAGTTTTCATTATACGTTATGTGTATTATTTCGTTCTTGCTGTCTCTCTTTCGTTCGCGCTGTTCTTTTGTATGCCCGGCAGGAATCAAAATCTCGTCAGTAAATGATAGATACATAAATAGGAATACAAACAGCACATTTATATCGCCTTCTATGTCTTTTCGCATATAGAATATGCTAAATATTAAAAAATGTACAAGTTGTATAATTCATTTATCTGGCATATCTCTGTAATTTCATTGATAAAAAAAGATGATTATACATATGAATAAAAAAGATTTAAGGTTGCACACATTAATATATGTATTGTTTTATTCTCGGACTTCTTTCTCGGCTCGAGCCGATTCATTGTGTTGATGGTTACAATTGTAACAGGTGTGAACAGCGTGACAGAAGTCTAATACGTTGCGGCAACTATGCCTTACTTGTGGCTATATTCACGTAGCCGTTTGTGATGGTAAATTAGAATTTACATTTATCGACTGATTTCTGCTTTTATCGACCCTGATGATAACGTGGTCAAATATACCATCAATGCCTCTGACGGAAAATCAGTGAACTATTCTTCCGTCTATTTGACGTCTGATGCGTGCAAATCGTAAATTTCGTTTTACGTCTTCCAGAAGTGATAAATTGTGAAAAGTCGAATTTCAGTGACATTGTGCTAGTTCAAGGAAGGGTGGTCTGGTGTGCTATGGGTGAAAAAACCATTAAATCGTCCAATATTTGCTAAAATGCAGCTGAACGCAGCATTCGGCAGCCATGTTGTTTGCCTACAACATCGTCTGTCTCAATCTTACAGTGTCGAAAATATCATTTTTCTCAACGTATGGTGTTTATTAGCGTTCAAACGGACCAGACCACCCTGTGGTGAAGTCTACCCGTGGGTGCTGTACCCGCGAAAATTTCATTTGTGCAATTATCGAGACGAAAAACGAAATCTACGAAATCGAGTGTCTCTCTCACGCATGGCATATACGTGCATGCTTTCCGTTGATTGTGTGAGCGCACGCATACAGGTCATGGCAGAAGGAGTCTGTGCCCTTAATTAAAAGTTTCATTTGGTTTAATATCATGGAATTGGAGCTTGGGGTGGATGGTGGGCTTTATATTTTAATTGATTAATTCCTCGTGCAAGCACGGGGCGTTCCACTAGTATTATTAAGCGGAGGAAAAGAAATTAACCTGGATTTCCTTAGTAGCGGCGAGCGAACAGGAATGAGCCCAGCACTGAATCCCGCGGTACCGCCGCTGGGAAATGTAGTGTTCAGGAGGATCCGTTTATCTCGAGACATTGAATTGCGTCCAAGTCCACCTTGAATGGGGCCATTTACTCATAGAGGGTGCCAGGCCCGTAGTGACCGGTACGCGTTTCTGGAGGATCTCTTCTTAGAGTCGGTTTGCTTGAGAGTGCAGCCCTAAGTGGGTGGTAAACTCCATTTAAGGCTAAATGCGACCACGAGACCGATAGCGAATAAGTACCGTGAGGGAAAGTTGAAAAGAACTTTGAAGAGAGAGTTCAAGAGTACGTGAAACCGTTCAGGGGTAAACCTGAGAAACCCAAAAGATCGAATGGGGAGATTCATCGTCAACAACGCTGGATCCCGTTGGTGCGCGATGCCCCGGATGGACCCCCGGGTTCCATTAGCGAGGACGCACCACCTTCATGTCATGCACTTCTCCCGTAGTAGTAGAACGTAGTAGAACGTCGCGACCCGTTGCGTGTCGGTCTACGGTCCGAGGCGGAGCCTGTCCGTCGCTTTAACGGTGTTCGTGACAGAGCCTCGGTTGCCTGGCCGACTGGGCGACGGTACTCAGAGGACCGCCGCAAGCTAGGTTCAGTTATAATTACCCGGATGTACGGACTATGCGCCGTCCCCGGGCATGGCCAGCTGTTAGCAGGAGGAGTCCTTGGACTGGCCAAGTTTTGAATTACCGGTCGGCGACGGTATTGCTTTGGGTACTCTCAGGACCCGTCTTGAAACACGGACCAAGGAGTCCAACATGTGCGCGAGTCATTGGGATACAAATAAACGTAAAGGCGAAATGAAAGTGAATGTCATCCTTTGCGTCGACTCAGGGAGAATGGGCCTCGTTACGATTAGGTCTCGCACTCCCGGGGCGTCTCGTTCTCATTGCAAGAAGAGGCGCACCTAGAGCATACACGTTGGGACCCGAAAGATGGTGAACTATGCCTGGTCAGGACGAAGTCAGCGGAAATCCTGATGGAGGCCCGTAACGATTGTGAGGTTCAAATCGATCGTCGGAATTGGGTATAGGGGCGAAAGACTAATCGAACCATCTAGTAGTTGCTTCCCTCCGAAGTTTCCCTCTGGATAGCTGGCACTCGCTCGAACGTTATTGCGAGTCTCATCTGGTAAAGCGAATGATTAGAGGCCTTGGGGCCGAAACGACCTCAACCTATTCTCAAACTTTAAATGGGTGAGATTGCGACGACAGCCGCAGATCGGCATCGCGCATCGCGGGCCCCCGCCGCGACGGCATCCCCACTCCCATGCGATTAGACTATAAGTAGGACCGATCGATGCGTTGATCGATGAGTGGCTTCGGGGCTTCGGCCCCGAGAGGACCTCCTAGGAGGTCCGGCCCGGAGCACCAGAGCTCTCGACGCCATGGCTGACCTGGCGAAGAGATATCTGGCCGTCGCGTCGTGGCATTGCACTACGTCACGACCTAGCAGTTCCCATAGGTCCAGCAGCCGTAGCCACCTAGCCTCGTCATCTCCGCGGCTGACCCGGGGTGACCAAGCAAGTGCGTGTTCATAATCTCTGCCGCTACTTCCACGGGGATTCCGAACGCTAGCCTACCCGGTACCGCATTCTCCTTTTGGCAGTCGATTCCGCCCAGCTTCGTGGCGCTATCCAGGCTGGCCAGGATTGGTCGTCGTCTCATTCGCTGTTCGGTTCTACCTCGGCGTACGAGAAGATGAGCCGCGTGAGGCAAGCGGGCAGCAACTCCAGCGCGGCGCCAAACACCGCAGCGCGATTTAATAAAACACCGTCGGCCCGATCGGGTCAATCTTTCTCCCGACTCTTGCGTCCGGTAGTTCGACACACGATAGTGTCTCGGCGCTTTCGCTGATTTGTTCGCGTTCGCGCTCCGCGCATACGCGTATACCCGCGCTCGTATAGTTGTAAGGCGGTAGCGACCGCAGTAGTATGTAAGACTGGTTAGATATAAGTTCCGCGGAGATTCTCTTTGACGGACCGGGTTCCGACCGTAGTATATAAGTCCTGTACTCTAGTTTTAAGTAATACGGCCCCACGCGTCTAACGACCAGACGATCTTATGTTGTAGCTCGCGTGGCAGGACATGGCCGCCGCCCGACCAGCCTGACGAGCCTCACCTCATCTTTGAATAAGTATATATATATTTTTCTAATTAAATCTGCCTCGTCATCTACCGAACCTGTTCCCTTGCGAACCCTGGCGCGGGGAAACCGACCGCGGTGTGTAACGCCGTGTGCACCGAACCGACCGCCCCGTTACAAGACCTCTGATTTGCTTGCATCAAATGAAGCCATGAGATTTTATTATTGGATTACAGTGCCAAGTGGGCCAACATTGGTAAGCAGAATTAGCGCTGTGGGATGAACCAAACGCAGAGTTAAGGCCCCTAACTCGACGCTTATGGGATACCATGAAAGGCGTTGGTTGCTTAAGATAGCAGGACGGTGGCCATGGAAATCGGAATCCGCTAAGGAGTGTGTAATAACTCACCTGCCGAAGTAACTAGCCCTGAAAATGGATGGCGCTGAAGGATCGCGCCTATGCTCCGCCGTCAGTGCCAAGTGGGGCTGGACAAAATTTGGTCCTCCATGAAGCCCTGACGAGTAGGAGGGTCGCGGCGGTGTGCGCAGATGGGTCTGGGCGTGAGCCTGCCTGGAGCAGCCGTCGGTGCAGATCTTGGTGATAGTAGCAAATACTCCAGCGAGGCCGCGGAGGACTGACGTGGAGAAGGGTTCGTGTGAACAGCCGTTGCACATGAATCAGTCGATCCTAAGCCCTAAAAGAAATCCTATGTAAATGAGGTGTCCTAAAGCTCTCAGATAAAAAGCAACAACAAAACTGTTAAATATGGCTAAATCGAATTAGTAGTTGCAGAGATGCACTCCCATTGGGCGAAAGGGAATCCGGTTCCTATTCCGGAACCCGGCAGCGGAACCGCATACCATTCGGGCCTTCGTAAGAGTGTTCGTCGGGGTAATCCAAAATGACCTAGAGACGCCGTCGGGAAATCTGGGAAGAGTTTTCTTTTCTGTATAAGCGTTCAAGTTCCCTGGAAACCTCTAGCAGGGAGATAGGGTTTGGAATGCGAAGAGCACGGCAGTTGCGGCGGTGTCTGGATCTTCCTCTCGGACCTTGAAAATCCAGGAGACGGCCACGTGGAGGTGTTGCGCCGGTTCGCACCCATATCCGCAGCAGGTCTCCAAGGTGAAGAGCCTCTAGTCGATAGATTAATATAGGTAAGGGCAGTCGGCAAATTGGATCCGCAACTTCGGAATAAGGATTGGCTCTGAGGAGCGGGGCGTGTCGGGCTTGGTCGGGAAGCAGGTCTGGCTGACGTGCCGGGCCTGGGCGAGGTGAACGGTTGGCGACTTCGGTCGCGTCCCGGGATCCAAGCTCGGTCCCGTGTCTTGGCCTCCCGTGGATCTTCCTTGAGGTTAGTCTTCTAGGCTTCCGTGGCGGTTACGGTGTCATGGTCACTTCTTCGGCCGCCATTCAACGCTTAGCTCAGAACTGGCACGGACTAGGGGAATCCGACTGTCTAATTAAAACAAAGCATTGCGATGACCCTCACGGGTGATGACGCAATGTGATTTCTGCCCAGTGTTCTGAGTGTCAACGTGGAGAAATTCAGAAAAGCGCGGGTAAACGGCGGGAGTAACTCTATGACTCTAGAGTAACTACACTTATACCGAAAAAGTACGGTGTTGAAAAACCAGAAGACTACAGACCCATAACAGTCTAATCAGTCACCACCAGGACCTTCCACAAAATACTGGCAAGGCGCCTTACTAATATGGTTGCGCTCGATAAAAGGCAGAAGGTTTTTCTATCGACGGATGGATGCGCCGAACACACTTTCGATCTAGACCTAGTTCTTCGGTATCACCGACAAATCTTCAAGCCGTTATATATGGCGTTCATGGATATCGCCAAAGCTTTTGATTCCGTCTCACGCAAAACCATTAGAGACTCAGAGGTTATAAGACCCACATGCGGAGTCAAACAGGGCGAACCCCCGTCGCCTATGATATTTAATATGATTATGGACCGACTCCTCAAACGACTACCACCCGAGGTGGGCGTCGACATCGGGAATGTTCGCTATAATGCGCTCATTTTCGCCGATGACATAATCTTCCTGGCCGCAACACCAAATAGCCTGCAACTAACAATCGACATAGCTTCTGAATTCTTAGCGCAATGCGGGCTATTTATAAACGCCACCAAATCTTTCGCCGTTGCATTATGGAATGTACCGCATGTCAAAAAGTCTGTGGTGGATAAAGAAACCCAGTTTAAATGTCGCGGACATAAGCTCCCGTCTCTCAGAAGGGAAGATGAATGGAAATACTTGGGAGTCCCATTTACGCCTGGGGGACGCTCTATAACTCAGTCCGAAGTTAAACTGAAAGAGGCAATAGACAAGCTCACCAAAGCACCCTTAAAACCTCAGCAAAGACTATTTATCTTACGGGTAATTATTTTACCAGGACTATACCACCTACTGACCCTGGGTACCACCACGCTGAGTAGACTGAAGAAGGTAGACAAAATGGTGCGCGCTGCGGTGAGGAAATGGCTCCGCCTCCCGCATGATACTGTTAATGCCTACTTTCATGCAAGTGCCAAAAACGGAGGTCTGTCAATCCCATCCATGAGATGGCTGATGCCTCTCCACAGAAGGGTGAGGCTTCAAAAGCTCACAAGGGAAGGTCTACCAACCAACTTATACCTCACCCAAGAAATTCAACGCACTATTCGCAGATTGACAGAAAAACGTATTGACATAAGCACTTCGGAGCAATTAGAAAACAGATGGCCCACAATTCTCCATTCATCCATTAATGGGAAAGGCCTCAGAGAATCAAGAATGGTACGCCAGCAACACCAATGGATAACCGATGGGAACCGCTTCTTAAGCGGCAGAGATTTTATAAATGCAGTTAAACTACGCATCAATGCACTTCCGACTAGGTATAGGACATCGCGTGGTAGACGCGCAGACCGTACCTGCAGAGGTGGCTGCAACGTAGCTGAAACGCTCAACCATGTGCTTCAACAATGCCACCGAACACACAGAGCTAGAATAGAGAGGCATAACGCTGTAACAGCTTACGTTAAAAGAGCTCTGGAGCAAAAATACGAGAAGGTCGAGGCTGAGCCTCACTTCAGAACAGCCGAAGGACTTAGAAAGCCCGACCTCGTAGCTAAACAAGGAACCACGGCAATCATGGTTGATACACAAATTAGTGAGCACATGGATTTAGATACATCGCACAAGAACAAAGTCGAGAAGTATGAACACCTACATCATGCCATAAAGGAAAGATACGGCGTCCGCGACGTATCCTTTACAACTGTCACGCTGTCATATCACGGTGTATGGAGCGAAAGATCAGCCAATGAAATAATAAGAAGAGGTATCCTTAAAAAGAACGAGTTAGAAATTGTGGGAGGACCAAACAGCTTTTGGAGGTTCAACAAAACAACATCTACCAGGATAAACACCATCCCGCCAACAGGTGTAGGATGAGCAAAGAAACGCTAAATCGGACCACTTTGGTGTTGCCTGCCATCTCAGGCATAATACGATGGATTTTTAGTGGGTATGTCCTGTGAAAATGGATGAGTCCCACACAACCGGTTGACATCCGACCGGTATGCGTAATACATTTCTCCATCTAAAAACAAAAAAAAAAAAAATATACTAGCAGCACGACTTATATTAAAGCAAATGATACCCGCGTAGAAACTCAGATTAAAAGAGGCGTCAAGCAAGGCGACCCTCTATCGCCATTACCATTCAATCTTTGCATTGAGCAACTTTTAGAGGATTTGCAAGATAAAACCTCAGGCTTGAGCACTAGCCTGGATCATAATAATACGGTGTCAGTTCTGGCATTCCCCGATGATATTGTTGTACTAGGCATAAATGAATAAGAAGCACAATTCCAGCTAGAAATAATATATAAATATCTAAATAACTTAGGGATGTCATTATCCACTTCCAAATATCTGACATTTGAAATTAAAACGCATCGTGACACATGGTACGTCGTGGATCCCAACTTAAATATAAGCGGGAACAAAATACCCGAAGCTGATTCAAGCACTGCTTTTAGATACTTGGGCGCAAAGATTGGCCCTTGGAAGGGATTCGAGAGTGGCATAGTAGTGCCTGATATTATTAATATAATAAAAAGGATAAGGAAAATGCCACTTAAGCCATATCAAAAGATAGACCTTTTTACCTCGTATATTATACCGCATTTTATCTAAGGTCTACTTATTTACCCACCAGGAGATTCCACTTTGAAACTACTAGACTCCGAAATCAGGCAACAGATAAAGGAAATACTCCATTTAACTCCGTCCACAGCAACGGGCTTTTTCTACACAAAAAAAATCAATGGCGGCCTAGGTATCCCAAGACTAGAAATAATTATAAAATTAGGAGTGCTAAGAAGTGCCATAAAAATGAAAAGCTCGATAGATCCGGCGGTAAAAAATATAATAAGCTTAACTACGGCGGATAAATAATTTTTAAAAATCACGAACTCTCTGCGCATAAACTGGCCTGCGACATTAGATGACATTGAGGCTGCACGTAGAAGATTAAGAGCCCAACCGAGTAAAGAATGGAGTGTACTACGTATCCAAGGACAAGGTACAAATGAATTTTATAAAGATCCAGTTGGTAATAAATGGTTGAGCCAGCCAACCCAGCTCAAGGGAGCGAGATTTATTGACGCAATACGCTTAAGGACGAATACTATGGGTACAAGGGTTGTTTTAAATAAGACCAATAAAAACATAAATCCAATATGCAGGCGGTGTCACCTGCAACCTGAAACTCTGGGGCATATATTAGGACAGTGCTATCACACCTAAGGTTTTCGAATTAAACGGCATAATGAAATAAGAGATCTTTTAGCAGTAAACTTGGCAAATAAGAATCAGTTTACAGTAGAACCAACCTTAACCGTACGGGATGAACTCCGAAAGCCTGATCTCATAGTTAAAAATGAGAAGCAGGTGTTCATAGTCGATGTTACTATCCGCTATGAACATAAGGAGTATCTCAATATCGCGGCTGTTACGTCCCACCTTATGGGTGGTTATTTTATTGTTAATACGTTCTACGGGTTCTGCCGATTAAAACGCTCAGGCGTACCTTGACCTTTCAAGGATACATCATTGCTGCCGGCATCATAAGCCTTAAGATAAATGGAAGCCAAACGCTCTTTTACGTCGTCGACACCCCGGATTTCCCTGACGGAGTAATAGGACTCTTAGGTAGCCCGTACCTCCTGCAAGAGGAGAGCAAAATTTCTTTTCATCATAGAACCCTAGTAACGAACAAACGGCAGATTCATCCCATCGGACTCTCGAACTCACGGGAGATAAAAGAAACGCTGACCTCTTGCCAACGCAACCAGGAAGCCCCGCAAGCGCTGCTCGGTAAACAAGAAGGTATAAAACTTGCATCAGCCGATTGCACAGACGATAACGACGAGGACGCGGACCGCGCCGTCGAACGGCTGACCCAGTAAAATCCTCCGGAATCGGGTGACGATAAAATAATTTTTAACCAAGAAAAAAAACCGACTTCGAAATTCACTAAAAAGTGTAAAATACTTAGTATTTCATTTATACCAGTATTCCACAGCTATTAATAAAATCTACTTAATCGTTAAATAGGATACTAAATACATTTCAACCTTTTCGGAGGCGGCGCAAAATTAAAAACTTTTCTTCTACTAGGAAGATCCTAGTTCAGGCGTCGGCAACCTGTGATAAATGACCCATTTGATAATTTCAAGTAAACAATATTCAACGGGAATCAACATACCAATTGCGGATTAACTATACTGCAGTTCACGAGAGACCATACTTAACTCGCGCAGCTTACTAGGTCTAAGGACATTTTTAATAACGTGTGTGATTATATCGTTTTTAATAACGTTCTTACTTTACGATCATATAATTTTTTCTTTGAAAAATAATTGGAACTTCATTGTATCGTGTATCTATACCATGTCATCATCGCTTATCAATTATCGTACGTCATATATTTCTGTCCACCATTTATATGATCGCAAAATAAAAAGCAAGCTGTAGAGGGGAATCACACACGTTATTAAAAGTCTCCATAGACCTAGTGAGCTGCGCGAATTAAGTATGGTCTCTCGTGAAATGCAGTATACACGTACATCAGAAGTGCTACCACCTTCTGATACAATCGTTACAATTACAAACGTTTTCTGCCGTATCTATAGCGTTTCGAATTGAACGTTTTCTTACGACTTATTAATTACCAAGTTTGCCATTCCGCAATCAAATCGTTATTGGCTGGATCGTATATTCAGGTATTTTTAATTTCGCACCGCCTCCGAAAAAGTTGAAATGCATTTAGTATCTTATTTAACGATTAGGTAGATTTTATTAATAACTGTGGAATACTGGTATAAATGAAATAGTAATTATTTTACACTTTTTAGTGAATTTCGAAGTCGGATTTTTTTTGTTATAAATTATTTTATTTCACACTTTTTAGTGAAACATGCAGTATTTGTAGAATGCCGTAAGGTGGTTTACCGTTCTTATTGGATAATTACAACAACAATAGTCATTAACAATGACGAATACCATAAATGTTTGCAAGTGGGATCATCGTAGAAATATCTCCTATTAGATGTGAAAGGTGTTACGGGCGAGTGATGCCCACTTGGACGTCGACCGATTGGACGCGTCCCGATTGGACGGTCCCGATTGGACGCCGTGCCGATTGGACGCGTTCCTTTTGGGCGCCGAACCGATTGAACGCGTTCCTTTTAGACGTCGTGCCATTTGGATTCGTGCCATTTGGACGCCATATGTTTTAAAATCATTGCTTTTGGAAATCGGCAGATAGTGGTATTGTTCGTCGATTTAAATTCCTATGCTATTTGAATGCGTATGCATGCTGAAGTATATGATTACATATATCTAAGGTCAAATAGTTATGTGTAACGTTTGACAGGTATAGGTTCATTGATGGAGATTAATTGATTGATTGATGATATAGTGTATCGGTGGCGGAAGAAAAGAAAACAGAATATAAAGCTTAAACTAATAATATATTTGTTTTGTTTAGTCTAATAACAGCACCATCAATAATAAGAGAAGCTAAATAAAAGTACAGAGAGGCGGAGAGGCGAGAAAGGTGGAACAGGAGAATAAGGTGGAGGAAGGGGGTTATGGAGAGGCGCCTCCATTAACCCGCTATGACGAAGATGAAGCATTCAGAAGAAGAGAAAATGAAAAAGGTAATGAATCTAATAAAAGAATAGTAAACCATGATATGATCAAATTGCAGGAAAGTAGCCCTGGGAAAATAGTCAAAAGAAAATACAAGGAAGAATCCTCGAAAGAAGAAGAAGCGGGAAACAGCACAGATAGTGCTAAGGTTGGCAATATGGCGGAGCCAATGACAGACAAGAACGCGCGAGGACTAGACCAATAGAAGAGAGGAAGAGAGGACAAAGAGGTGAGTAACGCAACAGTTGGTAGCAAGAGTAACGTAAAGGATTTGAAAACTAAGACAAAGGGAGAAAATAACGGTAAAGATGTGAAGAAAGATACAAAGGCTAATAAAGTAAGAATAATTGAGAGCACAGGAATAAAGCAAAAATACAAAATAATTGACGACATTGGCAAAAACAAGGAAACCGAGAACAAGGAACACGGACTAGGAAAATCCACGGATAAAGAGGAAATAAGCGAAAATAAGGTAAGAGAACACGCATACTATAAGACAAAGGAAGAAAGCGAGGCGTTATACGTAGCAGAATTGGAAAGTGGCGAATACACAATATGCGTAAGCTTAAATAAAGAAAAATTATCAAATAAGAGGAAATATAACCTGGTAAAGATATATAACATAATTAATATTCTAGGTGCAAAAATAAGAGAACTAAGGATGGTGGCTTTTTCAAGAGCGGAAATTACATTGGGTACAAGAAGAGAAGCCAACAGAATAATAGAATATGGGAGAAAAAAGGAGGCGGGATACGAAGCATATATCCCAAGGAGGAAACGTACCACAAGAGGGGTTACGAAAGAGTGGGAAGGCACATTGGAAGAGCTCAAAAATTGCGTAATGACTGGACAAGGAGACTTTGAAGCCCAAAGATTGAAAAGGAGAAGACTGAGGGGTGGAAAAGCTCTCTGGGAAGACAGCGACGCTGTATTACTAACATTCAAGGGGGATTCCCTCCCGACGAGGCTCTACATCGGGCAGGGCCATGTGTGGCTAAAGATAGAACCATTCATAGAAAGTGTAAAACAATGCTTCCGGTGCTTCCGATACGGCCACCTGAGACCTTGGGTGAATATCGCCTCAAAAATAAACATATATGAAGGATACAACCATGAGGAGGAGATGAAAAAGAAGCGGATTACTAATAGAATAAGAGGAGAAAATTATAAGTTGCTGGGCGAAATTAGAGACAAGCCAGATGAGGAAATAATGGAACAAATCATAACCCTTATCAGAGAAAGGAACCTGGTAAAAAATCTTGAAGAAAAAATACGTAAGGAAAAGTACCGGAAGGAAAATGAAATCCCAGTCGACTCCGAAGAAGACTGGTGGGGTAACGGACCTCATTACGAAACCATTATCCCAGAGAAACAGGCGAAACGATTCGCTAGACAAAAAAAACGAAGTGAAGAAATAAAAAGACTGAACGAAGAAAAAGAAAGAGAGAAACATGAAATAGGAAAGGGTGTGGAAATGGAAGAGGACGACAGGCCAAAAACTCCTCCACCACCGGCTTTGGAAAAGGAAGTCGAGACGGTGAAAATAGAAGTTAAGGATGTCGAACCAACCATGGATAAGGAAGTTGGACAGGAAGAAAAAGAGATCAACAAGAATTAGATTCCAACAGATCTACATCTGTGACTGGAAATAAATACGTAAATTATAATAACTGTACAGTTAGTAGTAAGGTATCAATTAATATCTATTACCCAGTTTCAAAAAAAAACAAAAAAAAAAACAAATATAAAATCAAAAATTCCAAAAAGAAGAATTATTTGCTAGATATAAGGTACAATCTATATAAATACATACATACTCAGTAGAACTAACAAAGGTAGCCTTAAGAGATAAAAATAAAAAAAATAAAAATAAAAACTGCATACTATCTGACACTAATACAAATGCTAGTAGGTATCTGGAATGCAAGGAGTATGAGAGGCAAAACCGCCGAAATAAAAGCAATGATTGATGAATACGATATCCTCGCAATAATGGAAACATGGTTGTATCCGGAATTTGACCTGCACTTTAAAGGATATAAAGTGATAAGAAGAGACGCTTTGGATAGCAATAACAGAGGTAATAGAAGAGGAGCGACGGAAGGAGGACTCTGCTTCATTATCAGGGAACAAATAAAGACGAAAGAAAAGACATTGATAGACAATACACATATGGAAACTTTGGCGATTACTGTTGGGAGTGGTGCGCAAAGTGTCGACCTGATATTGGTATATAGAAATCCAGCGACAAATACGTCGCGCATACAGTGGAAGAACCTGATGGAAAATCTGGAAGGAAACTCCAAAACAATAATCATGCGCAACATGAATGCGAAAAACACGGGATGGAACTGTGTGGACAATGACACGCAAGGGACAAGACTGGAAAACGTCCTTGATGAAAAAGATCTATTCGAGGCGAATCGAGACACCCTGTCACGCCCCGCTTCGGGCTCTCGCAGGGCCTCAAATATCGACTTAATAATCACAAACTTTGAAATGTTACAGATAATAAACACTGAAAACTCAGGATTAACGCTGGGGTCTGACCACCAAATCATAAATTTGAAACTTGAAATGAGCGTACCACCTGGCATAGAGGGCAGAAAATTCTCGACCAGAAGATACGAATACAAAAAAATCAACTGGAACATGTTCAAAGTGAAGATGGATGCTGAGGCCAGCGAGATGCTGAGTGAGGAGCATGAGGTGGGAAATGAAATAGAGGAAGAACTAAAACTAAGAGAGGCAATATATAGAGGCCTAGAAGCGGCGGGAACCACGAAAATCAAGCAAACTCACAACAATCAAGGTAGGGCCACTGAAAGCAGAAAAAAAAGAAATAGACAAAGGTGGTAGGACGACGAATGCGATGGAGTAAGGGAAGAGAAAAGGAGAGCCCTTATCACCTTTAACAGAAGACCAAACGAAGATACATGGAACAACTATAAGATATGTGACAGGAGAATGAAAGCTATGGTCGAAAAGAGGAAAAGAGAATCCTGGGAAAAGTTCGCGGAAAGCATCAATCACAGCTCGGACTGTAAATCCCTATGGGAAAATATAAAAGGGTTACAAAAGTGGAGAAAACACCAACCGAATCTCATGACCAACGAGGAAAGAAGTGAGCTGGAACAAGCGGAAGCGGATAAAATATTTGACGATGATATACTAACATCATCAACGGGCGCCGAGATTACTACGGAAGAACAAAGGATAATGTATGCAAGTGAACCAGCCGAAGCATATGAGCGACCACTGAACACGAAGGAGATCTCGAGTGCCGTAGAAAGAATGAATAAAAAGTCAGCCCCGGGAAAAGATGGAATCGACAATAAAACGATAGGTACGTTGCCCTTCAGTTTCCTAAAGATAATGCTAAGATTGTTCAACAGGATATGGGAAATGGGGGTGATACCACCGAGCTGGAAAACGGCTGCGGTGATCCTCCTAGACAAACCCAGGAAAAAGGCGCTAAGACCGATAGCTCTGACCAACTGCATGGGTAAACTAATGGAAAGAATAGTGAACACCAGGTTGGTTAATTGGGCGGAAGAAAATAATATCATGCACGAGTGGCAAAACGGATTCAGAAGGGGAAGATCGACGATCGATAACCTGATCAGAATAAGAACAGACGTACAGAGTGGCTTTCACAATGGCAGAGCCACACTAGCGGCGTTTCTCGACGTTAAATCGGCATACGACAGGGTCGATCATGGTATGCTCCTGTCAATCCTAATGAAAAAAAGGTGCGCAACAAAAATATTCAAATATATTAAGAGCTGGCTAGAAGACAGAACTGTCACGGTGATCAGAAGATTCGAGGAAGATGTGGAGGGAACAATAAAAAGAGGACTTCCCCAGGGATCGGTACTGAGCCCTATCCTGTACAATATCTACACAAGCGACATGATGGAGCGAATTGACGATGAAGAGATAGTAAAACTACAATTCGTGGACGACATAGGCATATACGTTTCGACGGAAGATCAAAGAATAGGTAACGGTAGAAAAATGGAAAATGCCCTTGACAAGATCATAGAGAACCTGAACAAAATAGGGCTAGGCCTGTCCATAGAAAAAACGGTGATAGTAAATTTCTCAAGATGGCGAAGAACGAGGAGCTCAGACCACAGAGCCAACCAACCTGTAGAAGTAAGGGTGGGAAATACTAGAATAACAGAATCAAACGAGGCAAAGTTCTTGGGGATTATGTTTGATAAGAAATGCTACTTTAAAGAGCACACTAGAAACATTGAAAGAACAACTAGGGACAGGTTGAACATGCTGAGGTACATCGCGCATATCGCGAGGGGAGTCGATCAAAGAATCATGTTGGTACTGTACAAGGCGCTCGTGAGATCGGTGGTCGAGTACGGGGCTATGATATATACCGATGGCAGTGTTAACAATGTAGATAGAATGAATAAGATACAGAATGCAGGGATGAGGGTAGCGATGGGATATAGAATATCGACTCCAGCCAATGTCATGCACGTGGAAACGGGTATAATGGCGTTTAAAAATAGAATAGAGTTGCTAACGGGTAAATACCTCCTTAAAAAAATAGGAAACGGTAGGGGCGCATTCGTCGAATGGCTGTACGAAGCTTGGGAAGGGTTCAGTAATAGGTTGGAAAACAAATGGACTTATGTGATAAAAATTTTCAGAAAAAACATAGACCTGATGGAATCAGCGAGGGCTGGCGCGGAGCGTCCGGTGGTGGAATTGGCGGCCTGCCCTGAACCCTGGATAGAATGGAGAGCGGGTGAAATGATGGTATTACCGGAAGCGGCCCTGATGAGTGTCCCAGCTGAAACCAGACAGCGGTACGGCTCGATAGACGAGGAATTTGCCGAGATGTACACCGATGGGTCGAAACGAGAGGGAGCCCAGGCGGTGGGTGCAGCCGTGGTGACGAAACAGCAAAATAACTGGGAGGAGAATACGTTCAGCATGAACCCTGGAGCCACAATCTTCACTGCGGAAGCAGTGGCGGTGGCGGAGGCACTCAGGTTGTACAGTCAGTCCGGTGATGGTAGAAGACTGCTCGTTTATAGTGATTCCGCGAGTGTGTTGAAGGTACTAGAAGCTGCAAAAAACAAAGATATTAAAGACATTGTTAAGATGAAAAGAGGAGAAATTGTGGCGAAAATTATGAAAGAATTATGTGAAATATACTTAATGAAAAACTTACCGTTGAATGAGACTGTGAACCGGAAAAAAACGCCAGTGGTATTTGTGTGGGTGCCTGCGCATAGAGGAATCGCGGGTAATGAGAGAGCGGACGCGGCGGCCAAAAGGGCCATGGAACAAACCCCGAATTGTGAATACGCGTTACCGTACGAGGACATGCTAGTGAATCTGGTAGGGAATGCGTGGAAAGAGTTCGCGACGGAAATGAGAAACAAAGCGCGATACAAAGGTGTTAAATACTTTAGCGAAATAGATACGAACAAACAGCGCCGAAAACCGTGGTTTGAAAAATTCGTTACCCAAGACAAAAGGACAATATCGGTGCTCAGCAGAATAAGAGCCAACCACTACAACCTGAGCGAGTCACTGGCGAGGAAACACGTGGTGGAGGACCATGGATGCGACTGTAGAGAGCACGTGGTGGACCTGGCTCACGTCCTCTGGGAATGCGAGAAGTACGATCACATCAGGGACGAATTCGTAGCGAAGATGCGAGAAAAAGGGTTCAGCGGCAGACCACAATACCAAGACCTTGTGAGAAAAGAAAGACCGGCTGTATGCGTGGCGGTTGCGAGATTTCTAATAAAAACGGGAAGAATAATTTAATACGCGTGCGTGGCATGATGGAGTCGCTATTCTCGGTAAAACCGGCTCTAGCGGGTGTGAGTATGAGAGAGAGAGAGTGTGAAGCGAGAAAGAGGATGAGGGATGGAGGCGGCGCCGGCTGGGGGCGCCTGCCGCATGGCGGGTAAAAATTAAATGACAAAGTGGAGGGTTTATAATCTTTATAAGAAAAATACAGAAGCGAAAGTAAAATGGTAGAAATAATAAAAGACCCTGGCCCAAAATAGCCGACTACCGCGTGCGGGGGTCCTGAAGCCGGGTGTCCGTCCCTAGGATGAGTGGAAGGATGAACGACCTGTAAAAGAAAGAAAAGAAAAGACAAAATCATACCCCTTTTGGGAATGCGGTAATGGCGAACTAAACATGTCGAGCATGTAAACGGAATCAGACCTTCAAGGCAACAGAATAGAGTCAGCAAGGAATTAAATGATATTGACAAAGTAGAGTAAACTAGAAGTTCAAAGAAATAGTAGACTTGAAGGATGGTTACCGATAGCTCGGCTGATAAGGAGTAAGGAAGGATAACTGCAAGTATGATGGTGTGAATGGAGTGTGTGGGAGTGAAAATGTGAAATACTCAAAGTAAGGAAAGTATGTAAATAAATTTCTAGCAATAGTAATAGAATAATAGAATACTAGGATAGGCATTAAGTTGTAAAATTGTAAAGAAAAGATATCTGTAATTCAAATAAGAAGCGCTGATACACTTCGATACAAAATACGATAGAAAACATGACTATAGAAACGAGGGAATATATGGATACAAAAGTATGGAACGAGTGAAAATGTAAAAGTATGGATTAAAAACAAAGCGAAAACATGTAAAAATAAGATAAAGCACAAAGAGGAAAATTAGCTTTTCAAAATGCGCGGGAGTTTGGGGTTGGCAGCGTTCTGCCAACCCATCTCCCTAGGCGCGGGCACGAGAGCGTTCGTTGGGCAACACGGGGACGGAAAAGTCCCCAAAAATGCCAACCCCTTGCCTTCGGGGGTGCTAAAGCACCCCCGAAAAGCAAATCGGGGTGAAAGTTTTGATTGATTGATACCCCCTGTGGCTCGGGGAGCTTAGAATACGGCCACGGTATCCCCTACCTGTCGTAAGAGGCGATTAAAAGGGGTCACACAGACACATACGCACACGTACACATGCACGCACACACACGTACACACACATACACACCGATTCGGACAAAAGATGAACAGACTCTAAAAGTATGGACTGAGTAAGATTTAAAAGTATGGACAGGTATAAGTGACGAAATTTAAAAATGCGCGGGGTTTGGTGTTGGCGGGGCTGCCAGCACATCCCCGAAGGCGCGTGGCCGATAGGTTTCATTGCGCAATACGGGGTGTTGCAAACCTCGCCTGTATGTATGTGTGCAATATCGAGTGAATTTAGCTGCAAGCTTGTAATCACAAGCATTGAATGAAATGTAATATGGCGACGATGCCATAAGAGTATGGTTGCAGCATGACTGCATTATGTTATATCAATGCTCATAAATTAGGAGCCAAAATTCAAAGGAATAAACAAATAAAAGATAGGACACTGTAAACCTTTCAGCGCGGGTGATCGTGTTGAGAGAGAATTGGAAATCCGGAGAAATAAGACTGTCACACTTGAAGTTTTTAAGAAACTAATTTATTGCGGGCCGTATCTAATTCGTTACTCTTAACGAAAATCCTGTTGGTTCTTGAAACTGTCGAAGTCTCTTCGACATCCTGCTTATTTACAGAGGGTAGTAAATTCTCTTAAGGGTTGCCTTGGCTCGCTAGCGCGAGACCTTTTTATCTTTCGTTCTCTCTGGATCCCACGCTTTCTCTTAGCACGTGTGCATGGAATCGTTCTCGAGTCTTGGCGGGGCACCACCATCTTCCACTCGCCCAAGGATGGACCGAAGCCAGGGAGAGGGACCGCCTCTGGACAGGGATGGGCTCCTCCACCATTGGGCCAGGGATGATCCTGAGGGAGGATTCAGGATCTAGCGAGGAGGGGATGGCAGCCTGCATACATTTTTGTCAAAGTTATAGTCACGAAATAAAGTCGTATAAATTTTCATTTCTTACGCGAAGGTGTTTTGATTTATTAAAAGCCGTGCCGCGAACAGAGCGCTTCAGCGCTCCACGGGCACCTTACCCACGTTCGGCAAATTCTAAATATCCCTAGAACACTAAATCCACACGCAACAGGGGACAGATAAGTCCCCAAAAGCGCCGGCCCTTAGGCGCGAAATTAGTGAGTTGAGTTGATTGATTGATTGATTGACAGGTATAGGTTATAGTGAAAAACATGTGGAAATTGAATGCAGTTACTTTCTTACAAGATATATCTGGAAGTATGTTTAAGGTAAAAGAAATATCAAATCTTACTTTCTTCAATACATTCTTTATTCCAAATTAATGTTGTTGAGTAAAATGTATCAATATATAATAATATGATTTATTCTTCTTTATTTTCAGCATTTATTCTGTTAGTTTATCTGGAAATAATCAGGTAACAAAAACAAGTCCAGTGTCAAAGGATACGGACAGAGTTATGGTTTATACAACGGTCTTTAGGTTGGGGACCGATGGGTGTATAGAGTTTTCCAGGAATGGCCTGAGCAATAAAACTCCGGCCATTTCAATATTTAGTTTTCTAAGTGGATCCAATAGGGGTTTTTCCGCTGACAACTCCTCACTTCAACTTTAGTTTTCAAATTGTGCAGACGTCTTCTGAGTGTTCATTTGAGAAATAAATTCATTTTGTGTTTTAGAAACTGTATCATTATTTTTAGTTTAACACCCATTTCCAATATATTCAGACATTCATGAGGAAATTACAAGCATAAAATTATGGAGCAGAAAAGTTGAATAGATACATTACAGATATCTTCCAGCATGGAATGAAATACTAGGACATATAACAAAAACATAAGTACTATGCAAACAGATGCAATTACTTTCTTGCAAGATATATGTGGAAATATGTTTAAGGTAAAAGAAATATTAAATCTTATTTTCTTCAATGCATTCTTTATTCCAAATTAATGTTTTTGAGTACAATGTATCAATATTTAATAATATGATATCTTTTTCTTTATTTTCAAAATTTATTCAGACATTCATGAGGGAATTGCAACCAAAAAATTATGGAGTAGAAAAGTTGAATAGATCCATTAAAGAAATTAAGGACAATGTATGGATTTGTTGCAGTATGTTAATAAAAACATACTTCGGATAGTTCAAATTCTCTATGCATATCTCAAAAGTGAAAATAAAGATATAACACTAAATACAAATAATGTTTAAATCAGTTGGATATTATACCTAACGTATCCTATATTTATTAATTAGTTCATTCTGATATCATAAATTAATAATAAATTACACCACATTTTTAAGCTTAAGGTGATGTGCCTAGTTTATAAGTAATGCGGTTAATGTGCATATTTGTTAGCACGAACGTTCATTTGAATCAGTATTTTCTTATTAGTACATACTATTAAAAAATGAAATATGAAATAAGTGCAACCCTTAATAAAAAGAAAGTATTATTTCGATTACTTGTGATTATCTCACAGTCATAGCAAAAGGAATAGAAAATTAATACCAGTACTATTCAATTCATGTGATTCTAGAAACACTATCAACTATGTATACATATCTGGTGTAGATATAGTAACAATTATATTGTTATTAAAAGTATAATGCATTATATCTCATGTGGATATAGTAATAATGGCACTGTTATTAAATGTATATTGCAGTATATCTGATGTAGATCTAGTAATAATGACATTGTTACTAAATGTATATTGCATCATATCTCATGTAGATATAGTAACTGTTATTAAATGTATATTACATATCTAATGTAGATATAATAATAACGACATTGTTGTTAAAAGTATATTACATTATATCTCATGTACATATAGTAATAATGACATTGTTATTAAGTGTATATTACATTATATCTCATGTAGATATAGTAATAATGACATTGTTATTGAATGTATATTACATATCTGATGTAGATATATTGACAGTTATATTGTTATTAATTGTATAATACATTATATCTCATGAAGATATAGTAATAATTACATTATTAGTAAATGTATATTACATATCTAATGTAGATATGCCGATAATGATATTCTTATTAAATGTATATTATTGTACATTACATCTCATGTAGATATAGTAATAATGACATTGTTATTCAATGTGTATTACATATCTAATGTAGATATAGTAACAGTTATATTGTTATTAAATGTATATTACATTATATCTCATGTAGATATAGCAATAATGACACTGTTATTAAATGGATATTACATATCTGATGTAGGTATATTAACAGTTATATTATTATTAAATGTATATTACATATCTAATGTAGATATGCAACTAATGATATTCTTATTAAATGTATATTACTATACATTAGGTCATTACATTTATTTCATTTTATTTCATTTTATTTTGTGATTCAATACGAAGTTTGCTTGTCATCCGGTTGTTCGGCTTATTGTTTGGTTTGGTTTATTTATTTTATTTTTCTATTTGTCATTTTCATCGATTCATATCCGTGGTGCAACGTATTTAACATGTTTAATGGTTACGTGGTTTATGCGGTTACGCGGTTTATGCGGTTACGCGGTTTACTTTCCTTGTTCTCTCGCTTTTGATTTTCGATTATCTTATTTATCGTCTTTATTTTTTATTTCTTATTTCTCTATTTCTATAGTGTGACTTACATATTTCATCTTGATCTTTTATTCACGACGATGCAGCCGTGTCACGTGCTTAGATAGATTAAATTGATTAAATAAATGAAAAAAATTGGACAATCCGGGTTGTGTTATTGTGTTATTGTGTTATTTTGTGTTTTTTTTAATGGTTCCTCTTTCAGTTCCAGTTTTGTTTTAGTTTATTTCAGATTTAGTGTGTGTGTTTGTTTTAATGGTGTGGTGCGATGAGTGACTGCTTTTGTGCTTTTGGTGTAAATTGTTTTGTGTAGTTTATTTGTTGGGTGGTTGCTCATTTACTTTCCTTTCCTTTACTTACTTATAATATTGTATTACATTCACGCTTTTCACGCTTTCTTGGTTTCATTCACGCCTTCTTTCACTCACGTCTTTACCTTCTTTACTTTTCTAAATCCTTCATTTCATTTTCATTTCCTTAATCGTCCCATTCATTCATTCATTACTCATTGACTCATTCATTCATTCTGATCAATTAAAGTTAAACTTAATGGATATGATATGATTTATTTTACTTTAGTTTTTATTTCTATGATGATGAGTGGTTTGTCCATTCGAATGCTTTGATTGTGCATGGTTTGTTATAATCTTATCATTTAAGTATCCTTATTTACTTATTTACTTATTTATTTATTTATTGTTAGTCTATACACTGGTATAGTGTTTATCAAACTACGCAGTTTATACTTGATTTGATTTATTGGTCGCCTTAGTCACTTTATTCTGATACGTCATTCAATAATCAGTTCTATTTGCATTTGCATTGACATAATCATTTACCATTTATAATTTAGTTTATAACCTACTTTGGTGAGGAAATAGAGTGTTGTAGCTAATTATCTGTACGGTTAGGTCAGGGTTAGGGTTAGGGTTAGGGTTAGGTTAGGTTCATGCAGTTAATCACGCTGCTCTATCTTATAGTATTGAAGGCATTCTTGACGTCAAGAAGTACCAAGAGACAGTAGCAACCGTCTCTCTTTGCGCCCTCATATAATGTCAAAACAGCCTTCCTCGCGTCCAGGTTAGACCGTCCCTTGCGGAACCCATACTGGTTCGGGGCCAGATCATCTTTCTCCAGCGCAGTGATTATCCGATCTTTTATAATCTGTTCGAACATCTTTGCAAGACAAGAAATTATTGAGAGCGGTCTACAAGCTTTGTCACCACTTGCAGATTTGGACTTCGGGAGTAACACGAGCCTGCCCGTTTTCCACTCCCTGGGCCAATATCCGACCGTGTAACAGGTGTTGAAAATATGCGCCATCCAGTTAGATGCTCTTACCCCGATCTTTCTTGCCGCTAGGGACGAAACCGCATCGTGGCCAGGGGCCTTCTTAGGGGCAAGTTTGGCAGCCGCCTTCACAACATCTTCTGTAGTAATCGTCGGTTCATCTACTGGATCATCGCATCTGCTTTCTGGACAGCCTTCCTCCGTCGTCTCCATCTCTATCTCGTCCGGGTTGATAATGAAAAGCTTTGCCACTATGACATTGATTTCTTCAGGCGATAAGACGTCGGGAGGTGTCGTTTTGCTCTTTATTGACCGCATGACCATCTTGTACGGTCTGCCCCATGTATCACTCTCCACTTCCTGTAAGAGTTGTAACCAGTTTTCCCTTTTTGCTTTTCTAATCGCGTAATTAAGCTCGGCCTTGCTCTTCTTATATAAGGTCCTGACCGCCTCCAGCGCAGCCGGATCCTGTTTAGACTTGGCTCTTGTGTAACGCCTCCTCAATTTATTAGCTTCCTTTCTTTTTTGGGCAATCTCGGGGGACCACCATGCTATTGGGCAACGGTTAACCTGCGCTTTTCTCGAGTATTTGGTGAAACGTTTCAACATTCGATTTATATCAAATATAAAATCGTCTACATCTTTCGCCGTGTTATTTCGTGTTAAGTTTTCAAAATTATCATTACTGTACTTTTTAAGTACAGCCTCGAGAAATTTTTCTTCGTTCACCTTGCCCTTTCCCATTTCTAGGGGAGATACTCCGTTGTCCATTTTTGGGGTTGTATCAAAGGCATGTATAAGGTACTTGTGATCTGAGCCTGAAAATTCCTCAGACACCTCAGACACTTCAATAAGTGCAGAGCATTTCTGTTGCACAGGACTATGTCTATTTTCGACCCTTTCCCGCGATCGCACGTCACTCCTCCTTTAGTGACCACCGGGAAAAAATCCACTGACGCACAGAACTGGAAAAGTGTTTTTCCCCTACTACACCAAACATCAGATCCCCATAGTGGGGACTTCGCATTAAAATCTCCCAGTACCATAATCTTGGTGTTCATTGTCCTCAGCGATGAAATTGAGGCAGAAAGCGTCGTTAGGAACGCCTCAAACTCCTGGGCGGAGAGGCTAGGTGAGGCATAAACACTTACCACATAGTACTCATTATAGTTTACAATCACAAATCCTTCTTTTTTAGCCACTGGAGAGATTTTTTGACCTGCGCTAATCCCCCTGCTAGTAATATAGATGGCTGCCCGCCCCGTCTTATCAACGAACCAGTGTTTAGGTGTCCTATACGGCTCAGAGACCGCGACCAAGTCAACCTCAAAATCACTTGCTGAAACTAACATCAGGTCATGTGCAGACCTGCAATGATTCAGATTTATTTGCAGAATCCTTATGAATTTTTTATTACTTTTCTAGCAGCTTCCTTATAGATTGGACAGCGAGTTGATGCTGCTACATGGGCTGCGTCGGACTCAGGGTAGCCCTTCTGCAGGCATAGTCTACAGAGCGGAGGTTTCTCACATTCTCTCATGTCGTGACCGGGGGTACCGCATTTCCTGCATAGGCCTGCACTACCTGTTGGCACTACCGGGCATCTTATTGCGATGTGACCCACTGCGTGGCATCGGTAGCACCTAGTGACACGGGGGACCTCCTTAACTGACGCTACGGTCCAGCCAATCTTGATTCTACCTCTATTTACAAGTGTTCCGAAGACAGAAGCAGGGCCCTCTATCAACGCAACTTTGTTTTGACGGGGGTCTGTGCGTAAAACTTTCAGCCGTACCTCCTTCTGGGAGCAGCCCGTAGCCTTCATGACCGCATCGAGAATCTCTTCTTTCTCAACGTCTGGATCGATATTCTTAATTTCCAAATCTACTCTTTCTTGGAGCTTTGCGACCGTGATATCATCGCCGAGTTTACCTTCTAGTGCCTTTTTTATCGTTTCCAGGTCCGCCATTGGTGTAAATTCCAATAGTAAATTGCCAGCTCTCGTTTGTCTCACTCCCTTCACACCTTCCGGTGCCGGCCCCACAGTCCTCTTAACCTTTTTTAGGACCTCCGCGAAAGATATACCGGGCTCGAAGCGTATTGCAATGGCTTGTGGTTTGTTCCTCTTCCTCTTGTTATGTAGGGGTACCCTTTCAGCATGGGTGTGACACTTATTTTCCACCTCACCGCCGGTAGTTCCTTGCAGCGGGGAAGGTCTAATTTTCCTTCCTGTTTTTCTCACCAGTTCCCATCTCGGTTCTCCTAGTTCAGGGCTATCGACATACACCAGTGGACTCCCGATCCTTGTTTCCACACTCCTGATCTTGGGTTTCGCTCTGAATGCTCCTGTTGTTTCGTTCGATTTTGTCCTTTTTTCAGCGTTTTCTTGCGTAGGGGAGATCTCCTTCCTTTTATTCCTCGTTTGGAGGGGGGGGAATTCCTCATCCATAGTTGTTTGAGTGCCCGCTTCCCGGCGCTCATACACCTTCTCCTCCGACGCGGCCTCGCCTCTCCCCGTCACGTGTTCCCTACCCATTTTCAGATATGTACTAATCATTTTCTTTTTCTTTTCAGGTGCTGTGACCCTCGTCGTTTCCTCTGTCAGCATATCGTCCCTCGCCGTTCTCAAATCATCAATCACTGAAGCTAGTTTCTCCAGGCAGGAGTCCGATTTCTGGAACGCTGTCTCCATCATTGTATTCACAGGTTTGTCCTTCATCATGGCTTTTCGAATTACCGCGTTAGATTCCATCATAACTACCGCCATCTCCACGATTACATTTAGGCACTGGTTCATCCGAACCTCCGGATCCCTAGCACGTCTGGGTAGATCCTCCACTGGGACCTCAATTATGGATTCATCCATTCGACTCGTGGAGCCCTTTCCTTTTGGGGCTGTCGGGCTCACTCTCACCTGTGGGGGGGACCGCTCTATCAGGGAGGCTCTTCTGAATATTTCATTCTCCATGTTGCTGGAGAACCATGTTTCGACGTCCTCTACCGTCCTCAGTCCACCCTTGACTACGTCAGTAGCAGATGCTTTCGCAGGGGCCTGACGTTTAACCTCCTGCGATGCGCAGTCGCTGGTTGACGACTCGCGAGGGCCTGCACACACACCACCCGACGAGCCGGTACTGGAGTTTCCGAGATCTCCTGCACCGTAAGGTTTTTTATTATTTGTTGTGTTGTTCATAATTTTATTATTGTAGAATAGTCCAAAAGTATAGCCGGGTCGTCATAAAATCCATCCTATCCTCGCATTCAGGGTTCTTATAAAGCTCCTCACTTCCGGGGAGTAGTTTCTGTCCCTTCATCCACTACCATTGATCTTGACCATGGATCTTCACTCCCTTCAGCCCCCTTTTAGTCGCCTCTTACGACAGGCAGGGGATACCGTGGCCGTATTCTTTTCCCCCGAGCCACAGGGGAAGAGGTTTCCCTAGGAGAGGTTTCCCTAGGAGACTAATCAACACGATTCGGAGTTACTTGAATGACCGCTGGATCCTGTATGAAGGTAAAGAAACAGTCCTTAGATACCAGGTCTTTGAGGGGGTCCCCCAGGGGTCCGTGATCGGACCCCTGTTATGGAACATAGTCTACGATGACCTGTTGAGGTTAAGGCTGAGGAAGAGAATCCACCTAATTCGATTGCCGATGACATCGGGATTGTGCTAATAGAACCGAGTCTAAACCGGCTGGTTAGTAAAGCTGAGCAGGCAATAGCAGAGATGACGAAATGGTACAAAAAAGAGGGTCTGACCCTGGCCCAAGGTAAGACTGAGGCCATCTTACTAACCGGATCGAGGGTTCCGGGCACGCTTAGCCTGAATTGCGGCGAGGTCATTATTAAAACAGCCGACAAGGTCAAATATCTAGGATTGCTGCTGGGAAGAAATCAGGCCTTTAGACACCATATCTCGGCTATTTGCGATAAAGCATTAAAATATGCTAATGTGTTGTCGCTACTCACTCCAAACACGAGGGGTGCTGGAAACCTCTCTAGAAAGCTCTACTACAAGGTGGTCGAGTCCGTCATAACGTATGCGGCGCCGATATGGAGTGTGGGGTTAAAATTGAAGGGTAACACCAATATATTGATTAGTACCCAACGTACTGCCCTGCTTAGGATGTCTCGGGCATATTGTACGGTCTCGGCGGATGCCCTATGTGTATTGACGGGGCAGGTCCCACTACACATGCTAATAAGAGAAAGGGAATCCTTGTTTAGTTACAGGGAGGGTTTGCTGAACCAACCTTCAGAAGAAGGCAAAGAATGCATGAAAAAGGAAAAGAAGAGACTGAGAACCCTTACCATCCAGAAGTGGCAACTAGAATGGGATGTATCCACCAAAGGGAGATGGACCCACAACCTGATCCCCGATATAATGGAGTGGATTACTTGGGGTCCAGAAATTCTAAGTTTCCACCTCACCCAAGTATTAACGGGCCACGGGTGTTTCGGTACCTTCTTGAAGAAATTTAAAAAACAGGACTCCGCTAGCTGTTGGTTCTGCGCTGAGGAGGAAGATGACCCCGTCCACTTCCTGTTCAACTGCGCGAGATGGAGACAGGACCGAGAAATACTGTGTAACCAATTACAAGAAGATTTTAGGGTAGATAATTTTATGAGGATGCTTAAAGAGGTTAAGTCTAGAGTATACATACTCGACTACATTAACAGGACACTGAGGGAGAAGGAAATCTTCGAAAGCGAAGTGCTAAGACCTTTCAAAAAGAAGAAAGGGAAAAGAAAAGTCTGAATGACCTTGTCGTTTTCCTGTGCTTTCTCGCCCTTTATGCGAGACCACAAGGGTGGCTTTAATGTTTTAAGACGATGACATCAGTCTTGCGTACTGTGATATTTTGTTGTTTTAAGTTATTCTTGATGTTTTATTCACGAATTTTATTTATATTTTATTTTATAATAGCGACCTAGTAGTAATTACCATATTTTATTTATTGTTTTATATGTTGTACAGATCTCCACCCTTGCGGCGGAGAGTGATTTTTAACCTTTTAATTGGACACTTGCCTAACAGGTAACATTTGCTTTTATCATTATTTATGTTAATAACAGCGCCTAGGTGGTCTCTTAGAAAGTAGATAAGGTGTTAGAGAACAATCCCGGATAAAACGCGGTTTACCGACCAATGAATAAGGGCTATACAAACCCGAAAGGGTCGTGGGAGCACTCTGTGAAGTAATATAGCGAGGACGAACGTGTAGAAGGCATAGTAGAATCACCTTAATCGGCTAAAGATGATATACGGGTGTATACCCTATAAAGAACAGTCTTTTGATGACCATAGTTAAGATGGAATCCTCGGCTTAGATGGCCAGCGTAGGGCATAGTGCAATTACGGGATCAAGTTCGCCAGCAATCAAAATTTGGAAGTATATGATAACCTGAATAACAGTGGTCATTTCAAAGGCCATAATAGTTTACTACTTTTGTCAGACTTGTCGCACTACCCCCTGAAGAAATGCACATAGCAGTACCGGGGGGTGGTTCACGCGACTCTGGCAGCCGATCTGCGAACTCGAGGCGGGGGTTTTTTAGTGGGTACACTACGATAGAAGTCCAACACTACCGGAAGTCCATCTGACCGGTGTGCGTAATAGCATTTTTCCCCCCCTCGTTAAAAAAAAGGGGTTAGGTTAGGTTAGGGCGAGGGTTAGGGTTAGGGTTAGGTTAGGGTTAGGTTGATTCCCGCTCGACGCGTCGAGGAGAGCGGACGTGTTTCGTGGTCGCTCCGTGGTTAGTTTCGCAACGCGGTGAAAAGCGGCTTATTTATTCGCGTTTTTTGTTAAATAGTGTTTATTAAGTGTTCGGGAGTGCTATTATTGTGTTTTGTGATTAAATATTGTGTTAATTTATTGTTAAATAACGAAAATGTGATGTGCGTGTTACGCGGCATTTCCACGTGTGTTCCCGGTATTCGTGGCGTTAATTATGAACATTAGACATTATTTACGGATAATTTTGATTAATCGGGAACGTTCCGCATTAAAATTCCGCGTTTTTTGTGACTTTTTGCGATTAAATTAATGAAGACAACGCATGCAAGATTAGACAGGATTGACAGGTTTTCAAGATGGCTGCTGTGGTTGGACAAGGATAGTCAACCTGCACGCGCGGCCCGGGCCTTGGATAGAAGAGGACAGACGATGGGAAATTAGGTCAACGGTTTGGTGACGTATTATTTTTATTCCTTTATTCTGATTTTATTATGTTTTCCGTTAATGTTTTCCGTTAAGGGCACAGACTCCTTCGAGGCCTCCTCCGAATCGATATAAGCGCCATTGGAAAGAATCGGCCAATCATGAAAACACTTAATTGAGAAATTTGACATTTGACGGTGTGACATCTAACATCATTATGCAGAATAAGAAACGAAAGTGAGGTGGCGTAGTTGTAGAATCACATCATTTGAGAGATCTGTCGCGGTGTTGCCACATCTGTGACAATCCTGACCATCTAGCAAAATGAATTCACTCGAGCCGAGCGAGATTTTAATTCCAGGCGGACATAGAAAAGGACAGCGCGATAGAAAGAGAAGGAGTATCATGAATGAAACAACGTAGTACCGATCGGCAGAAATACATATGTTCGAGTCACACGCGACGACAGATTCGATGAGACTCTGTAATACACATAACGTACGCGACTATAAAACTTATACGAATAAAAACTACATGGCATTAATAATTTGAGAAAAGGAATGGAAAATAAACAGATGTAAATTGATCTATATATACAATTTATTCATTTAAATATTATCAATATAGGTATATAAATAATAATTAGACGGCCGCCCGTCGCCTGCCGCCCAGTGCTCGCTTCTGCCTCTTCTTTCTCCGCGACGTCTGCATCGTCGATTACCATGACAGCCATCCCAGTCATGGCTATGGTATCGAATTTTTTTAATCTGAAATATAATAATGGCTACTGTTGTAGACATAATTTCCATTTCATGAAAAATCTAATTCTGCCACATTTCTTACATAGAAGAATCAACGCTTTTACTTACTTGCGACGTTGACGGCCTCGGATTCTCCTTTCTCTTCCCTTTTATTCGACTTCGTTCCTTAGACCTCTTTCTCCTGTTTCTTCTATCCTCTTTCTTTTCTTCTTCTTCTTCCTCATCCATCTGTGAAGAAAGCAATTTATGTATAGATAACGTAATATTAATTATGTAAGATTATACTTGCCGATTATACGTGATCAAACAGCATATTCGCAGTCCATTTGTCCTGTTAGGTAATGCTTTCTTGAATATACCTATATATAATTTTTTAATTTATTTCGAGAAGAGGAAAATGCTGTTTTTAATTTCTCAACGACAAAAATGTTCATGCAAAGATGAATGAAGATGAATGAAGATAAATATTGAAAAAAGAAAAAGTTAATGGAAATAGATGATATAGGACATTAATAATTTCATGAAGGGAATAAGAAAAAAATTGTTTCAGCTGAAAAAATAAATTTTGAGTCCAACGCTCGCTTCGCTCCAAAAAACCTCTTCTCGGGAATCCTTTCTTCGAAAATCTGTAACAAATTAAGAAATATAGTATGGCATCGCGTAACTCACGAGATCGTATGATCCGCGAGTACAATTGCTATTTCATGCAATTGTGAACCACCAACAGAGTCAGTGTTACTGCACTTTACAGTGCAGTGCGACGCCGGACAGTAGCAATATTCGTGCTACTTTCTGAGAGAGACCTTTTGCGCTTTTCCAAGCTTGCTCTCTCCTCTGTTATAAATTGAGGCTCCCGAATGGGCATTCCTCTATTGTACCGGCTATCTATTAATTCGGGTAACATGCACAATAAATAAAATTGAATTAATTTTGGCTCCATATTCTTTTGCCAAAAATTATCGTCTCTATCGACTCTAATGTACTTTAACCCTTTTCGGGTCCAAATACAAAATAAGCAATATTTTCTACCTGTGACATGTAATTGTCCTTGTACTTGGTAGTAATACTAGTGGTTCCTGTTCAATTCATTTCCTTTTGCGTCTGCAAATATACGCCGAATAACTGCAACACTTTTGATTGCCTCCTCCGGCAATAAATTCTCCGCCGTTTTCGGACATTTGATTTTCACAATGCCCTCTTCGTCTATATGTCCATCTGGCGAAGCTCCTAAGAACGGGATGGCACTATCAATAAATAATCCACATTCTTTAATTTCAACACCAATGCACACACTTAGTTGTTCACGTGCGAATTTTTCGCATTCCTGTCCATATTGTACTGCAGGTGCACTAATCAGTCGTGGATATACTAACGACTTCACTGAATTTCCACAGAGCGTGCCAATTCGACGACGGCATATTCGTCCGAAATTTGAGGCCATCAATAATTTAGATTTGTAATTCAACCATCTCGGATTTTTCGCTTGACCGATGGTTTCTTCTTCAATGGCATCTCTTCTATTTTGCCAATTCTGTAACATTTCCATATGTTTTTTTTGCTCTAATTCATAAATATTGTTAGCCATATCCGGCTTTTCAGCATTTGGTCCGTAATTGGAATCCTTTTCAGAACGGAATTGTTTCCGCACGTGCTTTGTAATTTTTTTTTCCTTTCTCTTTTCACTGTATTTCTCATTTTCTTTCTTCCTTCTATTTTCTATTTTGCGTAAAATAACGGGCGGTTCCTTGTTCATCGCCGTATTCAGACGCGACAACACTTGTTTTGTGTTATACTGTAGGACAGCAGCAGCACATCTTCCCGTGTAAGATCCCCTCTCGCCGAAATTCAATCTTTTTCCTCCTGTATATTTTGCGATGATTCCGTTGAAACTTTCTACGGCATTATTGTTGCTGTTATACAGCAAACTCTCAGCATGCGCCAACAGAGGTCGAAGTATATCTTTGATTTGTTCGTACACTCCCATCTTCATCAATTCGGGAACAATGTTCTTTTCATCTTTTTTACTCGTTCCATCGCAGAAGTATTGTAGTTTTGAACAATCTGCGTGTTCACCAAAAACATGGCTAGGAACATTGTGTATGTCGGCATACAAATTCTTAATTTTTTCAGCGGTTGTTACTTGCTGACTGTATCTGTACTCTGCGGCTTTTACTATGTCCGCACGCATTCGCCGAATGCTGCTTTCAACGATTCTTCTGAATGGACCAGGTGTTGTCATCTTTACAACTTCTTTCATTTTTCTGCAAAAGTTTCGCAATAAATGATTCGTGCATTCAATTTTTTTTACACGAATCTGTGCTTTATATGGATCTGCATCTATAATTTTTTTATAAACGCTGCTGTCCCCATCAGCAATTAGTGTTGAATAAATCAGCCCACGTTTTTCTACGCTGGTCTTGAAGCCTTCGACTATAGCGTCACTTTCCATAGCCGTTGATGCTTGGCTTGCGCTCCAATTTTTAAAACAGGTGTGCTTTCGTGGCTCTTCTTTCTTTTTCGCAGCACATCGACAAATCCTGCACACCTTGTTTCTCACACCAATAAATAAAACTTTCTTCGTGTGATATCCAATTATAACGCCGACTCCAGACGCGGAATTGTACGTTCCAGTCCGGTATGATCGTTTCATCCAGCTTCCATCGGCCACAACGGGGATGTGAGGGATTCCACATCCGGAAACAATATCGCCTCTTTCAATGGCCAAGCGTTTTTCTTCCTCTGCCGCTGTTACCATTTCTTCTTCTGCAGCAACAATTAATGTTTTCACTATTTCATCGTGATGTTTTCTAAATTCTTTCTTCGACATGCAGGGTATGTTCATCGCTGCAAGGAACTCTTCCATTTGGGCATAACTGGCTCCATTCACAATTGTTCCAGCAACGGCACACTGGTTTGTTTCCATGTGATTGCTTTCGTCAGGTTCACTGTGGATTTCACCTGTATATTTGCACATATCGCATATTACACTGAGGGTGGTCCTCAGACCCGACCGTTTCATGCCGGTTATTTTCAGGTGTCTAATTCCACAGTCTTCCCTGTTTTTAGCATGGTCACCTATTTTTTGAAATTCGGCAAAGATGTGCTGCATGTCCACGATACTCAAGCCACTTGGTAGACAGAATTGTTCTTCAGGCTCGTTCGTTACAACTTTCTGTATCATCAATTCTTCATTTTCTGAATTTGTGCCTTCCATATTTATCCCATCTTCAGCATTGTTTGTTTCTTCAATTTCAAACAATTCATTCGTCGTTTCTTCAAAAATTTCTTTACAATTTGCCGTATTCTGAAGGGCTAACCGCCGCCTTCTTTCGCGGCATGCTCTTTTTTTCGAGTATCTTCTCGTATGAACTGTTAATTTTGGCCGCCGACTTGTATTTGCCATCACACATTGCTGTTCGCATTCATTTCTCCTATCTTCAATCACTTCAATCGTGAAAACATTTTCACTATCACTCATTGTCACTATCACACAACAATATTCACCTATCACTTTGATCACTACACACTTTCAAAGCTTTGAAATAAATTCAATGATGTTATCTATTTCTTGCTTCGAAAGCAACTGTCGCGAAAACGTAAAATGCACTACGGAGAAACATAGGGCACTGTGGTGGGGAGTGTTTATGAGGACTACGAAAAATAAACAACAACGACATCAATATTTATTTTAAAAAAAAGTTTTCAACTTGTATTCATTTATAATATTATGATTTTAAATTATTAAAAAAATATATAACATGAAAATAAAAATTCAATACGTAAAATTAGAAATTAGAAATTAGAAAAGGGTCTATTTTATAAAACAGTGAACACGGTCCTGATCCCCACCAACATTCGAGTGGTTTCAGCATCAACGACAAAAGACAATCAAAAGACAAGATGTCAGACCAGGAGGTGCGTATAATCGGCCAGTAAAATATTATATCATTAATATTACGTTATTTATATATAAATTACTTTCTTTATAGATGCAGATAGATGAAGAAAAAAAAGAGGAAAGAAAAGAAGAAAAGGAAAAAGAAGAACAAAAGGAAGCAAAACAAGAAGAAAAAGAGGAGAGCAAGAAGGAGAAGGTGTCGACGTCGCAAGTAAGTAAAAACGTTGATTTATCTATGTAATGAATGTGGCAGAATTAGATTTTCGTGAAACGGAAATCATTTCTACAATAGTAGCAAATGAATTTCCACGATTATTTTTGGTTTTTTAATAATGTCACAATCTTACATAATGGAATATATAGTCCGCTACAATTATATTAAAATTCATTATTATATTTCAGATCAAGAAGATGTTAAAAAAAATTTTATACAGCGGCGGCCGCGGCGGCTATCGCGGTGGTCACGGCGGCTATCGCGGTGGCAGGCGCCAAGGGCGACGAGGAGGCCGTCGTGGAGGAGGAGGAGAATACGTTTTTAATTTTTATAAATAAATAAAAAATTTCAAGAAATTACACATCTGTTTATTTTTTATTCCCTTCGTAGCGGATCTCCGGCGAATAATCGCGTCAGACTCGCGGGTGAGAATATTCGCGACGAGACAGACAAAACCGATGTCATTCTGTGCGACAAAACACAGTCCGTCTCGCCATCTTGCTTTCTCACTCGCACTCGCACTCGCACGTATTACGCCGTCCGCGCGATCAGTTGTCACCGGCGAGCATCGGCCGCCGATTATTTGTTTTATATTTATAGGACGCGTTTAGAATTAATGTAAGAATTACTCAATAATTGTTGCATTCTCACTACCTCCGCTTCACCTTCTTGAAATTAATAATGTCCTGTAGTTCTCATTCCTATAAGTTTTATGGTCGCGTACGTTATGTGTATTATTTTGTAAAATATTGCGAAATAAGCAAGTTTTATAATTCATTCTTCTGGCATATCTTTAATTGCATTGTTAAAAAAACATGATTATAAATATGAATTAAACAGTTTTATGGTTGCACACATTAATATATGTATTGTTTCATTCTCGGACCTCTTTCTCGGCTCGAGCTGATGATTCGATTTGTAACAGATGTGAACAGTACGTTGCGGCAACTATGCCTTACTTGTGGCTATATTCGCGTAGCCGTTGGTGGTGTCAAATTAGAATTTACATTTATCGACTGATTTGTGTTTTTATCGACCCTGATGATAACGTGGTCAAATATACCATCAATGCCTCTGACGGAAAATCATTGAACTATTCTTATGTCTATTTTACGTCTGATGCGTGCAAATCGTAGAATCGATTTTACGTCTTCCAGAAGTGATAAATTGTGAAAAATCGAATTTCAGTGATATTGTGCTAGTTTAAGGAAAGTCGGTCTGGTGTGCTGTCGGTGAAAAAACCATTAAATCGTCCAATATTTGCTAAAATGCAGCCGAACGCAGCATTCGGCAGCCATGTTGTTTGCTTACAATCTTACATGTCTCAATTTTACAATTTCGAAAATACGGTTTTTCTCAACGAATGGTGTTTATTAGCGTTCAAGCGGACCAGACCGACCTGTGCCGAAGTCTACCCGTGTGTGCTGTACTCGCGAAAATTTTATTTATGCAATTATCAAGACGAAAAATCGATTCTACGAAATTGAATGTCTCTCTCGCGCATGGCGTATACGTGCATGCTTTCCGTTGATTGTGTGAGTGCACGCATACAGGTCATGGCACAAGGAGTCTGTGCCCTTAATTGCGTCGGTTTATTAAGTGATTTGTGTGAAAGTGCATCGATATTTTTCATTATTTTTCGATTTTTCGATATTTCATCGTTATTTCATCGTTATTTGTGTTATTAATATTAATTTACTTTATTTTACTATCTGGTTGCATGCGTTTGACTGGCGCGTTATTCCGCTGTATTATTTAATTATTTATTATTTATTAACACAATCGATTAATCGATTCGATTATTCGATTATCCAGTGTTTCCGGTTTTGCATATTTATTCATCGTATTTTCTTATTTTCTTTTCTTATTTTATTATTTTCATTATTTTCTATTGTCATTTTAACGCGTTTATCAATTTTCATTTTATTTTATGTTTCGCTTCATTATTTTATCGTTTATAGTGTTCTATATTTTATTTTACTTTTCCTTCGCTGTTTATACTTACATATTTATATTTCATACTATTTTGTGTTATTCTGTGTTATTTGTTTCATTTGTTTCATTTATTTATTTTATTTATTTATTATAGTACAGTGGGGTAGTGTGCCTTGATAATTTATGCAACTTGCGTTATATTCATTGGTTAAACTTTGATTCCAGGGACATAAAATTATTGCCCTTTTTTTTTGCTCTTTAATAGTTTTTGACACGTAAAATCCATAAATGTAGGTCGTAACTTTAGGAAATTAGCGGTTCAAAAGTTATGAGTATGTAAAGTTCGCGTTTTTAGGGTATTTTACACGCTACTTTGACGCCATGTTGCTTCCATCTATTATTTGATTGGCCCGCATAGATGAGCTTTCAAAGTTCCTATGTATCATACTACCAACCTAAAAATTTTAAACAGGGCCCTTTAAAAGAAATTATTACATTTCAACAGTATTATTATTTCACGAAAGCGTTGCCGACCGCCTGACGGCGGTCGGATTTAAGTATATAGCCTAACCTAATCTAATACTTCCGCTTACCTTATTTAAAAATATATTGTTTCTTAATTGCCTCCATTAATGATTCCATCATATCGACTTTGTTTTTGCGGCAAAATCGACGCCATAAATACTCGCACAGGCGGTCGGCGAAATCATTATCGTGGAAAACAAATTTGTTGTTCTCGGCGAGAATTGGAAATTTTGGGATGGCGTGGATTCCGTCTTTTCAAAGACGTGGGCGTCGAGGAGAAGATAAACGACACAGCTTAGCGGTCACGAATTATGTATTACTGATAGTTTGTACACAATGAGTCGTAAATTAAACTTTACAAAATCACTTTTGGTTTAATTTGGAATTACACGATTTAAGAATCCGCGGTGCAAGGCACTGAATTGAATTTGAGACTGCTCGAAACTCGAGTAAAGAAACGTTTTTGGTCGCTGTTGTCGCTTGGTAATCGCTCTCTCACTTGCTTTCGCATTAATGCTAACGGTTCGAATTTGGGAGTTTTAATTGGCGAGCGCTCGGATCGGTGGTTAGACAGCGCAACAGCGATTCCGTTTACTTGCTAGGTGACGACGGGATTATCGACCCGTGTTATCGACCGAGGTGTTTGTATGAATTGAAGTGCCAAATTCGAACACACCGCCCCCCCGTTGAATGAATTCATTCAACGTGAAGTGCGTAGTATTAATAACGTGGAACGCCCAAGATTGTAATGCGGAAATTTTTCTTGCGGTGCTTACATGCGATGAGACAACGCTTACGGTGAGTGCAATTTTAAATTCTAATTACTTACTAGATTATGGATTATTAATTAATAGCTAGAACGAGACATACGAATTAATAAAGAAATAGAATAATTACGAATTAACATTAAGAACCGAACAAAGTGCGGATTTGATACGTGAATAGACATGACTTTAATTGCGCAGTTTGCTTTTACGTCGTAGATTTCTCGCTTTCGGTGACAAGTGTGATTGGAAGGAAACAAAGTTTCGCAATAGAGCGCTTATATTCCCCGGACGACGTTTTTACGCTGACGACTCGGATGAGGTTATCGTCTCCTGGGTGGCACTTGATAATGCGGCCAAGTTCCCATCGGCAAGGCGGAAGATTTTGGTTGCGAAGCAGGACAAGTTGACCGATTTGAGCGAGATTTTGCGTCGTCTTCCATTTTGGGCGTTGGTGCAACGTATGCAGGTAATCATTGCTCCATGTCTTCCAGAATGTTTCGGTCATTTTTTGCAAACATTGCCAACGAGATAGTCTATTGTCTCTTAATTCTAGTACGCTCGGTTCTGGTGGAGTTACTAACGGTGCTCCGATTAAAAAATGACCTGGTGTTAATGCTCGGTAATCGTCAATGCAGTCGGATATGGGTCCTAGCGGTCGTGAATTAAGGCAGGCTTCGACTCGACATAGAAACGTTGTCATTTCTTCAAAAGTGAGAGTATGAGAGCCGATGCTTCGTTTTAAATGATATTTGGTGCTTTTGACTGCGGCTTCCCATAGTCCACCGAAATGAGGAGCATTCGGAGGCAAAAAGTGCCATTCTATTCCGTCGGTTGCAAGTCGATTGCCGAAATTGGCGTTTTGAATTGAAGAGTTAAATGCGGCTCTTAATTCACGATTCGCTCCTTGGAAAGTGGTTCCATTGTCCGAGTACATTGACTTCGGAAGACCGCGGCGCGAGATGAATCGATGATATGCTGCGAGAAAGGCTGCAGAACTATAATCGCTTACGAGCTCTATGTGGATCGCCTTAACTGTTAAGCAAATGAATATCGCGATGTATGCTTTATGCGCTTTATAGCCACGACCGGAATTGGTTCGCACCTGAATTGGACCAGCATAATCGACGCCAGTATGTATAAATGGTCGCTCCGTTTTGGTGACTCTCGGTGATGGCAAGTTTCCCATGAGCTCATTCGGCACGATTGCTTTCTCGCGGGTGCAAGAGATGCACTTGTACAAAACATTTCGTACTGTAGCGCGGGCGCGAATTATCCAGTACTCGTTTCGTAAATGTGCCAGAGTGAGTTGAGGGCCCGCGTGTAACAATTGGCGATGAGTACATTCTATTAGGAGTGTTAGGAGCGGGTGTGACCGAAGAATAATCGGATTTTTTGCGTTTTCAGGAAGCTTGGAATTGGTGAGCCGTCCTTTTGCGCGGATTAGGCCGTCGGTGTCTAAATAAGGACACAGAGAAAGGAGAGCGCTTGTTTTTGGGACTGGCTTGGACTTTGCTAAGGCTCCCTTCTCCTCCGGAAAAGCGTTGGATTGAAGCTCCTTTAACCAAAAGAGTTTTGCTTGGTTGATAACTTCTGGCTTGAGAATCAACGGCGGAGCAGTAGGTTGGCTTATAATGGTGAGTTTTTGATTAGTTTTGCTTTGGATGCGAGTACGAAGTGTACGAATGAAATGAATTAAATATGCGGTAACACGTAAGAGCTTTGTCCATGAAGAATAGCGATTGGCTAATTCCCATTGCTCAACACAGGTTGCGAGACTTGGAAGGGCAGGACTTCTTTTCTCGTGCGACAGATCGTCGTCTGTTTGTGGAATAGACTGAGGCCAGAAATTAGACGCTTTTATTAACCAAGGAGGGCCGGACCACCATAACTGGTGAGTTTCTAACTTGTCAATGTTTATTCCGCGAGAAGCGCAGTCAGCAGGATTTTCGGCTGTTGGTACGTGATGCCATTGAACATCGGGAATTAGTTGCTGAATTTTTGCTACGCGGTTCGCGACGAAGGTTTTCCAGCGATTAGGAGGCTGTTTTAGCCACGCGAGTGTGATGGTAGAGTCAGTCCAACAATGACTCTCAAGCATCGGTGCATTTAACGCTGTTCGAACGAATGTTAATAGGCGAGCTAATAGCAAGGCGGCAGATAATTCCAATCGAGGAACGCTCAAAGTTTTGACCGGAGCTACTCGTGTTTTAGCGATTACGAGAGAGGCACAAATCGTACCATCGTAAAGAACGTTTCGCGAATATACGGCTGCAGCGTAGGCTTTGGTTGAGGCATCTGAGAACCCATGCAGACTTTGACTTCTAAAGATGTTATAAGCTATCTTTCGCGGTATGGAGATGTGCTCCAACTTGGGCAATTGTGAGCAAAATTTTTTCCATTCCTGAAGAAACGTCGATGGAGGAACATCGTCCCAGTCGCAACGAATGGACCACAGCGTTTGCATATAGATTTTACCGGTAATAATTATTGGAGCAATCCATCCAAGTGGATCGAACAATTTTGCGATAGTGGAAAGAATTGAACGTTTAGTCTGCGGACGGTTGATTGGCTCTGAAAGTTTAAATTGAAATTGATCTAATGCAGGATTCCACGTTAGGCCAAGTACGGAGATTGTTTCGTCTCCTTGCAAGGATTTACTTGTGGCAAGCCCATAATTTTTTGGATTAATATCGGACATAAGCTCCGGATTGTTGCTTGCCCACTTTCGTAAAACGAATCCACCCTTTGCTAGAAGGTCGATCGTCTGATCGCGTAATTGACGGAGTGAGTTGAGGCTATCTCCTCCGAAGATGAAATCATCAACATATGCTTGATCCTGTACGACGGAAACTGCTTGAGGAAAGTTGGCACCTTCGTCTTCGACGAGTTGGTGTAAAACACGAATAGCTAAATAGGGGGCTGATGCTGTCCCGTAGGTAACAGTGAGCAATTGATACTCATTTACTGGTTTAAGAGGCGAGTCGCGCCAGAGAATCCTCTGATAATCGGTATCTTCTGGATGCACAAGTATTTGACGATACATTTTCTCAATGTCTGCAGTATATACATATTGAAATTGACGCCATCGAATCAAGATCGAAACAAGATCTTGTTGAAGTTTTGGTCCTGTGAACAAATGATCATTCAAGGAGGTTCCGTCGGAAGTTCGACGGGATGCGTTGAAAACAACGCGAAGACGTGTAGTCACACTGCTCTCGCGAATTACAGCATGATGCGGTATGTAGTAGCAGTTTTTGTGCGAGGATGGAAGAGGATCAACTTGTTTCATATGGCCGAGGGTTTCGTACTCGGACAGAAACTCTTGATAAGGTTTAGATACCGCTGAATTGCGAATGAGGCGATTTTCTAACGATCGAAGACATCGAAGTGCTACTGAGCGTGATTCGCCTAAATTTATTGATGATTGTGTTTTGAAAGGAAGGCGAACAATGTACCGTCCGTCATTTGCGCGAGAATGCGTGGTTTTAAAATGCTCTTCGCAAATCTGATTTTCAGGAGTTGTGATTGTTGGAGCTGAGAGGTCCTCGATTTGCCAAAATCGACAAAGGTCTTGGTCGAGGTTTTCCAAAACGGAAAGATGGTGAACTCCTACTGAGGAAGGTGAGGATACTCGCTGGGAAGGACCGGAGAGGATCCACCCGAGGGTAGTGTTTTGTGCCGTCGGGGTACACGCGGAGCCTTTCCTCAGCCCTGGCAGCAAAAATTGACCATAAAGATCTGCTCCGATTATGATGTCGATTGGATCCGAGCTCATGGGTTCGTTGTCTGCGAGTTCCAAATCTGCAAGGTGAGACCATTTGAAATTTGTTGGGTTTTTTGAAGGCACGTACCTTGTGAGTGATCGCAAAATGATCGCTGTAGTCGAATATGCTGGCTTATCTGATCTACTTGGCGTGATAATTATTTCTGCGGTGTGGCTTGCGTGTGATTGATTTTCTCCAATTCCGATGATTTTGGTTGGCTGTTTTGTACGCAGAAGACGGAGTGTTTGAGCGAGATTCTCCGTTATAAGGGTTGCGACGGAACCTTGATCCAGAAGAGCTCGAGCGTTAACGGATCGACCCTGACTCGAGCGAATTTGAACGCGCGCTGTTGAAAGAAGAATACATGAGCCTTTTGGAGAATTTGACGCTACGTGAGTACTTATCTCAACTGCGTTTTCGGAAGATTCAGACTCAGCTTTCGATGTAGAAGGAGTCGCATCCTTTTGGTTCGGAAAATGTAAGAGTGTATTGTGACGCTGATTACATTCCTTGCATAAGTGCTTGCTTTGGCACTGTGCGGAGGAGTGCTTAATTGAGAAGCAATTAACGCACCGTTTTTGTTTTCGTATAAAATGAAAGCGCTCGGAAACTGGTTGCGAAAGAAATTTCGGACATTGGTAGATTAAGTGAGTTTGTTGACACACCGGACAAGTAATTTTTTGAGATGTCGCGGAATGGGTTGAAATCGCTCTCGATTTAAATTGTTTACATTTATCAACGTCGTTCGCCTTTTCGCGTTTTGGATTAGGCATTGCTTCGAGTGCGCGAATTCTTTTTCTTAAAAACGCGTCGAATTCTTCATACGTAGGAAAGTCGGTCGCTTCACTAAGATGAAATTCCCAAGCCTTTCGCGATGAACGATCTAATTTTTGCGTTGCTAGAAAAACGATCATGTCATCCCACTTGTCGACCGGTCGGTTTAAATTTCTTAACATTTCGAGAGATATGTTTGTTCCATCGCGCAACGCACGAAGGTCGTGAGCGTTTTCGGCCGCTACAGACGGAATCGAAAATAACGTGTTCAAATGCGTTGAAATTAACCGTTGTTTGTTTTCGTAACGCGACGTTATGATCTTCCACGCAATGTCAAAGTTTTTGTCTGTTATAGGAAGGTGACTCACGGCGCGGCTTGCTTCACCCGTTAACGATGAATTCAAAAATTGAAGGCGGTCAATGTTTGATAAAGAATCATTATTTTTTACCAGTGAGGTGAAGCGGTCACGGAAACTCTCCCATTCGGTGAAGGCGCCATCGAAGGTCGGCAGTTGAATCTTTGGTAGATGAATCGTTGACTTCGACGTCGTTGAGTTTGAATTTGCGTTGGTAGATTGCGGTGGAGGCGTGGCCTTGGCGAGGACCTCCGCCATGTAGTCCAGAGCTTCTTGGTACCTTTCTTCGGATTCGATGAACTGGTTGTCGACGAAATACGGCAGACTGGACTTCGTCGCGTTGTCGGTGCATGCTGCTATCCTCGCGTCCAGATCTTGGCTTTGGATGTATGCTTCTTTTAACATTGCCATCCGGTTTTGAGTTGTGGCTGCGGTCATTTTTGCTTGACCGAGCTTTTTAAAATTGAGAAGCGCACGATCAATAGATCGTAACGTTTGAGTTTGCTTGTACAGCAATTCTTCAAGGTGACTCATGGCCGTTAACGAGTTAAATTGTCGGTTTTAGGTTCACGATTACCGGTGTATCCTCGATTCCAATCCGGCTCGAAGGACCAAATGTTGTTCTCGGCGAGAATTGGAAATTTTGGGATGGCGTGGATTCCGTCTTTTCAAAGACGTGGGCGTCGAGGAGAAGATAAACGACACAGCTTAGCGGTCACGAATTATGTATTACTGATAGTTTGTACACAATGAGTCGTAAATTAAACTTTACAAAATCACTTTTGGTTTAATTTGGAATTACACGATTTAAGAATCCGCGGTGCAAGGCACTGAATTGAATTTGAGACTGCTCGAAACTCGAGTAAAGAAACGTTTTTGGTCGCTGTTGTCGCTTGGTAATCGCTCTCTCACTTGCTTTCGCATTAATGCTAACGGTTCGAATTTGGGAGTTTTAATTGGCGAGCGCTCGGATCGGTGGTTAGACAGCGCAACAGCGATTCCGTTTACTTGCTAGGTGACGACGGGATTATCGACCCGTGTTATCGACCGAGGTGTTTGTATGAATTGAAGTGCCAAATTCGAACAAAATTCAAATGAAACATTTGATTTATCCCGCCAAAATGGCCGCCGAATGCTCATCTATGCGGGCCAATCAAATAATAGATGGAAGCAACATGGCGTCAAAGTAGCGTGTAAAATACCCTAAAAACGTGAAACTTTACATACTCATAACTTTTGAACCGCTAATTTCCTAAAGTTACGACCTACATTTATGGATTCTACGTGTCAAAAACTACTAAAGAGCAAGAAAAAAGGGCAATAATTTTATGTCCCTGGAATCAAAGTTCAGCCTATTCATTATCTGTTTTATTCGTTTATTACCGTAATTTTATTTTATCTCATTGTTGTCTTTTATTTATTTATTTATTCGCAACGGTATAATTGTGTGATTAATAAACCTGCGCAATTTACGTCCCTCTGCGTGATTTAATTGTTCAATTTATTTATCGTCTTATCGTATTTACCGTTCTATTTGGTTCTATATATATTAATATCAGTGGTTAATATCGCTTTTTCATGTGTTAATGGTTTACGCGATTTACATTGCTGCCTCGTTTTATTTATTTCATTACCCATCGTATTCTATTTTATTTATTTTATTTACCATCTACATTCATATTTCATATCTCATGGTTCATATTATTTCATGTCTTTCACGTCATTACGGGTATTGCATTTATTTATTTCCTTTTATTTTGTGATTCAATACGTAGTCCGCTTGTCATCCGGTTGTTCGGCTTACTGTTTGGTTTATTATTTTATTTTATTATATTTGTCATTTTCATCGATTCATATCCGTGGTGCAACGTATTTAACGTGTTTATTGGTTACGTGGTTACGTGGTTTATGCGGTTACGCGGTTTACTTTTCTTGTTCTTTCGATTTTGATTTTCGATTATCTCATTCATAGTATTCATCGTATTTATTCCTTTATTTCTTCCTTATATCGTGGCTTACATATTTCATTTTGGTCTTTGCACGACGATGCAGCAGTGACATGTGCTGAAATAAATTGAATTGATTAATAAATAAATAAATTGGACAATCCGGGTTGTGTTTTTAATTGTTCCTCTTGTTCCAGTTCCAGTTTTGTTTTAGTTTATTTCAGATTTAGTGTGTTTGTTTTAATGATGTGGTGCGATGAGGGATTGCTTTTGTGCTTTTGGTGTAAATTGTTTTGTGTAGTTTATTTGTTGCGTGGTGGGTGCTCATTTACTTTCCTTTCCTTTACTTACTTACTTATAATATTGTATTACATTCACGCTTTCTTGCTTTCATTCATGCCTTCTTTCACTCACGTTACTTTCCTTACCTTCTTTATTTTTCTAAATCTTTCCTTAATCTTCCCATTCATTCCGTCATTATTCATTAACTCATTCATTCATTCTGATCAATTAAAGTTAAATTAATGGATATGATATGATTTATTCTACTTTAGTTTTTATTTCTATGATGATGAGTGGTTTTGTCCATTCAAATGCTTTGATCGTGCATGGTTTGTTATAATATTATCACTTAAGTATCCTTATTTACTTATTTACTTATTTATTTATTTATTGTTAGTCTATACACTGGTATAGTGTTTATCGAACTAAGCAGTTTACATTTGATTTGATTTGATTTATTGGTCGCTTTAGTTACTTTATTTTGATACGTCATTCAATAACCAGTTCTATTTGCATTTGCATTGACATAATCATTTATCATTTACCATTTACCATTTGTGATTTAGTTTGTAACCTACTTTGGTGAGGAAATAGAGTGTTGTAGCTAATAATCTTAACGGTTATATTTCATTGAGTTCACTTCTTGTATTTTGTATTCTATTTTAGTATATTTCATTTTGTTTTACATTATATTACATTACATTACATGACATTATTTACATTACGTTGGTTATAGCCTTCACTTTATATTTTATGCCTTATTATTTATCTTGTTATTTACCTCATTCATCTTTATTATCTTTAATTGACTATTTCACCATTCAGTCATTCATTCTTTCATTCTCTCATTGTTTATCCGTTCTGACACATTCCTGCTTTTTGCTCTCACTCACGCCTTCTTACCTTCTTTATTTTCTTTATTTTCATTATCTTCTTTATTTTCCTTAATCTTTAATTTCCTTAATCGTTCCATTCATTCATTCATTATTCATTATTCATTACTCTTTCACTCATTCATTCTGATCAATTAAAGTTAATGGATATGATTTATTTTACCTTATTTTACTTTATTTTAATTAAGTTTTGCTCTCTCTACAATGATAGGTGGTTTTGTCCATCCAAATGCTTTGATTGTGCGTGAATTTTATTATAATCTTATCATTCAAGTACTCTTATTTATTATATACTTATTTATTTATTCTATTTTATTTTATTTCATTTTATTCTTATTTCAGTTTATACACTGGTATAGTGTGTATTGAACTACGTACTTTACATTTGATTTCATTGTTGCTTTAGCTATTTTATTTTGATACGTCATCCAATAATCAGTTCTATTTGCATTTGCATTGACATAATCATTTACCATTTATAATTTAGTTTATAATCTACTTTGGTGAGGAAATAGAGTGTTGTAGCTAATAATCTTTACGGTTATATTTCATTGAGTTCACTTCTGGTATTTTGTATTCTATTTTAGTATATTTCATTTTGTTTTACATTATATTACATTACATTACATGACATTATTTACATTATGTTGGTTACAGCCTTCATTTTATATTTTATGCCTTATTATTTATCTTGTTATTTACCTCATTCTTCTTTATTATCTTTAATTGATTATTTCACTGTTCAGTCATTCATTCTTTCATTCTCTCATTGTTTATTCGTTCTGACACATCCATGCTTTTTGCTCTCACTCACGCCTTCTTACCTTCTTTATTTTCCTTAATCGTTCCATTCACTCATTCATTATTCATTCACTCACTCATTCTGATCAATTAAAGTTAATGGATATGATTTATTTTACCTTATTTTACTTATTTTAACTAAGTTTTGCTATCTCTGCGATGATAAATGGTTCTGTCCATCCAAATGCTTTGATTGTTCGTGAATTTTATTATAATCTTATCATTTAAGTACTCTTATTTATTATGTACTTATTTATTTATTCTATTTTATTTTATTTCATTTTATTCTTATTTCAGTTTATACACTGGTATAGTGTTTATTGAACTACGTAATTTACATTTGATTTCATTGTTGCTTTAGCTATTTTAATTTGATACGTCATCCAATAATCAGTTCTACTTGCATTTGCATTGACATAATCGTTTGCCATTTATAATTTAGGTTATAACCTACTTTGGTGAGGAAATAGAGTGTTGTAGCTAATAATCTTTACGGTTATATTTCATTGAGTTCATTTCTTGTATCTTGTATTCTATTATAGTATATTTCATTTTGTTTTACATTATATTACATTACATTACATGACATTATTTACATTATGTTGGTTACAGCCTTCACTTTATATTTTATGCCTTATTATTTATCTTGTTATTTACCTCATTCTTCTTTATTATCTTTAATTGATTATTTCGCTGTTCAGTCATTCATTCATTCTCTCATTGTTTATCCGTTCTGACATATTACTGCTTTTTGGTCTCACTCACGCCTTCAACCTTTTTTATTTTCCTTAATCTTTAATTTCCTTAATCGTTCCATTCATTCATTTATTATTTATTCATTATTCATTATTCATTCACTCATTCATTCTGATCAATTAAAGTTAATGGATATGATTTATATTACTTTATTTTACTTTATTTTAATTACGTTTTGCTCTCTCTACAATGATAAGTGGTTTTGTCCATCCAAATGTTTTGATTGTGCGTGAATTTTATTATAATCTTATCATTCAAGTACTCTTATTTATTATTTACTTATTTATTTATTCTATTTTATTTTATTTCATTTTATTGTTATTTCAGTTTATACACTGGTATAGTGTTTATTGAACTGCGTACTTTATATTTGGTTCATTTATTTGTTGCTTTAGCTACTCTATTTTGATATGTCATTCATTAATTAGTTCTGTTTGCAATTGTATTGACATGATCATTTATCATCTACCATTTACCGTTTACAATCTAACTTATAATCTACTCTAGTGAGAAATAGAGTATTGTAGTTAATAATCTTTACGTTTATATTTATTGAGTTCATTTCTTGTATTTTGTATTTTGTATTCAGTTTATTATTACATTCTGTTTTACAGTATATTGCATTACTTATATTACAGTGCATTACATTACATTATCTACATTAGGTTGGTTACGGCCTTCACTTTATACTTTATGCTTATTATTATTTTTTACTTCATTCTTCTTTAATATCTTTAATTGATTTCATTGTTCAGTCGTTCATTTCATGCTGTCATTGTTCATTCATTCTGAATTAATTGAATCAAGGTAACTGTTAAGATTTAATTTATTTTGACTCATGATAAGTTCTGTAAATGGTATTAATATTAATATAATTATGGTTTGTTTGCATACGATTATCCTATATATATTTTTCTATATTTAATTTATTTGTGCCACGTATCACTGTTTACCATCATTTATTTTATTTTATTTCTTGTCACCTCTATCCTTGGACATTCCTTGGACATTTTGACATTTTGATATTCTTCTCTGGTATTCTTTAATTTAATTTATTCAAGCCGTTTCTCTTCGATAATAGTATAGCTTTTTGATGACGGTGTGCTGTTCCTGTAGGAATTAATATTCATGTCATTAACTTGTGCTACTCTTGTTTAAATTTATTATGCGTTATTACAATCATTACCTTGTTTGCTTCTTTTCTTTTCTTTTATATTTCCTTTCTGCTAGATACCTGCTGCCTTGGTTGCTTTGATTCTATTTTGGTTTATTTTATTTTATTAACTGACTGGATGTTGCTTGATTGGTCCTACGTGACTTTCCTGACTATATGCGTTATTTGACGTTGTGAGATGGTTGTTCGAGCGAACTGTTTCCCGAATGTCTAACGCGACTGACTTCTGTCGTATTGCCATCCCTCTCTCATCGGCGCCCATCTCTCTCACGCCGTTGGCCAGCGGTGTGGGGCGAGGACGCCGGGAGAGAGAGGGAGAGGTGCGAGCCTGTCGTCGCTCTGCGACGGGGCTCACTCTTGTTTTCAAGGAAACTCTCGCGAACGCTTTTCGGAGAATTCATATCCGCAAATCTCTCCTTTTTTCTTTTTCTGGCGCTTCGCTCGAACCAAGTGCTTCGGCGAACCGCAATAACGCGGATTAATTCAGTGAATAGAGGATTGAAATATAAACTTTTTATTCCTAAGACTAACTGTTAATTTATTAAATACAACGAGTTTTTGCTAAAACTACGCAACACGTTGCTGTGGAGTTCATTGCTTCCGCCTTTTCAAGACTCCTGCGCTTCGGTAAACGCGATCCGGCACCTCGCTTATTTTCCTAAAGATTTCCAATCGCGGGAAATACGCCGCGACGAAATTTGCCGGAACAAACTGGTCCTTCGAGCCGGATTTCGTTAAACGAACAACGGTGCTTCGGGAAAAACGCGCAAGTGAACTCAGTGCTTCAAGTGCATCTGGCTTTTCTTCTTCACCTGTGGAGAACTTCTTCGGCGATCCAGATCAGCGAAAATCTCCAACCAGGAATCTGAAAAGAAGAGCCGATTGAAAGCCGGTTACGTAACCATCCTTTGTTTCAACGGCAACGACCACGCTTTGTGACGTCACGCCGAGAGCCTAACGACTTTGGGTAAGTCAGCGCAAGTAATATTTACCAACATTACGGTACGCGTTGAAAGGCTTAGAAGCACGGTCTCAGTGGTTTTCTATCGAAATATTAAATTAAATTTCGCCTTGAATTGCGATCATGACTACGTCCTTTTCGGATCTTCTGCGTGAACAAGAGGAAGTAGCGGGGTGGATACAAAGATTCTGGGCTAACGTATGCAAGTTAGGAAAGGACAAGCTGACGGGAGCGGTTTTAGAGCAGAGACAGGGTTTGCTCAACCGATACTGGGACACGTTCCTTAGCGGACACCGTAAATTGATGAGATGCAAGGAGGCGAGTTCTAGTTCATACGTCAAAGAGGACGCCTTTTCGGTCACAGAAGAAGCTTACCTCGACGCAGCCTCCATGATTTCCCATCACCTGAAAGAGCTGCCGTCCCCTTGCTCCTCGCAAGTCCAACCGTCCAATATTGCGCCTCCGCCCCACCCGCAACTGCCTAAAATTGAATTGCCGAAATTTTCGGGCGATCCGTTACAATGGGAGAGCTTTCGCGACCTTTTTAAAAGTCTAGTCCATGACGTCAGCCACTTACCTGATGTACAGAAGCTACTCTATTTGAAGTCTAGTTTGACAGGTGAGGCCGCCGAGGTCATTCGGAATACGCCGACAACGGACTCCGGCTTCAGGGGAGCATGGGACGATCTGGAAGCCCGGTACGGTAACATTCGTCTGTTATCGTTTTCCCATCATCGAGCGCTCCTCTCGTGCCCACCAGCCCTGCAGCAGTCAGCTGGCGAATTGAAGCGGCTTTTAGACACTTTCCGCCAGGCGATTAGGGCGTACGTTACACTGAGGAAACCCGTTACTTCATGGGATGAGTGGTTTGTATACTTACTAAGCCAAAAGCTTGACAAAACTACTCACTTTGCTTGGGAGACTTCTTTGGCGGATAGCCGGTGTTCGAATTTGGCACTTCAATTCATACAAACACCTCGGTCGATAACACGGGTCGATAATCCCGTCGTCACCGAGCAAGTAAACGGAATCGCTGTTGCGCTGTCTAACCACCGATCCGAGCGCTCGCCAATTAAAACTCCCAAATTCGAACCGTTAGCATTAATGCGAAAGCAAGTGAGAGAGCGATTACCAAGCGACAACAGCGACCAAAAACGTTTCTTTACTCGAGTTTCGAGCATTCTCAAATTCAATTCAGTGCCTTGCACCGCGAATTCCTAAATCGTGTAATTCCAAATTAAACCAAAGGTGATTTTTTTAGAGTTTAATTTACGACTCATTGTGTACAAATTATCAGTAATACATAATTCGTGACCGCTAAGCTGTGTCGTTTATCTTCTCCTCGACGCCCACGTCTTTGAAAAGACGGAATCCACGCCGTCCCAAAAATTCCAATTCTCGCCGAGAACAACAGCCGGGAAATCCCGCGGTTTCAGCAATTATCGCAGTTCTTGGAGAACCGGATCCAAGCTTTAGGCGCTGCAGGCATGACGGACCCATCGCTCCACGCTGTGTCGCCGACCAGCTCTAAGGAAATCAAACCTAAAACAAAAGGAGGAGCATCAGCAAAAGGCGTTAACTCTAACGTCTTAGCCGCAGCATCAAAGTCGCCCCCGGCCCGGAAATGTCCGGGGTGTTCGGGCACCCACGGTCTAGGATTTTGTTATAAATTCAAGGCGCTGTCGCCGGCAAAACGCAAGGAGCGCGTCCAACAGCTGAAGGCCTGCCTGAGCTGTTTGAATGTAGGACACGAAGTGGGTAAGTGTCCGTCTAAACAAGTCTGTTTAGCTTGTAGCAAGCGACACCATACGTTACTGCACGAAGCGCTGACGGCTCCACCGGCAAGCGCACCAGGCCGTGAAGGCGGACAGCCGGCACGAGAAGACGCTGCCTCGACGTCTGACGACGCAACTCAGCAGGTGACTACCCTCTCTCTATCGGTTGGTTCAAAAGCCGTGGCCTTACTCGCAACCGCCAAGGTGAGATTGGAGGCGCCATCAGGAGAAACCGTAGAGGTCCGAGCCCTTCTGGACACCGGCTCCGATACCTCTCTCGTCTCATCGTGGGTCGCTCAGGCGCTACGTCTTCCACGGCGGGCGGTGCGAGTGGCCATCTCAGGCGTTAAGGACAATGAGGTTGGACACGCGACCGGAGAGGTATCACTTGTAGTTCGACCCCGACACACTTCGGACTTCCGATTACCAGTTCGTGCGTTGGTACTCCGCAAACTAACGTCGTTGCTCCCGAGCAAACGCATCGTGGCAAAGTCTTGGCCGCATATTACCGGTCTCACGCTTGCTGACCCCGAGTACGGAGTTCCGGCTCGGGTAGATTTACTTTTAGGTGCGGATGTTTGCGGAACGCTCTTTGGTGACGACTGGCGCAGAGGGCCAGAGGGTACTCCAACAGCGAAACTCACCCCCTTTGGCTGGGTGCTTATGGGACCAGCCTCCGACGACAAACCCAAGGCGGAGACGGCCGCTCGGGTTCTTCACTGCCACGGCGAGGACTCCACAAGCCAACTCCTCCAGCGGTTCTGGGAGCTGGACGAGATTCGAGAACGGGCTCCGATGTCACAAGAAGAGGAAAAGTGTGAGCGCCACTTCCTCGACACCCATGCTCGAGATCCATCGGGACGCTACGTGGTGCGCCTTCCCTTCGTAAAGGACCCGCTGACTGCGCTGAAGTCCAACAGGACGACGGCGTTGAAACTCCTCTTCAATTGTGAACGACGCCTATCCTCGGATGCTACGCTGAAAGAGCAGTATCGAAATTTTATGATGGAGTACCTGACTTTACAGCACATGCAGGGTGCACCCGAAGAAGCGGATAAAGGGCCTGCGTATTACCTGCCACACCACGCCGTACGCAAGCGTCACGATCCTTCTGCCAAGTTACGGGTCGTTTTTAATGCTTCTTTTTGTACAGCCACGGGCCAATCGCTAAACGACTGCCTCGCCACTGGTCAGAAGCTCCAGGCTGACCTATGGATGGTATTGACCCGCTGGCGACTTTTTCGGGTCGTATTCACCACGGACATTGTCAAGATGTTCAGACAGATCCGAGTCCATTCAGAGGATACTAAGTGGCAAAGCATCCTTTGGCGCGCCACTCCCGACGAACGAGTGCAGGACTTTCGGCTTACAACGGTGACGTATGGCACGGCGTGTGCGCCTTTCCTAGCTTTACGGGTACTTGCCCAGCTGGCGAACGACGAAAGCAGCCGGTTTCCCCGAGGAGCTTCGGTGGTGCGTCGACACACTTATGTCGATGATATTCTCACCGGGGCGGATGATGTCAGCGAGACCCTGGCTTTGAAAAGAGAAGTGGTGGCAATTTTCAAAGCTGGCGGTTTCGAACTAAGCAAATGGGCATCTAACATACCGGAAATTCAAGAAGCCGACTCTTCTGATACGCGCCTGTTTCAGGAATGGTCCGGCATCAGTACACTAGGCGTGAACTGGAGTCCTAGGGATGATGCCTTCTCCCTTCGAGTCGCAGCCGCTGAGCTGGTGAGAGAATGTACCACCAAGAGGTCCATCCTTTCGGAAATCGCAGGCCTCTTCGACCCACTGGGCTGGGCGGCGCCGGTCCTAGTCGTGGCCAAGATTTTAATGCAGGACCTCTGGATCCTTGGAGCGAACTGGGATCAGCAATTGCCAGAGAACGTCTGCACTATGTGGCAGCGCTTCAGAGGCTCCTTGCCGCAATTGGATACCCTGAAGATCCCACGCTGGACATTTGCCTCATCAGAGCCGTCCACCCAGATGGAACTTCACGGTTTTTGTGACGCCTCGCAGCGAGCTTATGCGGCAGCGGTGTACCTGCGGGTCAATAACAATGGGTCGGTAACGACCTCGCTTTTGGTCGCAAAAACTAAGGTGGCCCCGGTAAAGACTATAACAATTCCGAAGTTGGAACTGTGTGGAGCCACCTTGTTATCTAAATTATTGATTCGGGTCAAAGAAGGCATTAATATGTCTGGCCCGACCATCGCGTGGACGGATTCAAGTGTAACCTTACACTGGATCCGCGGCCATGCATCTCAATGGAAACCCTTCGTTGCCCATCAAGTCTCCGATATCCAGCACGAGATACCGGCGGACAATTGGCGGCACATCCGCTCTCCGGACAATCCAGCGGACTTGGCAACCCGAGGAATGAGCCCAGCCGAGCTCGTCGACTCCGATCTGTGGTGGCACGGGCCGAAATGGTTGACGGAACAGCCTGAATTCTGGCCGGCGACCTTTCCGGAGTCCAACGAGGGAATAGAGGCCGAGAGAAGAGGAGCCACGGTACACGTCGTCAAGGAGAAATTCGGAGAAAACTTCCTGTGCCGCTTCTCCTCCCTCTCGCACCTTTTATCTGTTATTGCCCAGTGTTTCAGGTTTGCCAGTCTAAGCCGAGGGCAGCCTTGCGAGAAGGGTTTTGTTAAAGCAGAGGAGCGCACCCACGCCTTCCTAGCAGTTCTGAGATTCTCTCAACACACCAGTTTCCTGGAGGAGATTGAACAACTGCAACGGCACGGCGAGCTACGCAAAGCTTCACCCCTTTCTTCGTGTCGACCTTTCTTAGACGACCAGGGCTTACTAAGGCTAGGAGGGCGCTTAGAAAACGCGGCTCTGCCGTACAATGAGAAACATCCTTACCTTGTGGCGAAGAGATGTCCGTTGGCCAGGCTTCTGATACGGGACGCACATTACCGCACGCTCCATGGAGGTCCACAGCTTACTCGCAGCCATCTCATGAGAAGAGTCTGGATCGTCCGAGGCCGCTCACTGGTTCGATCCGAAATCGCCGCCTGCGTCACGTGCGCCCGGTTCAGCGGACGTAGAGCTGGACAACTGGTGGGACAACTTCCACAAGAGCGCACTGCTGCACAGAGGGCCTTTTTAACCACCGGCGTGGATTATGCGGGCCCGATTAAGCTACGTACCTCGCCCGGGCGTGGCCACAAAGCCTACAAAGGCTACATCGCCCTCTTCGTGTGCCTGTCTACCAGGGCAATACACTTGGAAGCGGTGTCAGATCTAACCTCAGCTTCCTTTCTTGCAGCCTTCCGTCGCTTTGTGGGCAGGCGAGGACATTGCGCCACTCTGTTTAGCGACAATGGAACGGTATTCCAGGGAGCAGACAGAGAGCTCCGCACTATGTTCCGCCAGTCTACTTTATTCTACCAGGAGTCAGCCGCATCCCTGGCGTTAGACGGCACCTGCTGGCAGTTCATTCCCCCTTATGCGCCGCATTTTGGTGGCCTGTGGGAGGCAGGGGTAAAATCCGTAAAGCACCATCTACGGAGAGTGATCGGTGATTCCACACTTACCTTCGAGGTACTGACGACTCTCCTCTGTCAAATAGAGGCGTGCCTAAACTCGAGGCCACTGTACGCACTATCAGAGGACCCTTCGGAGCTGGCCGTCTTGACACCGGGTCACTTCTTGATAGGGGAACCAACCACCGTCCCCCCAGAGCCAGAAGAACCATGCACTGCACTTCACACACGCTGGCGGTTAATTTCACAAATGCGAGCACAATTCTGGAAAAGATGGAGACACGAATACTTACAGCATCTCCAACAGTTTCCGAAGTGGCGTCGTTACCGGGAGAATTTGGAAATCGGCAGCCTGGCGCTTATCCGGGACGACTTACAGCCACCAGCAAAGTGGTTGATGGGACGCGTCACCGAACTACACCCAGGACCTGATGGATGCGTTAGAGTGGTAACTCTACGCACTGAAAAGGGTACTGTTAAGAGGCCAATCGTCAAGCTGTGCCCCTTACCAGTATCGCCAACCGATGCCTCTTAGCATCGATACCAGCTAAGATACTTTAACTTTAACTTCCTTTTTTTTCTCTTTGTAAACTACGACCGGAATTTTCCGCGTAATTCTTTTTGCTTTACTTTGGTTGGTCTAGTTTACTATGCTAATTGCTATTTGTTATTTTATATTTACTCTTTATTCACTTTGCTTTACTTGATTGCTTTATATTAAAATTATTATTAATTAGTTTACCTTTGTAACTAGCGTGTAAGCACTCATGGTTTGTACTAGTAAAACTCTAGAGGTTATTTGCCTTGATTCACGTCAACCATTCTTCGTATCACCGAAGAAGGCGGGCGGTATGTTCGAGCGAACTGTTTCCCGAATGTCTAACGCGACTGACTTCTGTCGTATTGCCATCCCTCTCTCATCGGCGCCCATCTCTCTCACGCCGTTGGCCAGCGGTGTGGGGCGAGGACGCCGGGAGAGAGAGGGAGAGGTGCGAGCCTGTCGTCGCTCTGCGACGGGGCTCACTCTTGTTTTCAAGGAAACTCTCGCGAACGCTTTTCGGAGAATTCATATCCGCAAATCTCTCCTTTTTTCTTTTTCTGGCGCTTCGCTCGAACCAAGTGCTTCGGCGAACCGCAATAACGCGGATTAATTCAGTGAATAGAGGATTGAAATATAAACTTTTTATTCCTAAGACTAACTGTTAATTTATTAAATACAACGAGTTTTTGCTAAAACTACGCAACACGTTGCTGTGGAGTTCATTGCTTCCGCCTTTTTAAGACTCCTGCGCTTCGGTAAACGCGATCCGGCACCTCGCTTATTTTCCTAAAGATTTCCAATCGCGGGAAATACGCCGCGACGAAATTTGCCGGAACAATGGTTATATTTGATTTCGATTCTGTTTAGGTTGAATGTTTCATTCGTTTATTTATTCGGCCTTTCGTTCTGTGGCGGTTTCTTGGTTTCGTTGTTCTGCGTAGTTTGTTTCCTGCGGCGCGATAGGCAGTAACATGATGCGTCCTGCAATCTGCGGATCTTATTCGGGTTGATTTCATTTCTTTCATTTCATTCTATCTTCATCATTATTTATGCTTAATATTTACTTCATCCTACACTATTGCAAACGTATGATTTATATATTTATAAATAATAAATGATAGCCGTGGTATTGTTTTATTAATTGATTTATTCTTGATTTTAATCCGTCTGGGGTTCTATTTGTTGCGCGTTTGCTTTTATAATTACCTTTTCCGTGAGTCGTGGTATTGTTTTATTAATTGATTTATTCATGATTTTAATCCGTCTGGGATCTTATTTGTCCGTTTATAATTACCTTTCCGTGAATAGTATTGGACATCGGACTTATCTTTTATGGTAAGTCTGATGGTAAGTATGGCTTCCTAGGATGGCGCGGTTGCACGACGGATAGTTTAGCTGTCGGTAACTGTGATGTAGCAGATATCTGGCGCGCGGTGGGTAACTGCTGCGCGGCGGATAGTTGGTCGGTGGATAACCGTTACGGGATGAACGGCCGAGTATTATATGGTAAATAAGTAGAATGCTTGTGGCCGATAATATTTGGCTGCCGGTGCTACGGATGGTTACCAACTAGGGATAATTTGTAATTATTATCAACGGATAGTGTTGCGTACTTTATTTAGTGAGATACCGGAATGTTTTCCGCCATCGTTACCTTCCGTTACATTCTATTCCTGTTTGGTTTCGGTCACTGTAATTTATTGAAAGTGTTTTATTGATGTATTTGGTCGCTGGCGCTTGTACGTTCCGTGTAATAATCAATTAATTAATTTGATAACTAATTTAATAGACAACAGACATAATGGGACGAACTGTATATTTTACAAAATTTCTCGAAGGTTACGCATCTATATGGCATATGGTTTATGGCTTAAGCTTAAGCTTCACGCGGTTTCTTATCTCTGATTGACATGATCATCGGCGGCACTGGTTTACTCCATCTCCATGTGCCATATACTCGGTTGAGACATGGAGGAGGATCGTATATTAATTGAATCGTTAAATTGCTGAATTGCTGAGAGTTTTGATTAGGCCATTAATATTGAATATTGAATATCGGTGCGTGTGTGTTTGTGATTTGTGCGTGTACCCATTGCAATGAGTGATGATATGCGCTATTGTGCTCCGTTTTCTGATATATTATATTTATTTATATTTATTTATATATTTGTATATTTATATTTACATATTATTATTATTATACTTATACATATTTTTATACTTATACTGATACCCAATTTACATATTATATGCAATAAATTCAGTTAGTACTGTGTAATATTTTGCATCATTATCTTTCTACGACTAATTAATGAATAAAGTTAATTGACAGCTATATCTGAAACACTTGGTTGCCTTGTTGGTTGCCTTGTTGAGTGCTGAGTGTATTCGCTTTATCTTACCGTACCTTCTTAATATTATGTCTGTTTAGGATAATATAATCTGCCTCATTGCATATTCAACGTAATGGATTTTGTAAATTTATTTGATTTAGCCTCATTGGACGACTGCGTTTATGTGAGATGTATGAATGAGTGTATGGATGTGCTTGTTGGTGGAATGCACTTCAATGTATCTTATTCTATTTTATTTTGTGTCAGTTACGTTCGTCTATATACTATACTTTACACTTTCTTTACTTTCCTTACTCTCTCTATCTGCCTTTATATGCCTTAACTTGATTAACTTCTTTAATAGCTCTATTGCTCACTCACTCACTCATTCATTCATTCGCTTATTATCTACAATTATTTATTTAGAGTTATTTGGATTTAAGTACGGTTAATTTTCCTGAGAGGATAGATGATTTTGTTCATCCAAATGCTTGACACCGCGTGGCTTCTGTTATAATCACACCATCTCAATTTCATTTCAAATACCCTACTTCTTTGCTTATTTATTTATTTATCTGTTATCCTTTATTTTATTCTTTTACTATGTAATGGTGTGGTGTCTAATTGAACCACGCACCTTATATTTGATTTGTTTTTATTTGTCATTATATTTATTATTTACTATCTTTATACATCAGTCGGTTATGAATTTTTACCTTCTATTTGCATTTGCATGGACATAATCACTTACAATTTATAATCTATAATTTATAAAGTAGTGGGGATGGAGTCAATAATGTTTACGGTCATATTTAATTAGAATATAACTCACCTGTTGTATTTATCTTATTTTCTTTTACATTATTTTGCATTATACTACATTATGTCAGCTATGTCTGTTAAGCGTTACACACTTTCATTTTCTGTAGTTCCTCAGTTTGTGAATATCTCCAGCTGTTCCTCTCGCATTCAGTATTCATTCATTCATTTATTATTCATTATTCATTTTGATGGTTTTTGATGTTGTTTGATTATAGTTATACATTGATTTGATCTGATTTATTTTGATTTATTTTCTGATTCATATTTCCTTTCTGCCAGTTGCTTGTTGCCTTGCTGCCTTGACTTTATTCTGGTTTTATTTATTTTGTTAATTAATATTATTTGACTGGGTGTTGTTTGAATGGTTCCATGGGTTTTCCTGACTATATGCGTTTCATATTGATTTTGCTTTGGTTTAGGGTCTTATTTTATCTATTTATTCGGCCTCTCATTCCTTGGCGGTTGTTTTCCTTTATCTTCATTGCCTTTTGTATAATTTGTTTCTTTGCGACGTTATCATGCAGTAACGCAGTGCGTCCTGCAATCTGCGCAATCTGCGGGACTTATTCGGGCTGATTTTATGATTTTATTTTTTCTAATTATTTTATTGACTTACATCGTGTCAGGCTACTTTATGCGTTTTAACTATAATTATATTCTATCTTATTATTTTATCACAAACTTATATGATGTTTTATATAGGTAATGTATTTATAACCATAATATTGACTTATTTCTTTACATATTAATTAATTAATGCCTGATGTTGGCCCGTTTGAAGTTTATCTCTGATCCCATTGATTTAGCATAATTATCTATTCGATTATAGTATTGTATACCAGACTTATCTTTGATGGTAAGTCTGATGGTAAGTACGGTTTCCCAGGATTGCGCGGCAGCACGATGGACAGTTCTGCAGTCGGTAACTGTGTAACTGGTAATTGGCACGTGGTAGGTGACTACTGCGCGGCAGATAATTTGCCTGTGGACAGCCGTTACGGAGTGAGCGGCCGAGTATCACTGTCTGGTAAACGGAATATTTGTTGCTGGTAATATCCTTGGTACTGCGGTTGATTACCAACTAGGCACAGCTTGCGGCTTATGGCCATCTTTTGTAGGTACATTATCTTTGGTTTTGGTCATTTTGATTTGTTCAAACTGTTTTGTTTATGCATTTTCGCTTTTCGCTTACGAGCACTTATATACTCTCTATAATTGCTTAATTACTTAATTGATGGTTTGGTGGATAATTTGACGGTTGATAACCAACCATTATGGAGTGAACTAGGGAATTTTATGAACACTAGGTTCTATCCCTATATGTTTTATGCTTTATGGTCTCGCTCTCGCTCTTTTACTCGGCCCGGGTTTCAGTCTTAGGTGACATAGTTTTCGGTGACGCGTGTTTACTTTTCTCTTCTCCGGGCATTGTGCAAATTTGTGCATTATCTACTCGTCTGTGATCTGTGATGTGAAGTGTTAACTAAATTAATTACTGAATTCTGCTATTTAAGTTAAGTTAAATGTAAATTTAATTGGTGCGAAGGTGATTGTGGTGAAAATGCGCGCTCAGCCGTGATATACTGTGCTCCATTGCAGTGTATGTGTTTCCAAGTGGTGCTAGTTACTCAGCTTTGTGTAAATTATAATATATTATATTATTACTAATTTTATATTATGGTCGTATTTATATTCATGTTTATTACATTACATTCAAATACATTCAATTACCTTTTATCTCCGTTCAATTCAATCTATGTATTGAATAAAGTATTGTATTGAATATGTTATATTACTATATTATTATCTCAGATTTTGGATTATATTCAGTCATCTCAGTTATTTCAGTTACATTAGGTTATACTTAGGCAGTATTTTGCGCTACACTGTAAACTGTATTGTATTGTATTATATAACTCCCTATCTCCTATTCTTTATATTACTATAATTGAGTAAATAAACAAATGGGGTGATTAGCGGTGACATATGGTATATTGAATAAATTAGGTTAATTAATTAAATGACTTTATAAGTGCTTGTTTTATTTTATTTCACCCTATCTGCCGTATTTACATATTTCCATTATTATGTGATGACATGTGTCTATATGCCTTAGTGTAGTCTTATTGGCCTTATTGCATGCTCAACATAATGGATTCAATGGAATTCATTAGAATCTATTAGAATCTGGTACAGTTTGGTTTATATGGATTGGTTGTTTGAACGCGTATATATGTGCGTTTATTGTGTTGCGTTACCTTCATATATATTTTAAGGACAGTTTGATTCTGCGTTTTCTGTTGCATTGTGCTATGAGATGACTTAGGTGTCACTACTATGCTGTGTCTTGGTTAAATTAATATATATTAATCCATATACAAATTATACATTATAAATTTACATTTATTTATCTATTTAGTTCGGCTTTGACAATATTGTATGTATAATTTTGCACTTTCATACCCATTTTGATATGGTTCAGTTGTCAATAAGTGAGTGAGCGCAGCAATTTTCTTTATACTTTGACAGGAATTGTTGTTCCTCAAGGCGCCCTAATGGAATACTCTGTTTTCCTTCTTTTTAATTGATTACCGGTTTACTTCATTGCTTACTTATTTAGTTGTTACTCAATGCAGCAGAGCTCAACGCAGTGTTGGGTGGTTAATTTAATTTGGGTGTTGATTATGTGCTAATATTTACTATTATACTTCCCTAACTAACTTTCTTTTCTACTCTTTGCTATTCCCTCTACTACAGTTGCTTGTCTTACCGCTCTCTTGCCAATGGCAATTTTACTTCTACATTATCTTACTCATGCGATAGGATTGGAGTCTGAGTCCGTTTCTTACACTTTCGTTCTTCACCTGGCTAGGGAGTGGTTACTCTATGTGCCTACTTTCTTCATGGGCATTCTGCATGCCTCCTTTTACTTGCTTGGGTTGTTTGAACATTCGATGCTATGCTTTCTGGGAGCGGTGTGTGGGTGTCTGGAGTATGTATGGGACAAGTCATCGAGGGTTGCAGCGTACCAAGACATGGCGCGGTCAGCCGGGTAAAGGATTTCCCGGTTCCTGATCGTGGCCGAAGAAGAAGCCCTGTGCTCATATACGCCAGGCGGAACACATGGCGCGATCACCCGTTGAGCAGGAGCTCCGGTTCCTGGTCGTGGCCGTAGAAGAAGCCCTGTCTTCGCATTGCAAGCAGGCAGAAGTCATGGCGCGATCACCCGTTGAGCAGGAGCTTCGGTTCCTGATCGTGGCCGAAGAAAAGCCCTGTGCTCATATATGGCAGGCGGAACACATGGCGCGATCACCCGTTGAGCTGGAGCTCCGGTTCCTGATCGTGGCCGAAGAGAAAGTTTCCTAGCCTCGCTTATGGCAGGCAGGTGAAGTAGGGGCGCGATCACACGTTGAGCAGGAGCTCCGGTTCCTGGTCGTGGCCGAAGAGAAAGCTTCCTGACCTCACTTATGGCAGGCTGGTGAAGACACGGCCCGATCACCCGTTGAGCAGGAGCTCCGGTGCCGGTCGTGGTTGAAGAAAAATGGCCTGTCCTCGTGGTAGATCAGGTGGGCGTGATGACTGCAAGGATAAGCCACATCATCATTATTAATCTACCATGGCGGACGAAGATTGGTCGATCACCCGTGTGGTTTTTATCCCGGTTCCTGATGGCGACCGAAGAGAAAATCCTGTTCAGGCAGGTGAACACATGGCCCGATCACCCGATGAGTGGGTAGTCCTCCGGTTCCTGATCGTGGTCGAAGAGAGAGTTTCCTGGCCTCGCTAATGGCAGGCAGGTGAAGTAGGGGCGCGATCACCCGTTGAGCAGGAGCTCCGGTTCCTGGTCGTGGCCGAATAGAGAGTTTCCTGGCCTCGCTAATGGCAGGCAGATGAAGTTGGGGCGCGATCACCCGTTGAGCAGGAGCTCCGGTTCCTGGTCGTGGCCGAAGAAAAATCCTGCGCAACACGCGTGCAGGTTAAAATGTCCTACCGCTTGATCGGAGGTGTTACGGCGTGGCTCCTCAATCCCCTGTGGGTGTCTAGCGCACGGCGGATTGAGGGTAGACGAAAGCGTACATGAAAGCTTGGGAGCTAAAGCGCCGTCGCGGCTATCGCCGGTACAACTGGGATATCCTCTACGGATGAAAGCGTACCGGCGGCCTACGTCAGGGGAGAGGTTTTAGTGGGTGGTATATCAGGCCGCGGATGCCCCTTCTGGGCGCCGCAGGGTCGCCCCTCCTGGGCTGTGACCGCTATGATTTGAGCCCACCCTTTAGGGTTGGGCTATCAGGTTGCCCCTTCTGAGTTGCTTCTTTGTGTTTGCCCTCACCAACGGGAGCCAGGCCCCCCTTCAGGGGATATGAGTCCCACACTGCCCGGGCCCCCTCTAGCCGAATAGTGCGACAAGGGGATAACCTGCGCGTGCGCAAACGCATTTCCCCTTCCATATAAACAAAAAAAAAAAAGGGTTAGGGTTAGGTTAGGGTTAGGGTTAGGGTTAGGTTAGGGTTAGGTTAGGGTTAGGGTTAGGGTTAGGTTAGGGTTAGGGTTCGGCGACTGCACAAAGCAGGCGGTGGAACGTCAGGCCCCTGCAAAAGTACCAGATACTGACGTTGGCAAGGGCGATTTAAGCACGGCAGAGGACGTGGAAAAATGGTTCGCCAGTAGGCTAGCGAAGGAAAGTGACGCCTTCAGGAGAAACTCCCTAATAGAGAGATCCCCCCCTAGAGAAGACACTAGCACGACTTGGAAGGGTAAAAACACAGTACCCGATATGGATTTATCGGTGATGGAAGTACCGGTCGACCACCTGATTCAGTGTCGCAATGAACCAGAGGTTATAATGGACCGTTGTTTGAATGCTATAATGGAGTTAACGGCGGCAATGGGTGGTACATACGCAGAGGTCCGCAAAGCTCTGAAAAAGGAAAAACTCCTGAATTCGGCGACAGAGATTGCATTCCGTAAGACGGATTCCTGTTTGGAGAAACTGAGTTGTGTGGTAGACCAGATGAGAGACGCCAGAAAGGAGATGATGTCACAAGCAGCAGCAAGGAAAGATGAACCTGAAACAAGAAAAGTGAAAGAAATTAGTACAGATAATAACAGGGATAGGGAAGCAGTAACCGGGAAAGATAAGGAAATGATAGGGATAGTGAAGGGTAGGTATTTAGAAGTAAGTACACAAACGACCCCAGACAAAGTACCAGCAGGAAGTAGTAAAAGGAAAGAGATCTCGCCCTCGCTGGGTAATATCGAGAAACGGACAAAAGGAGATGAAAACGGCGGAGGGCCGCCAACAAAATTAAGGATAAAGAAAGTCGAAACGATTGTGGGACGACAGGGAATATATGTTGATAGCTCTGAACAAGGGGACCGAGACTGGAAATTAGTGAAGAGAAGGGGGAAGGTGAGACCACTACCACAGCCCCAAATGACCTTGGGAGCTGACGGAAATGATAAACCGGATAATATTACCGAGGATCGGGCACCGTCACTAAATAAAAGAATAAGGAGTAAACCGCAGGCGATAGCGATTCGTTTTGAACCGAATATTACATTCGCAGAGGTTCTTAAAAAGGTTAAGAGGGCGGTGGGCCCTGCCCCTGAGGGAGTGAAAGGGGTTAGAAAGACAAGAGCGGGTAATTTATTACTCGAATTCACCCCACGGGCTGATCTCGAGGTAATAAAAAAGTCTTTGGATGGGAAACTGGGTGACGAAGTCACGGTCACCAAGCTACAGGAAAGAGTAGACTTGGAGATTAGAAATATCGATCCCGACGTAGAAAGGGAGGAAGTAATAGAGACAGTTGCGAATGCTACCGGTAACTCATTAAATGAGATTCGGATTAAGGTTTTCCGCATAGATCCAAGACAAAATAAAGTGGCGTTGATTGAAGGGCCGGCGACGCCCTTCAGGTCTCTGGCAAACAAAGGCCGGATAAAAATAGGATGGACGGTGGCTGCCATTAAAGAAATCCCACGAATAATAAGGTGCTATCGATGCCATGCCGTAGGGCACATTGCATTGAAATGCCCTGTAGTCTCTCTGGAAGGGGCGGGATTGTGCAGAAAATGTGGTGCACCCGGTCACGAGATGAAGGAATGCGATAAACCGCCACAATGCAGACTATGTCTTTTGAATGGCTACCCCGAAAATAAAGCGGACCATGTGGCGGCATCAACTCGTTGTCCTATTTATAAGGAGGCTGTGAAAAACAAAAATAAAATTCGTTAGGATAATGCAACTGAATATGAATCATTGTAGGACGGCGCACGATCTGCTCCTTGTTACGGTGAATGAACATGAAGTCGACGTTGTGGTAGTTGCAGAACCGTACAAAATACCTGACGGTTGGTTTTCCGATCCTTCTAACCGAGCAGCCATGTATGTCACATCCAGGGGATCGGCGTGATACCGGAACTGGGAGTATATAACAAGGGATAACGGCTGGGTGGTTATCAAGTATACCGGATACTTCATTTTTAGTGTATACGCATCCCCGAATACGACACTTCAAGAATTTAAGGCGCTCCTTACAACGTTAGCGCCCGTGGTGGTCAACTACCGGGATATTGAAAAGGGTGTTATACTTACGGGAGATTTTAATGCAAAAGCACCCCTGTGGGGAGCCGACCGTTGGTGTGGTAGGGGGAAAATACTCCATCAATTTTTGATCGCCACTGAACTTCATCCGACTATTTCTAAGGGTGGAAATACATGTGACAGGGGTGGTGGTTCAAAAATCGATATAATGATATGCGGGAAGCAAGGGATCCAATATCTTGTAAGTTCCGAAGCATTGAATAAATATTCAGCTTCGGATCATAGATACCTGTTACACACGTTGAACTCTGCAAAAAATCCGAGGGGGATAGATAAACCATTACTAGACCTGAAATGCAGTAAAATAGATGCAGATAAGTTCCTTAACCTATTTTTGAAAAAATATGGTGATGAACACTCCGATGTACTTACCCGGAGCAACACTATATTGGATGTGGACACATTCATCAAGGACATAAACTTGATACTGAAAAAGAGCACGGTTATGAGAATGAAGTGGGAAGGTAAAAACACCCCGGTTCCGTGGTGGACTGAAGAAGTTGCGGCCAAAAGGAAAGCAGCCGCAAAAGCTAGACGACGCTATACTAGAGTTAAGAAGAAAACGGACAATGAAGAAGCCAGGAAAGTATTACTGGAAGATTTTAAGGAGAGTAAAAGGGTGCTAAACCGAGAAATCAGGAAGGCCAAAAGAGAGTGCTGGGCATCCCTCCTACTCACTATAGACCGGGATACGTGGGGTAGGCCCTACAAGGCCGTCATGAAATCGGTTAAAGGTAAATCCGCTCCTGAAATCTTGGATGCCGAGGAAGTAAAAAGCGTAGTGGAAAAACTGTTCATCTTGCAATCAGAGGGAGATGCTGACACTATAATAAATGAACAAGGTGCACAGGTGAATGACGCACAGCGGATAGAAGACAATGTCATTACCGAAGAAGAAGTTCGTAAAGCAGCATCGAGGCTAGTACCGAAGAAAGCGCCGGGTCCCGATGGGATAACCCCGACCATGGCAAGGGTAATGGGCACGGAGGCTGTAAAATGGGTGACATACATTTTCAATGTTTGTTACTCCTGCGGTTACTGGCCAAGAGAGTGGAAGACGGGTAGGCTCGTCCTCTTACCTAAGGGTAAAACCCCGGCGGAGAGACCAGAGAAGGCATTTAGACCGTTATCTATAATCTCTTGCCTGGCTAAGATGTTGGAGTATATAATGAAAGAGAAGATAATAAAAGCTCTGACGGACTGTGACTTTGCCCCAAACCAACACGGTTTTCGAAAAGGGCACTCCACCTTGGATGCTATGAGGGAGATCATGAGACTCGGGAATAAAGCTAGAGAGGACGGGCATCATTGTTTGCTCATCATGTTGGATGTTAAGAACGCATTCAACACTGTCAGGTGGGATAGCATCATAAGACAGATGGAAAAGAGGAGATTTCCCTCAGTCCTCATCAACATGACGAGAAGTTACTTGGCAGATCGCTGGATCATCTATGAAGGTACAGACGAACACTCGCGGTTCCAGGTGTTTGGGGGTGTTCCCCAAGGCTCGGTTATCGGCCCCCTACTCTGAAACCTGGTATATGATGAGCTCCTCTTGATGCGTACTAGAAAAAATATATACGTCATCGGATACGCGGATGACATTGGCATAATAGTTATCCACTAGAATATAAGGCTTCTCATCATGCGAGCCGAGCAGATTATTAGAAACATGGCTGCGTGGTACACATCAGAGGGTCTGTCATTGGCCCATCATAAAACCGAAGCCATTATGCTGACAGAAAGACAGATCCCTAACCCTCTCACTTTTAAGTGCGGAGACAGTAACATAACGGTCACAGGGGAGGCGAGATATCTCGGGCTGATTCTTGGAAAGAGACGGGGTTTTAGAAGCCATATCATCAATAGCTGCAATAGAGCACTGAAATATGCTAGTGTACTATCCCTGTTGATGCCTAATATGTATGGTGCAGGCAACCTTCCACGGAGGTTATACTACAGTGTTGTGGAGTCGGTCGTTATGTATGCTGCACCTATTTGGGGTAACAGTCAGGTATTGAAAGGCAACGTGGATTTAATAAATGGAACTCAACGTACTGCATTATTGAGGGTGGCCAGAGCATACTGCACCGTTTCTGCAGATGCTCTATGTGTTATTACGGGCCATATCCCGTTAGACCTACTTGTGGCTGAGAGGATGAGGCTCTTCGAAAGAAGAAACAACAATCCGAAAAGGGCTTTAAACGAAGAGAATAAAGAAGAGGAAAGGAAAAACACCGTGGAAAAGTGGCAGGAGAAGTGGGATTCCTCCCTGAAGGGTAGGTGGACCCACAGGTTGATCCCTAAGATAGGAGATTGGTATACCTGGGGCCCAGGACTGCTGGATTATTATCTAACCCAAGCCCTTACGGGTCATGGGTGTTTCGGCACGTTTCTGAAAAAGATTCATAAACAGGAATCTGCAAATTGTTGGTTTTGCCCTGGGAAAACGGACGACCCTGAACATACAATTTTTGACTGTGATCGCTGGGCCGCGGAAAGGCTTCAATTGAATATACAATTAGAAGAGGATCTCAGTATCAATAATTTTATTGCAACGATTAAAAACCCAGGCTACAGGTCTCATGTACTGCAATATATAGGCAAAGTGCTGAAGGGCAAAATAAACCACGAAAGATATGTCCTGGAAACGTTCAACCGGAGTATAAAGAAGAAGAAGAAAACTCAACTGGTAATGACGTAATACTAATTATGGTAAATTACAGACACAGGATAAGTAACCGGGGTGTACCCCCATTGTAGGCGACGGCCTGACTTGGTGATCCCTCCCTGAAGATATGCTTATTGCGGTTCCGGGGTTAGGGTGCGTTACAACACCACAGGCTCCTTTATGGCGAAATCGAGGTAGGGTTTTTAGTGGGTACACAAGATGAGTACCTTGGAGTCCCATACTACCGGACGCACACCTGTCCGGCGTGCGCAAAGCATTTTCCCTCCTCGTTAAAAAAAAAAAAAAGGTTAGGGTTAGGGTTAGGGTTAGGGTTAGGTCCCTTTCCCTTGCCTAAGTCGCTTGCCGATAATTTTGGTACCTCATGGGGTTCTCTCTCTGTAATTAATTATCCTTGAGACTTGCTTTCACTGCTTCCACTGTTTCTCATGGCTAACTGTGTCGACCTGGCTATGCCGGTGTGATCAACTTGCATGTCTTCCGGGTATACACATCTCATACCTTGTCCGCTTAGTTTGACTTTATCTATTTTATTTTAATTGGCCATTTCATTCAATTTACTTTGTCATTATCTGACTTCTTTAATTGATCAGTTGGCGTTACTTACTTCATTTCTGCCTTACCTTTTGACTCTGCCTTACCTTTTGACTCCTCTTGGAAGGGATCAGCTTCCTGTCTTTCGTGGCGGCCGGCTCGCTTGGTGTGTAATGATGACTAAGCGTGGTAACAGATTGTGGACTGGGACGGAGCTGGAGTTGGGGCCGGGGTTGGTGGCTTGAATGATTGACAGGGTGAATGATGTCTACAATGTTGATATTTGTTTAATGGCATATATTTGCTACTATGAGTACAGTTTTATAATTTTGCTAGGGATTAATTAATCGGGGTTTGATGGTAGATTTAATTTAGGAGGATGTTTTTCTGATATTGTGTTTTTACATTGAACTATTTCGTTCAACGGCAAAAGGGGGATCTAACGAATGAAGGGTATCGGGCTCAGAGGGAAGTATTTCCTTAGTTTCTTTCCTGTTAGTACAAGGTTATGCTTGTCGGCGACGGACGCGGCGCCGGGGTGGTGCAAGGGGATCACGCTCTCGAGTGCGTTCTATACTCTCTTTCTTCTTTAATATATTGGCTAAATAAGCCAATAAAGGGGTCCGTCGGTTGTCGTCAAGTAGGCAGTCTACTAAGGTTTCCGGGTACAGTACTCCTACCTCCATGATTATGCGCGCACGTTCGGCGGTCCAGCGTTCGCAATGGAACACTGTGTGTTCTGCGTCGTCGATTACAGAAGGGGTGCAAAACCAACAGTTCGGGGTGCTGATGCGCTTGATCCTATAAAGGTACGATGAGAAACACCCATGGTTTGTTAAAACTTGGGTTAAATAATAATTTAAATACTGTGGTCCCTTCCTTTTTACCCACTCCACTATGTTGGGGATCAAGCGGCGAGTCCAAGCGCCATTGCGGGTGTTGTCCCAGTGGCGCTGCCAAGAGGCATAAGTTTCTCTTTTCACGGCCGCTATATACTCGTCATGCTCATCAATTGTCTCGGCTTCAAAACCAAATAGCCGCTGGCGTGCGTGCACTACTAGATGCCAGGGAGGGCAGCCCGTTAGGACAGTCAGGGCATCATGCGAGACGGTACGGTATGAACGGGCGACACGTATCAAGCCGAGTTTCTGAGTCGGTAAAAGTAGGCGTACCATATTTTTATATCTTACGGCTTCATGCCACACTGGGGCGGCGTACAACACTATTGATTCCATTACGCGATAATATAGCAGGCGGGGGCCGTACCCTCCTCCGCGTACGTTGGGCAGGAGCCACGATAGATGTTGGGCTACTCTGGTGGCCTTGTCGGTTACCTTTATTATATGGCTGCGGAAGGTCCGGTTGTTATTGAATAGCACGCCTAGGTATCGCATTGAGGATATGGTTTTTATCACGGATGATTCGTGTTGCAGGACCAGCCCGGCGGGTACTCGGCGACCCGTCAATAGAATGGCCTCGGTCTTGTGGGTCGCTAGGGTTAGTCCGTTTTGAAGATACCAGACACTGAGACGCCGGAGTGCTTCCTCGGCTATTTCGCGTATTTGAGTCAAAGTTGCTAGGATTATTAGGGCAAGGTCGTCTGCAAATGCGATGGTCATCGTGTTGCGAGGTAGTAAGACTTCCAGTATCGAATCATAAGCCAGGTTCCACAGGAACGGTCCTAGCACCGACCCTTGGGGAACACCGGCGAATACTTCTTGCTCTACCCACGTACCGTCGGGCATGGTGGTACCTATGTATCGATTGCTGAGGTAATTCTGCAGCATTGCTATCAGGTGGGGTGGAAAGTGGCGACGTTGCGCTGCTAGTATTATATTTTCCCAACGGACAGTGTTGAACGCGTTTTTTACATCCAGGCCAATTAACAAACAATGGTTGCCAAAGTTGCGGGCACGATTCCACTCGGAAATTACTACCTTCATGGCCTGCATAGTGGATCGTTTTTTGCGAAAACCAAACTGCCGGGGGGAAAGATCCCCTGAATCTTGGACGGCTTCCTCCAAAAGCTCGCGTAAGGCGTATTCGAAGCCCTTGCCCAGGTTCGACAACATGCAGAGGGGACGCAGGTCGGAGTAGGAATTGAAAGGTTTTCCGGGCTTCGGGATGAGTACTAAGCGGCCAACCTTCCATGAGTCTGGGAAATATCCTAGGCGGTAGCACGCGTTAAATAGGTCGCGTATCCATTCGGGAGCCAACTTGATTATAGGACGGAGAGCCTCTCCGGTTATCCCGTCGCGACCGGGTGCTTTTCCACGCGAAACTTTGGCAAGGGCGGTGACGGCATCGCGAGTACTGAATGGGTAGGGTACGCGTGGATCTTCTGGGGGCTCTCTTGAAATCGTTCTTGTAGGTTCTGGGGTACAGCTGGTGCTGTTTGCTGATCTTGGCTGGGTTGTTGTTGGTCGGTTTGCTGAGGGCGAAGGGACAAATCTTATCGTAGGTAAACGGTTCGGGACGGCGCGACTGGGCCCGGGCTGTGGGCTGGGCGACCGGTTTCGGGGGGTAGAGATATGGTTCGGGCTACGGGTTGACCTGGCATCGTGACTAGCGATGCCGGGTGCAGGGGGTGACCCGGTTGTGGTTGATGGCGAAGGTTCGGTCACGAATAACTGAGACACGGCGGCTCTAAACTCGGGCTCGTTTAAACGCATTAGTGGAGCTTTTCCTTTTAATCGATTCATTACTCCTTTATAAGGTTTCCCCCATGGATAGCGAGCTACTTCATTTATCATTTCGGACCAGGAAGCTTCCTTGCCCTGCCGTATGGCTTTAATCAATGCGCGGCGATCGGATATCATGAGACGATGTAGGGGATGCTGGGAGTTGATTGATATGCCTCTGTTATTGTTATTGTTATTTTTTGACATACTAAGGGCTGCGCGTCGCCATTTCGCACGCGATCGCGCCGCATTTAATCTCAGCTTCGATATTTCTTTATTCCACCAGGTCACGTATTTTCGTTTTCGGATGGAATTATGGGACCTCGGTATACGTGCCGATTCGTACCAGGATTCTAACTCTGCTATAGCGGCATCTATGCTTGCGGTATTCTCAAACGTAAAAACGGGTAGGTCACGAATCCACTGATCTGTCTCCGGCGATAGGGATAGGTTGTCTTTAATTAGTGAAGCCCAGGTTTCTTTATCGGGGGGGTCGTATGATGTATTCCACGTGGAATTCATTGAGGAGGACTCGAAGGTGTTGGTAGCGGCAAAACGATGTACCAGGTAATTATGATTGGAGCCGGTGTATTTTCTGGATACAAACGAATTTTTCAGACGAGATCTTAATGCATGACTACATGCTATGGCATCTATTCGTGATTGCTGATGGTTTCGGACGAATGAGGGGCCTCCCTTGCTATTTACGGGTATTAGACTTGCTTGCTCACAGACACGTAGTAACCGATAACCGCGCGCATCGGTACGATCCGAACCCCATTGTATTGACCGAGCGTTAAAGTCCCCGGATATTATCACGGGCTTTGCTGACGCCGCGATCCCGGCTGCCAAATCATCTAATTGGCCTTCGTATGTGGCCATGGTCAGGGAAGGGGAAAAATAGCACCCTAATATAACGAAATCGCGAGTTGCTAGGCCAATGCAGCCGTCGGAGGTATGTATTTTACGCACCATGCCCAGTTCGGCGGACGGTGGGGTCCGCTGCACGTACCACATGCTTAGGGTCCCGCTGGGGTCGGTGTGCCATTCTGGTCGGGGACGGTATGGTTCACTAATCACCACAATGTCGGCGCGATAATCATGCACGGCCTGCCATAGAATGTCCTGCGCTGCGCGGCAATGATTTAGGTTTACTTGCAGCACGGTGAAGGCGGACATCGCTGATTCCTGTCAAATGATATATGGGTTTAGTTCTGATTCAGATCGTGTTTTATGTCCCTGCCGGCTTGCGACACAGATTAGGTTAGCTAACTGCGACTTTATGTAATTTGAGTAGCTCACTGGCTTACCTGCCGATTGGAGTGGGAATTTCTATGTTTATTCTGCGTCTTCCTTTCGCGTTTTCTTCGGCTCTCGTCCCAATAGGCTTTCGTGTGTTCCCTGGTGGCATGAATACATTAGTATTTTGCACTTCAAGCTTAAAGAGTTTATATTTCAACATGGATTGGTCTGGCTGAGCGAACAGGCTTTCTGCTAAGATGTGAATGGTGTAATATATGAGGAATGCAGTTTTATGGTTTCCCTTGCAAATTATGGTTACGGGACCCAGTGCTTACGATTGATTAACGATTAAAGTATGCTTGAGTACTTACTTGATAAGATTTAAGGTGAGTTGTAGCAATCAGGCTGATCGATGTGCTCTGACGGAAGTTCGATGGGTCGTGAACCGTCTAGCTCAACAGAATGAGCGAACGTTGCATCTTCATCCTACTCCTCGGCACGGGATTGGTTGGTGCGCTGGCCTCGAATGGTGGAGGGGGAGGGAGGAGGCGCGAGTGGTGGGGAGTAGTGAGTGGTGAATTTTACATATGCAGGTTAATTTTTAATTTCTCATCCTCACGCCTCCCTTCAATGGTTGCTTAACTTATTAGCCTACCTTAATTTATAATTATACTTTACTTCTTATTTTTGCTGCATACCCTGAAGAGATTATGGTGCAATTGCCGAGTGTATGACTTCGGTGGCTTGGTTCAGAGTTTAATGGGCAGCAGATCTTCCAGCCTGTGGGTAATTCATTATACGAACAGGAATTGGGATTGCTGGCTTGATGGTAGAAGGGAGTACGCTCTATACCTTCTACATTTCTCATTTTATGCTTTATTGTGGTTTCATACAGTCATTCTATATTGACGTTGTACTCTTCTTTCTTGCCGATGACCCTCCTGTTCTCATGGGTGCGATGACTTATATTTCAGTGGCTCTCTCTGCAATGATCATATAATTCGTTCTGCTTGTATTCGACTCAGAAATCTGAAATGGATTAAAAATGGGTTAACTCATTAATTTCAATTTCATTGTACCCTCGTCCGATTCTCTCGTTTATATTACTTTATTCCATATAGTCCTCTTACCTACAGCCCCCTTTACCTACAGCCCTCTTTTGTTATTCACTCTGTCTATTCTGTTTCTGCAATTACACGAATCTCTGAATCGGGTGGCTAGTGTTAATTTCCACCATTAATTTGTAGAACTCCAACCGAGCTGGCCACGTGCATGTGTCATTGCATGCCCGTGTTAAGTTGTAATTGGGCGGAGCATGCTTCATCCTCACTTCTCATATTTGGCTGAGCATCGACGGAGGTTCGGGCGTCTTCATAATGGACGGCTTGTTCTGAGCTGGTATATTTCCATTTAGTACTATCATAATTTGGATTGGGCGGTTCTTACCCGAGATTAAGCTGGGCCTACGTGCGGATCATCCACAGGCAGGACTTGGGCTTCATCTCTCCATAATTAGACGGGTGACGCTGAGCAGGAAGAGTGGAATTTTGATAAGTTTGGCTAGCCCGCTTATATGTACATGGGTATATGTATGTATATGTGTGTATGTATATATGCATGTATGCATTTATATTATAATCTATATATGCCTACCTTTCGTATTTATACTCGTTGTTGTAATACCCATTCACAGGATTGCATCTCAGTCCCGGTCCTTACATCTCCCTGATATGATGCAATGCTCAGGGAATCTCTATTTATAGTTTGGTGGCTGTTATCCTAATTCGAATCGGCATCTTTTGCTTCAGCGTGATTGCTGTAGGGCATTGAAAGATCGATTAATAACGATGGTAATTGACTGTTTCGTACCCATTTGCTTGATTAATCACCCGTCCTTAATGTATTGCGTATTTATCTCTGCCTTCAGGGTTTCGGATCTCGCCTACCGGATTTCGGTTGATGTTGATGTTGTTTGTACTTCCGACCTGGTGCCGCGATTGATTGATTTACTTGTTCTATGCTATGCATCCCTGCGTTCTTTCCTATATGTAAATTTGTGTTTCTTTAACAGGTCTTTCTTTCCCTTATAGGATTGGTTTAACTTACTTACCTGGTCCTTCCCTCTTGCCTTCCTTGAGTTTTATGAAGGGATTATTGAGGGTTGAGTTAGTTGCCTTGGACTGTTCTGCCTGTACAGGGCCTGACATGGTTTTGAGATGGCCCATACGTTAGCTTTCCCTCTTCTCTTTTCTCTTCTCTTCCTTCTCTTCCTCCTTTTCTCTTTCTCTTATAGGTCCTCCTTCCTCTTATAGGTTTACTTACACTACCCACCATCTCGTGCCTTTGAGGGAGCCATGGGGGGTGGTTCCTGTGATTGCGTCGTCCTCCCCTTGTTCTTTCTATTGGTGCTGAGCCTCCGGACGGCTGCTGGTCGATGCATCGGTTTTTCTTCTGTATCTTATTTCATTTATTCCATTAGGTATATTAATCTGCTCGTAGCTTCTGACTCGCTGTTGAGAATTTGAGTGATTATAGTTAATTCTTTGGGTTTTGACTGGCTATCTAACTGCGTCTAGATGCTGTCTATACTTTGTATTGTATTATTAATATTACTCTACATACTATGTGCTCCGTTACCTTATCTCAATGACTGTGCAACGGTATCTTCTTGTTGCTGACTTAATTGAACGCCTTGCCTGCTGATTGTTTGCATATAGGTTCTACGGGTGTACGGACATATGTATGTCTGTAAAGAATTATGTACATGTGTTTATAAATTAGTGCATCACCACTCGCCTGATGGGGTTTGCAACAGCTGATCTGCTGTTGTCTTTAAGGTTGGGATGTTGTTGTGCTATGTGTAACCTGTTATTGGATATTGATTGTTGATATATTGATTGGGATGACTTGCCGATTGTGTGAATTCGGTTATATATGTTACACTTATTTTGTTAACTAACCTATTTCTAACTATCCCTTCTCATTGCCTTTATAATCTTCTACTCACCCATTCTTCAGCTATCTTTGGTTGTAGGGTTAACTGTTTGATTGTTAAATGTTTGACTGTTCAGTCTTAATCATCTGAATGGTTGCCTTTTGAGGTTAAGTTTAACCGACTAGGATTTGACGTATGCCGTGCGGCTTTGTTACGCGGTGCACTTTCCTGTACGCCCGGCGATGGCCGTGCACTCTAGCGGCTGTTTTTTGGAGTTAAATTTCGATCTCGACTTCGATTAGCTCGATACAGCCGCGCCGGATCCGGTGCAATCGATTGTACGGGTTCCGGTTTGATCGATCGAGATTGTCTCATTTTATTTATTCATTTATCATGTTTTGTACACTTGTACACTCTACCGGTGTAGTAATTTAGAATGCTTATGATGATGCACAATGACGTATGGTAATGATTGCACATGTTAATAAAATGCGGACTTTATGCTCTCTCCTTCTCTGCTCCTTCGTATCTGCTTATATGATTGGGACGATACTTGAATGGCATTTCATTTATACCTCGCTGTCGATCATTTCGGTGGTCGCTTCAATCCATTCGTGGGGAGGGTTTGGGATTGGTATGCAATACAATTTCAAACTATGCTTGGTGCTTTATATATTTATTTGTTCCTTAGATACTAGCAATTCATGCCTATTTATCGAGCAACTTATACTTAACTTAAACTAGTAACAATTGATTTAATTAATATTAGAAGTAGGTGTGAGCATGGCACGTTGATGTGGCTACTGGATATTAAGCTACGTTAAACTAGGCTAAATGAACAACTGATATATAATTCGGATATAGGTTTGGATTAAATTTAAGCTTACTTCGAACTTATTTTATTTACTTACACTATTAATGTATGCTATCACTATCACTATTTTATTAGAAGGGATACGGCGGGTATGGGTATGAATGTGGGTGAGTGGGCGGGTATCAGGGTGTATATGGGTGGGTGTACTGGAACGGGAACATGTGGTGCTGCAGTAAATATTGGTGATAGGGATGTATTAAATGCTGATTTGGGTAAGGATGCGGGTAAGGATAAGGTGTCTGGTTGAAGTGTTGTTCGGGAGGGACTTGGTGGTTGCTCTGGGGATTTCCGGCTTGATTCTGTGGTTGGTTCGGCGGTTGGACATTCACCCCCATTAACGGGAGTGGCGGTGCGCTGCCTGCTGACGGTGCGGAGGCGGATGGTAGTCGTCCTGGCGGTGGTGGTGCGGGGCGGGTCCACCGATACTGGTTGCGCCGTCTGTTCGTTGCTTGGCTCAGGTGTACCACCGCAGTCGCATGCCGCATCATTTCTCTTTGTATTCTCTCTACACGAGCGGATACAGCCCTCTCAACGGACCCACTGAAAACGGCGTCTAATTGCTGTAATTGGAAGTAGTTAATCATTACTGAGGGATATTGTATTACTGAGGGATATTGTATTGTAGCGGTGTTTTATGGGTATTGATGCATTTCAGGGGCTTGTGTTGGAAACTGTTAAATTTCGTTTAGTTTTACTGAAATTCTTAGCTTGGTCTGAGGCTGACCTTGACTCAGCTCTTACTTTCCTAACTTGACTTAGATCCAATCCTGACATGGTTGTTTTGTTACAATTGCAATTTCGAGTTTAACTTACAATGGTTAAGTTATGTTTGATCTTCTACATCTCGATTTAATTTTCTGACTTTGAATGCTTTCGATACAACAATCACAATTCTTATTTTATTAATTTCGATTTCAAGGATTATGCTAGCTTAATTCTGAGTTGGCCTTTACCCTGCTCGTGATCTTGTAATCATACTGATTCTAAATTTAAAGTTGCCTATTAATTATAGTCGGACGAAATACTAGGATGAGTTGGCTTATCCGATCTTGCTCGGATTCGGTCTGGATCTTGCTGCTACAACGATGATTAGACTCACATATTTAAATTTGTGCTTTCGTTACCTTAGTATGAGTGCATTTAACTACATTCATTTTGATTTGCATTCGCATCCGAATTATATTTCGGATCGATGTAGCTCAATTTGATCCCGATTAATTAATTAATACTGATTGTAGTTCGTCTGAATTATTATTATTCCCATTCTTTCGGTGACAACAGCGGTTTGCCCGCAGTGACGATCCGCTGATTCTGATTTTTCGTCGATGGTCTACTGAAATTTTCTATTTTTTATTTTCTATTTTCTATTTTCTATTTTAGCAAATTAATAACTTGATTTTCCTTCTTATTCGATACTGGTACCGATTGTTACTTTAATTCCGACATGGTCTTGATTATTGTCCAAGCATGGTCTCGACTGGGGCACCTTAATTGCTGTTTGTAACCTTAAATTCTGACTTTGCTTTTGGCTGGACCTTGATTAATATTAATCTACTCGACGGTTAATTGGCCCATCCAATTCAATTGCGCCGTTGTCACGGTGCTTTGATTGATTAACTTTGGTCATTGATTCTATTCTGGATTTGATTTAAGTCTTATTTTACTGTCATCTTAGGTACTTTACTGTCGGTGTTTACCTTGTTTCGACTTGAATTGAATCTTGACTAACAATTTAATTTGATTGAATTGAGCGCTGGAAGTTCGGAGCTGACTTAACGGTACTCACATTCGGGTTCACTAGGATCCTTTCCTGACTCTGAGCCGATGCAAGGGCTGAGCGTGGGGATCCGGCTGTGGCGTTTCCCGCGGCAGGGATTAAATGCGTTTCGCCCCACTCAAACCTTTACTTGCACTTTACTTGCACTTGCACTAGACACCTGGTCGGTTGGAATTAGAAGAATTTCTTACTCTGTTCTGCTCTGGTTGTCCTTGCCCCTCTAACTGCTTCGTCCGGGCGGCTGTGGCCTAGCTGCTGTAGTCGGTCGTGCGGCCCTTTACGTACTTTCCCTCTCCTTCTTCTTTCTGTTAAGCGGTTGGATCTTTAATCGGGCTGGATGTAATCAGGGGCAGATGGGGTAGAGTGGTTAACTGAATTATTAACTGGACAAGTTGTTGGTTGTGCAACAATTTAATTGCTGCCTAGAGGGGGGAGGGTTATTTTGACTGTGCAATTAGACAATTATAGTCTGATAGTTATGATAATTGACTTATGATTGGCTTACCGTGCTGTGGTGGGTATTGATGTTCTGGTATTGGTGTCCTGGTCCTTGTTTCACTGTCTTGCTGTCTTGCTGTCTTTTGATCTTCGATGATGCGCTTGACTTGACTCGATTGCGATGAAGAACAGTGTACGAATGAACCGAGTGAATGGGCTTCCTCTCGCTGAGGTTGCTGCTACCCCCCCCCCCCCCCCATCTTCCTCTGTGGCCACGGTGACAAGGCGGGTTTTGACTGGACAGGCCGGTGATTGGAGGACGTGATGGTGTGCTCATTGGCTGCGTGGGCGCATTCCTCCGCGACAGCGCGGTCTGTGCACCGGGCGGGCGAGGGGGGGGGGGAGGGGGGGGGGGGGAGACCGGTTGGCTGAATGGGTTGCAACTTTCCCCCCTTGTCTGCGCCTATGACCGGGGAACTCTTTTGCGTGCGCATGGCTCATGACTGTTCGGATAACAATGAATATTCTGATATTAATTCCGATAGTAATTCGGGGTTTAATTTGGGGAGGAATTTGTGAACTGCTTGATAATCTATGCATGAAGGAATCCTTCTTTAAGCGATTGTTCCCTTTGATTGTTGGATAATAATTACAATTTATGTCTCTTGTTAATTATTGATTCTTTATCATATCAGTCTTTCTCGTCATGTTAGTTAACCGTGATATTGTTACAATTGATGCTTAAGTGACTAGAAGCGTGTTGAAGCCATACTTTCTTGGTTTTCTCGAAATAAGATGCAATTATTCAATAAGATGCAACTATTCATCTGTTCCTCCTTCAGTAATGTAACTGTCTAGGCTTATATGGGCACTGTGGTACCTAGCTAGTTCTTCGCTATTTTATTTGCCTTGTTGTGGGGTGCAGCGATGTGGAGGGAGGTATGAGTAATGATTGATGAGGCATAATTAATGCTCTTATATCTTAAATAACATAATATATCTTAAATACAGGATCCTAAACGGTTTAGCAGCGGTTCATTTTGCTTGAACCGCCTGATTGATCCATGAAACAATGGAGTGAATAATTCATATTCTACCCGGGGCGATACTTAGGTTATTATTTAGTTTTGGTTTTGTATTGCCTGCTTAATCGGTATCGACCTGTTCCCCCCTCCCGTCTCCTCTTTTCTTTCCCTTTCTTAATTTATATGTATAAGTAATCTATGGCTGCACTAAATGGGGCTCTTCTCTTGCAACCCTATACATTTACTGCTCATTTCTTTATTTCATACTATTATTTATCTATCTATTATTTATTATAGTTACATACTTATTACTAATTAGTACTTTCATCCTTTACTTACCCTTGATTTATTGCTTATTTATTTCCTTGTTTAATATCTGAGCGCGTATGGATGCCGCCGTGGCGACCAATTCGTATATGTTGCTGTTATTCCTGCCAGATTGCGTCCTGAAGATTTATGATGGATCCTGGACTGTGTTTCCCTTGCCTTTCATACACTTTGACACTTCAGAATGCTCGGTTCTGGGTCACCCTGGTAATTGGCTTGGGGACCCTGGGCTGGGACCCTTGACCACCGATCGTGTCGTGTGGATCGAATTTCGTATTTCAGTCGACTAATCTTAATTGGCTTCAGCTCACATCACCTAATACTGTCAATTATTTGTTTACAGTTATTATTCACTCCTTCATAGCTTCTCATACCGTTAGTTACATATACTATTCTGTATTTATTCATTTATGTTTCCTACTTTGGCTGTCCATGTTAGTTCATCTAATTTCCGCTAGGGGTAATTTGTTCCGATTTAACTTACCCCCGAATATAATTCTTATCGGATTATGACTTAGTTTAATGATTACCTCATTATTCCACTTAATCTCATTTGATCTCACCCTGCTGTCCTGATTTTGATATAACGTACCATGGAATGATCCAATGGGCACGCTGCAAGGTAACGTGATTAAATTAATCCTATTGGATGCTCATTTAATTCACCCCGAGTAGGATTTGACCCAGGCACGGCGTGATTTGACTTCTACTTTCTTTTATTTAACGTCAATTCGATTCTGATCCCATTCTCGGCTCCGGCCCTTAGTCTATTGGTTTTCCCTCCCCCCCCCCCCCCCCCCCCTTTGTTGTTGTCTCCATTTCGATTCTGGCTTCAGTTCCGATCTTGGTCCCGGACTAATGCTGATTCTGGACTTAAACTATTTTGATCTTATTTTGTTTCGTTATATTTCGATTTAGGTAAGGATTATTTAATTTAACTCAAATTTAGTCCATCATGATTCATTAGTTCATTCATTGTTTTCGAATCCTTTCTACACTGAGATAGGGATGCTTTTCGGCTGCCTTGTCGGTTTGGGTGAAAGTGTCATCACTGTTTACTGTAGATCGATACTTCACTGTCTTGTGGGCAATTTAATCACTTATCTCTCTTAATAATGTATAACCGTGACTGGGAATTATTGCTTACTTGGTTTTTCCTGCTTTATACTGCATTATATTATACGACAATCACGCGTCTAGTAAACCAGGTTGTTATGTAATTAGGCTCAACCGTTCGATGTTTCAGGTTCAGCTCATGGGATTATGATCTTGAATATTGGAAGTGGGGATTTAATGGTTTTGATGCTTGAATTTGTAATTTTCTGAGCTTGCTGAGAATTTCATGATTTCCCTTCCCGCGCTGATTTATCTCTTGACCCTTTAATTATACTTCGGCTACTGTGTCACTGACAACTTTAGTGCTTCATTCATTTATGACTCGGCACTGTAGAAAAGTACTTCTTTTACTTTCAATTTAATTTTAAACTTCATATTTTTACTATATGGAGTGGTTATAGCTTTATTTTGTTGTGAGGATTTCTGTCATATGGTTGTTTTAGTTATATTTAAGACTGTCCTGTGACAGCTCTGTAATTGGATTTGTCTGGCGTCTCTGTTTATTTCACCATTTAGGACCCGAAGATTTATGGCCGCCCCGGCACTCGACTCGGGGCTTCGGTCCCACGAGTTCCGGTTGTCGGTTGAATTGTATGGATCATATTTCACTCATCCCTATCGTTGAGATGCTTCGTTTCGCGTGGTGTGGCTCTGCCTGTTGAATTGGTGACGCGGTCTGGCAATAGCGTGTTAGGCTTCTTTATGGCCTTTCCTTCCTTTCCCTTTCTTCACCGTCACGGTTCAGCCTGCTTGGCTGGTGGTGATGGAGCCTGTATGTCGGCGCGCATGTGTTTATTGGGCCTGCACACAGTGCGAGATTGAGATATTCACGGCCGGCTGACGTGCGGCGCAGGTACCTGGGGTCGGGCCCTGCATGTGAGACTCGTGCTGACAGGGTTGCACTATTGTTTTGTGACATTGCACACCGATGCGGGATTGTCCTGAAATGCCTATCCTCCCCCCCCCCCCCCCCCCCAGGTATCTGATGAAGTGAGCTACACAGATAGCTATCTGGCGTGAATGTAACACCCTGGCGTGTATGCTCTGACCTTCTTCCTGCACTTATGCTCTTCTAGTGGTTTGAGCATAAGAAATTGATTTAATTTAGTTAAGGCATCTCAATTTTCGGTTCATAGACTCAATGTATCCCGACTGTGTGACTATAATCATGTAGTCATTTATTATTGAAACTACTGCTTTGATTGTCGTGGTCGCTGCTATTACTCCTTGGTTTCGTTTCTTTCGTTTTGTTTCTGTCCTGTGTGGCAGGCGGTGGGACAGGTGCCTGAATGCGGGGAGCTCGATTGCCAAGGATTCAAGTTACTCTGATATCCGAATATTGATCTTGTGTGACGAAATAATTATCAAGGGTCATACAGTTTTATAATAATTCATAATAATCTATAATAATTTATAACAATTTTGTTCTTTGCGGATGCATGCTGCCTTCTGTAGCGTACGAACTACTGCACGAATTGCGCTCCCTCTCTTACTATTGACTCTTTGCCTGAACCGTTAATCTTCAATACACCATGGATTGTTCGATGGTGACTGCTTACAATGGTATGTTCGTGGTCACCTGTACATATCTATATGGGATCTGATTTTGATTTTAACTTCTTTAATTTCCTTCCTTCCGTTCCCTTTTACTTTTCCCATTACATTCTCTTTTCATTGTCAGTTTCTTTTAAGTACTCAATTATATAACGATTGTGCTTGCTTCCATTCACTCACTCATTATTCATTCACGGTCACTCATCTAGATTCGGTTGATTAAAGTGATGCATTTGATTTATTTATTGTTTCTTCTGCACTGACAAGTGAGGTGAATTTTGTTTATTTAATGCTTTGACGATGCGTGGCTGTCTTTAGCTCATCATTCTAAATCATTTTAAATTTCATTTACATATCTTACTTACTGATTTATTTGTTTCTATGCGATAGTATGGGGTTTAACTGAGCCACGCACCCTACATTTGACTTGATTTTGATTTAATCTGCGACTTTATCTATTGTTTATTCTTGCACATCATTCGGTTGTCAATCTCTACTTCTGTTCGCATTCGTATGGACTTATATCGCTCACAACTAGTTACAATTTGTAATTTATAATTATAATTTATAGTGTATAAGGTAGTGGTGATAGAGACAACAATTGCTGCCACGTTCCAGCGGATCTGACCCATTTTATATGCCCTATCTATTTATTCTATCTATTTATCTTATATGACAGTTCATTGTGTCGTTTGTTTGGTTACAATGCTGCACTCTTCATTTCCTTTATTTCCTTTATTTTCTCTCTTTCTCTCAATGTCTTAATTTCTACAACTGCTGTGCTCACATTATAATCTATGATTCACTCATTTATTCATTCATTCTTATTCATTGCTTGTTTATTCTGTTTATTTTGATTACAGCTAAGGGATGTGACTATTTTATTCTGATTTTGTTCTTTCCTCTGTGTTGACAAGTAGGGCTGTCTATCCAAATGCTGATAGTGCGTGGTTTCTGCTATTAGTTTATCCTTTAGTCTATCCTTTAAATATCCTCTTAAATATCTTGCTTAACTTACTCTTAACTTATTGTCGCTTTATTTATTGTTTACATCATTCGGTTATGAATTTTCACCTCCTGTTCGCATTTGCATGGACATAATCAATTACAATTTATAATCTATAATTTATAAAATAGTGGGGATGGAGTTGATAGTGTTTACGGTTATAGTTAATTAGAATATAACTCACGAGTTGTACTTATTTTATTGTATTACATTAGGTCGGTTATGTCTGTTAAACGTTATACACTTTACATTCTCTGTAGTTTCTTAGGGTGTGAATATCTTTAGCTGTTCCGCTCGCATTCAGTATTCATTCATTCAATCACCTATTCATTCGTTTGATGTTTGATTAAAGTTTTCTGACTTGACTTATTTTGATTCATTGATTTATTTTCTGATTCATAATCCCTTTCTACTAGTTGCCTCCTGCTTTGGGTGCTCTGACTCTATTCTGGTTTCATTTATTTATTGACTAATACTATTGGTTTGGGTGTTGTTTGATTGATCCTACGTGATTCCTGACTATATGCGTTATTTGTCGCTATTTGACGCTGTTAGAGGGTTATATCTGATTTCGATCCTGTCCAGATTGAATGTTTCATTTGCTTATTTATTCGGCCTTCTGTTTGGGGGGCGGTTCCTTTGTTCCGTTGTTTGGTGTGGCTTGTTCCTGCGGCGCGATAGGCAGTAACATAATGCGTCCTGCAATCTGCGGATTTTATTCGGGTTGACTTCATTTCTTTCATTTCATTCTATCTTCATCATTGTTTATACTTAACATTTACTTCATCCTACACTATTGCAAACGTATGATTTATATATTTATAAATAATAAATGATAGCCGTGGTATTGTTTTATTAATTGATTTATTCTTGATTTAATCCGTCTGGGGTTCTATTTGTTGCCCGTTTGCTTTTATAATTACCTTTCCCGTGAGTCGTGGTAATGTTTTATTAATTGATTTATTCTTGATTTTAATCCGTCTGGGGTCTTATTTGTCCGTTTATAATTATCTTTCCGTGAATAGTATTGGATATCGGACTTATCTTTTATGGTAAGTCTGATGGTAAGTATGGCTTCCTAGGATGGCGCGGTTGCGCGACGGATAGTTTAGCTGTCGGTAACTGTGATGTAGCAGATATCTGGCGCGCGGTGGGTAACTGCTGCGCGGCGGATAGTTGGTCGGTGGATAACCGTTACGGGATGAACGGCCGAGTATTATATGGTAAATAAGTAGAATGCTTGTGGCCGATAATATTTGGCTGCCGGTGCTGCGGATGGTTACCAACTAAGGATAATTTGTAATTATTATCAACGGATAGTGTTGCGTACTTTACTTTATTTAGTGAGATACCGGAATGTTTTCCGCTATCGTTACCTTCCGTTGCATTCTATTCCTGTTTGGTTTCGTTCACTGTAATTTATTGAAAGTGTTTTATTGATGTATTTAGTCGCGGGCGCTTGTACGTTCCGTGTAATAATCAATTAATTAATTTGATAACTAATTTAATAGACAACAGACATAATGGGACGAACTGTAAATTTTACGAAATTCCTCGAAGGTTACGCATCTATATGGCGTATGGTTTATGGCTTAAGCTTCACGCGGTTTCTTATCTTTGGTTGACATGATCATCGGCGGCACTGGTTTACTCCATCTCCATGTGCCATATACTCGGTTGAGACATGGAGGAGGATCGTAAATTAATTAATTGAATCGTTAAATTGCTGAGTTCTGATTAGGCCATTAATATTGAGTATTGAATATCGGTGCGTGTGTGTCTGTGATTTGTGCGTGTACCCATTGCAATGAGTGGTGATATGTGCTATTGTGCTCCGTTTTCTGATATATTATATTTATTTATTTATATTTATTTATATATTTGTATATTTATATCTACATATTCATTATTATTATACTTATACATATTTTTATACTTATACTTATACCCAATTTGCATTTTACATATTATTTACAATAAATTCAGTTAGTATTGTGTAATATTGTGTAATATTTTGCATCATTATCTTTCTACGGCTAATTAATGAATAAAGTTAATTGACAGTTATATCTGAAACACTTGGTTGCCTTGTCGAGTGCTGAGTGTATTCATATTATCTTACCGTACCTTCTTAATATTATGTCTGTTTAGGATAATATAATCTGCCTCATTGCATATTCAACGTAATGGATTTTGTAAATTTATTTGATTTAGCCTCATTGGATGACTGCGTCTATGTGAGATGTATGAATGAGTGTATGGATATGCTTGTTGGTGGAATGTACTTCAATGTATCTTGTTCTATTCTTTTTTATTTTGTGTCAGTTACGTTCGTCTATATACTATACTTTACACTTTCTTTACTTTCCTTACTCTCTCTATCTGCCTTTACTTGCCTTAACTTGATTAACTTCTGTAATAGCTCTATTGCTCACTCACTCATTCATTCATTCGCTTATTATCTACAATTATTTATTTAGAGTTATTTGGATTTAAGTATGGTTAATTTTCTTGAGAGGATAGATGATTTTGTCCATTCAAATGCTTGACAGCGCGTGGCTTCTGTTATAATCACACCATTTGAATTTCATTTCAAATACCCTACTTCTTTGCTTATTTATTTATTTATCTGTTATTCCTTATTTTATTCTTTTCCTATGTAATGGTGTGGTGTCTAATTGAACCACGCACCTTATATTTGATTTGTTTTTATTTGTCATTATATTTATTATTTACTATCTTTATACATCAGTCGGTTATGAATTTTTACCTTCTATTTGCATTTGCATGGACATAATCACTTACAATTTATAATCTATAATTTATAAAGTAGTGGGGATGGAGTCAATAATGTTTACGGTCATATTTAATTAGAATATAACTCACTTGTTGTATTTATCTTATTTTCTTTTACATTATTTTGCATTATACTACATTATTTCAGCTATGTCTGTTAAGCGTTACACACTTTCCTTTGCTGTAATTCCTCAGTTTGTGAATATCTTCAGCTTTTCCTCTCGCATTCAGTATTCATTTATTCATTTATTATTCATTATTCATTTTGATGTTGCCTGATTATAGTTATACATTGATTTGATCTGATTTATTTTGATTTATTTTCTGATTCATATTTCCTTTCTGCCAGTTGCTTGTTGCCTTGCTGCCTTGACTTTATTCTGGTTTTATTTATTCTGTTAACTAATATTATTTGACTGGGTGTTGTCTGAATGGTTCCATGTGTTTTCCTGACTATATGCGTTTCATATTGATTTTGCTTTGGTTTAGGGTCTTATTTTATTTATTTATTCGGCCCCTCATTCCTTGGCGGTTGTTTTCCTTTATCTTCATTGCCTTTTGTATAATTTGTTTCTTTGTGACGTTATCATGCAGTAACGCAGTGCGTCCTGCAATCTGCGCAATCTGCGGGACTTATTCGGGCTGATTTTATGATTTATTATTATTTTTTTTTTTTTTTTTTATTATTTTTCTAATTATTGTATTGACTTATATCGTGTCAGGCTACTTTATGCGTTTTAACTATAATTATATTCTATCTTATTATTTTATCACAAACTTATATGATGTTTTATATAGGTAATGTATTTATAACCTGTAACGTGGTGACACCCGTGCCCCCCCGTTACAATCGCTGCGCTTTTCCCATTTTACAATTCCACCCCAAAACCACCCGTAACCCTTCCCTCACCAAACCCTTTCCCCCCTGCTCACCGGTGGCGGGCCGATGGAGGCGACGGAAGACGTACGAGGAATACCCGCAGAAGGAGCTACGAGGCCGGCGACAGACCTCTACCCTTCCTCCAAGGAAACGGAGCAACATGGGACTCCGAAGAAATAGACGAAGCTGCCCAACTGATGCAAAACGTCCACCCGGAGCCATCTGTCGCCGAGCCCGAAGACCTCAGCCCACCCGTCATCGCGGGATATCCGCCAGCCCCATCGACCCCGAGCACCGGTGTATCGAAGATCGATAATCGATCTATCCCGTTGCCGGAAGAGGCCCCCTTCCTAGTCCCATCCCCTCCCCAAAACCATCCCGCGACGGTTTCGTCGTCGCAGCAGCGACGGCGAACCGTCACTTGAGCCCGAGGCTAGCGTTGCGAGTGATAGAGAGATTTTTGGGAAGCAATAGAGAGATTTTGGAAAGCGGTAGAGAGAGAGTAAGAGAGAGAGCGAGAAGTTTTGGGTGAGTCCCTTATCGTAATTATTGTATTAGCGAGATCGAGGCAACGGCTACCTTCTCCGCCCGCGCATTGTTCGACATAGGGGCGAGTCCCCCTTTTATTTTCCAAACACGAAGTTTTCCTCATTCGCGTAACGTAGACGAACTTTCCTGCGAACTCCTCCCGACCCTAGAGATTTCCCTTCCCACACTAATCCTCCTTGCGTACTCCCCCGCGAAGTATTGTACGGACGTAAGTGCCCCGAGACCCATCCCCTGTAAGACACCCCCAATCACCCCCCTTTTCCCCTTTTTTTTGATTCAAATCGCCACAGCGAGTGGCTGGCGCTCAACGTTGTGAGAAAGAGAGAAAATCGTAGAGTAAAGTCGGCGAAAGGAAATTCCGTATAGAGTGAACCCCGAAGAGGGTCACAAATTTGGCGCCCAACGTGGGGCCAGGAAAATAATAAAAAGTTCATAAACTCTCGCGTTTGAGAAAATTTCCTCGTGATTCAGCCGTTAAAGACCGAACATTCCCGAAATTACGACGCAGAAGATAACCGTTGCCGAGAGCCTCTTGTTGCCGTTTTTTTTTCAAGTGTCGACGGTCGAACGCGGCGTGGTGTTTGAAATCGGATCCTCGAGCGTCCTAGAGAATAATAAACACTCCGTAACCGACACGTGCGCCGTTTTCGACCTAACCGTCCTATTGTTGAAATTTGCGAAACCGAATTACTATCTGTGCCGAAAATATATTTCTCTTGTGTGCCCTCCCAAATTCAAAAGTTATTGCTCGCGGTTTGCCGATATCGAGGGCCCGGTCGTGCCTTTGCCGACCGTGAGCACTCTATCGAGCCTCTATCGATTTTGGATTTTCTTTTTTTCAGTTCCCCCCTTTTTTTTTATCGACCATCGAATACTGGGTTTTCCCGATTTTGCAATAAAGCCGGAAACTGTTGTATTGAATTGCTTGTTTTCTTCCCACCGCATTCCCTCTCTTCTTTCAGGATCCTTAAACTTTTTTTTGGCTTTTCTCCCCCGTTTTTTTTGATATTATCGTCACTCCGCGGAGAGTATTACCGAAACCGCGAGTATGGATTCGGCCGAGGCCCGCCAGATGCGGGCGCATATCGGCGATTTACAAATTATAGAATTAATAAGATTGATGGACCACGCGCATTTAAATTTGTATGGTACTCTGGACGACCTTCGCGACCGCTATCTAAGGGCGGAGGTCCGTCGTGTCCATGGCCCGGACGCTGCGCCCTGGGACATGACGAACGACACTGCAGGTGAGAGTCTTCCGTTCACCCTTTCCTCGGCGTGGGTAGCCCCCTCCGCCGACGATCCTCCTCCCGAACCTTCCCCGGATTCCCCTCCAGACCCAGGTGACGAACCTGGCGAGGGAACCGATCCACCCACCTTTGGAATCTCCCCCGATTCTTTCCCCGAATTACCGCACACCTCCTATATCCCCAATCCCGCCACAATGGCCTCCACGGCCACCCCGGCGACCACTACCACCACTATCACCTCCATCTCCCATCCGATCCCGGCACCGACTCTGCTGATCGACCTTGACCAGTCCCCTAATAACGACCAACGGCGCGACCGGGTAGCGTTCGCGCCGGCGCCGGTCGAAGGACGCTCGAACCTTGCACCTCAAATCCCCTCCAACCCCCAAAACAACCCTTTTGATAATCCTCCCGCAATACAATCTCCCCAATTCCCGTCCCGTGACCCCTTCTCCCGCTCTTCAGATTCTTCCCATGCATATCGTCATGACCAAGGAGTTATCCCACCCTCCTTGAGTAGCACCCGTATCCCCTTCCGTGTCCCTGAGCCTCCAATTCCCCACTCGTCCCGGTGGTCTAACCATATTCCAGCCCCGAGCCAAGACACTCGAAATTTCACTTACTCCCTGCCGAACCCATCAAACTACCCGCCTGGCCCACTCCCTCTCCCTTGCCCGTCATTGCCACCCCCACCGCGCGTCCAAACCTCCCTATCCCGCACGAACCCCTTCCACCCCTCAGCCAGCGAGTCCCGGGGTTCCCGGCGAGGGGCGGGAGATTGTCGCGCTTCCGAGCTTTTCCGGAAGTGGCGGATCTCCTTCGCGGGCGATCCCGGGGAGGACGGAGAGGGGTTCCTTGAAACCCTGGCGGAGTATGCAAGCGGGAATGGGATCACGGAGGACGAGATGTTGAGGGTAATCCCTTTCGTCCTCACGGGTTCCGCGCGGGTTTGGGCGCGCGGGCAAGCCGGGTGTTGGACGACCTACGAGGAGTTTCTAGAAGATTTCCGCCTCCAATTCGTGCCGACAAACTATCAGGACCGGTTATGGTGGGACATAATTACGCGTACCCAGGGAGGACAAGAAACCCTGGCGGAGTACTTACGGAAATTACAAATGATGTTTGCTCGCGCCGAACCTCCCATTCCCGAGTGCGAGCGACTGGCCATCGCGAAACGAAACCTTCACCCCCGATACAAATACGTCGTCGATTTCCACCCTCCCCAATCCTTCCGAGACCTCCTTAAACTAGGTGCCTGGGTAGACGAGGCCCAGCGGCACACCCGCGACTATCGGGAACCACCACCAGCGGAAACATCCCTTATCCCTGAATGCGGGTACGTACCACCGAAAGGTAGTAAATCCAAACTGGCGGCGGCGGCAGAGACCGTCCCGTCATCCTCGAACCGTCCTAAATCTCGCAATTCCCCTCCTAGACCTACAACCCCTCCCAACACACCCCCAAGAACCCGACGGCCGCTCCCTGGGCCACGGGCCCCTCCTACCGCGCCACAGCCGTCCCGAGGAAATCCTTATCTTCCTCAGGATTCCAATATACCCCGATCTTCCGCCCCATATCGTCCCCCCACACCTCCTCCTCCCCTTACGATTACAGAAATCCCCAGCTTGATGTCCCTTCCTAGGGTCCCACCTCCAGCCGGATATCAAATCCCCACATCCACCCAAACAGCGACCCCCAACCGCCCTACTTCCTATGCCCAAGCGACTTCCGGTCCCCGACAACCACCTCCTCGCAACGTAGCTCCACCAGACCAATCCTCTCCCCCCGGCCAATGTTGGAACTGTGGCCAAACGGGACACTGGTTTGGCTCTTGCCAACGGCCGAGGAGGAAATTCTGCTTCCGGTGCGGAACGTTCGACGTAATCGCACCGGAGTGCCCGAATTGCTTGTCGGGAAACGCACGCGGAGGTCGGCGGTAAGGGTCGACGCAACCTCCCCGAAACCACCGATCCACCATCCCGGATCCCGTGTGGGACATACACCAGCATTCCTTCCAACCGCCCCTATCCCCACCCCAACGAAACCCCTCTCGGCAGAGTCCCGTACAGAACCCTACCCAGGCGATAATCGCATTTTCCTCCCCGTGCAACACGGGAAATACCTCTTCCAAGCCCTCCTAGATACAGGCGCAACCCATTCTTATGCAGGTCCCAGAATCGCTCAACTATTTGCATCCCACCTGACCCCCTCCCAAGCCTGTATGATCCTAGCCAACAACGTGACAGAGAGAATCCTCGGAGAAGTCACCGTCGCGATCCAGATCGATGACGAAATCCATAACCTCCCCCTCCGCGCAAGCGAGTCATTGGGGTATGAGGTCGTCCTGGGAATGGACTTTATCACTCGATTTGGAGTAACCATCGACGGAGATCTAAGGTCGTGGCGGACCCCGAATGGACCTCGTCACCCCTTTTACCCCGAATCCGTAACCCACCCCTTTCCCATGAATCCCGCCTGCGCAGGGCTCTCCGAAGCAAGTCCCGAGGAAATCTCGGGAGTTCGAACCCTGCTTGACCACCTCATTCCACCCCCATCCAGCACCTTAGGAACCACCCCTCTCGTCACCCATTCCATCGACGTTCAAGGTCACCCTCCTATAAAACAACGCCCCCGCCGTATGGCTCCCCGCGTTTTAGAGGCTGCACAAAAGGAAGTCGATTCTATGCTCCAGGCAGGCATAATTGAACCCTCCTCTAGCGCTTGGTGCAGCCGCCCTGTCCTAATCCCCAAACCCAATGGCTCCTATAGATTTTGCATAGACTACCGTGACGTTAACAAAGTCACCAAAAAAGACGCCTATCCCCTCCCTAGTATGGACCGTATCCTTGATAGCCTCCGAACCGCCCGTTATATCTCCAAGTTAGACCTCAGCCAAGCCTATTTCCAAGTTCCCCTTGACCCCTCCAGTAAAGAAATCACTGCTTTCGCAGTCCCCGGTAGAGGCCTTTTCCAATTTACCCGTATGCCCTACGGCCTCACCAACGCCCCCGCAACCTTCCAACGCATTATGGATAAGTTAATCACCCCCGATTGGGAGCCGCATATTTTCGCGTACTTAGACGACGTGGTAATCGCGACCGAAACGTACGAGGAACACTTAGAATGGCTCGCGAAAGTTTTAACCCGTTTGAGGGAAGCCAATTTAGAAATCAATCGCGAAAAGAGCGAATTTTGTTGTTCCGAGGTCCGATACCTCGGCTTCTTAATAAATAAGGACGGCATGATAGCCGATCCTGAAAAAATTGAACCCATCCTTTCCTATCCCCCTCCCACAACCCTCAAACAACTTCGACGTTTCCTTGGAATGGTTAAATGGTACTCCCGATTTCTAAAAGATGTCTCCAAAGACCAAACTCCCCTTACCCGCCTCCTACAAAAGGATGTTGCTTGGGAATGGGGTCCCGAGCAGCAATCCGCGTTTGAAACCCTGAAAAATGCCCTCACCAAAACTCCCGTCCTAGCCCGCCCTGACTTTACCCTCCCCTTTTCCCTCCAAACCGACGCTAGCGATACGGCTGTCGGGGCAGTTCTCGTACAAACCGTAGACGGTGAAGAGCACCCGATAGCCTACGCGAGCCGTTCCCTCACCCGTGCGGAGAGAAATTACTCCGTAACGGAAAGGGAGTGTCTGGCCGTCGTGTGGGCGACCCAAAAATTCCGTCCTTACGTTGAAGGGTCCGAAATTACCGTGGTGACGGACCACAACAGTCTCCGGTGGCTTCACCACCTTAAGGACCCAACTGGACGATTAGCCCGGTGGGCGTTGACCCTTCAAGGCCAACCCATGAAAATCGTCCACCGAAGGGGAACCCACAACGTCGTGCCAGACGCTCTCTCCCGAATGTACGGCGACCCAGTGGGCGGCATGGCCGCCGTTGGCAACAATCCCGATCCCTGGTACTCCAATAAGCTTCGTGACGTTAGTGATTTCCCCTCCAAATATCCCGACTGGACAATTGTAGACAACCGACTTTACTACCACCGTCCCAATTCCCTCCTAGATCCCATAGTACCCGACCTTGATGGTTGGAAATTAGTCCTCCCCCTCTCCTCCCGCCCAAGAGCCCTTTCCGACGCCCACGATCCTCCCCAATCCGGTCACCTTGGCATTGATAAAACGTATCACCGTCTGACGCAGGACTTCTATTGGCCTGGAATGTTTCAGGACGTGGTCCAATTCGTCAGACGGTGTCTCCAATGCCAGCAAAGTAAAGTCCTGCAGCGGCCACCGGCGGGGCTGATGAGAGAGCGCCCGGTGGAGGCGCCCTGGACCGTCGTGGCTGCTGATATCATGGGTCCCTTTCCTCCTAGCAAATCCCAAAATAAATATCTCCTCGTTTTCCAAGACCTTTTCACGAAATATATTGAAGTAAAACCCCTCCATAAAGCCTCTGCCAAACCAATCCTTTCCGCTTTTGAATCCCTCGTCCTCCACCGATGGGGATGCCCCAAATTCCTTCTTACAGATAACGGTACCGAATTTTGTAACAGAGACGTAACGAACAGACTGACGACGTACGGAACCAAACAAACGACAATTCCTCCTTACCATGCCCAAGCCAATCCCGTCGAAAGAGTTAATCGAACCCTTAAAACAATGATAACGACGTTTGTTGGAGAAGACCACCGAAACTGGGATAGACACCTTCCTGAATTTTGTTTTGCCTATAATACCGCCGTACATTCTTCTTCCCTCGTTTCTCCCGCATTCCTCAATTTTGGTCGAAACCCTCGTCCCATCCAAAACCTCCGCCACGAGATTAAATCGGATTCCTTAATAACTCCCCGAAACCCCCAAGAATGGTCCAACCGCATTTCCCGCTTAACCCTTTTATACGATATAGTTCACAGAAATCTAGAAAAGGCTTCCTACCGCCAAGCTTCCTATTATAACCAAGGGCGTCGTGACGACCGTTACCAAATTGGTGACCTCGTCATGAGACGCCAACGAATTCTTTCCTCCGCCGCCCACAGTTTCGCATCCAAACTAGCCCCGAAATTTTCAGGTCCCTACACAATCTCCAAAATCCTTTCCCCCGTAGTTTATGAACTAAAAGGTTCCGACGGAAATACCATTCCAAAAGTTCACATCAAGGATCTTAAACCCTTCCGACCCCCTCCAAACTTTGACGATGCAATGTCCGAAAACCTTTCAATAAGTCAAAATGTTAATGATATTTCACAACCAGGACCTTCCTCACAACCCCTCGACATTCCCACCCGACCAACACCCCATCCAACACCCGCACAAACTCCCCCTTCCACGCCTATCCCCGCTCTGCCTCCTCGCCGAGGACGGGGAAGACCCCGGAAAATCCCAGCACCCCAACACGTTCCACAGATCATACACACACCACCCGCTCCTGCTCCACTCCCCCGCCGAGGGCGCGGGAGACCCAGGAAAATCCCGATACTCTCGGACAACCAGCAAAATACAATTCCTGTACCCATCCCTACTCCACCCCCTCGTAGAAGACGAGGGAGGCCCCGGAAAACCCAAGTACTCCCAAATCCCACACAAACCATACCCTTCCAACCACATCCCCCTCAACCACCTCGTCGAGGACGAGGACGACCCCGAAAATACCCCCTTAACCCCCTAATGAACGTAATCCGAACGGAACAACCCTCCATACCCCCCCTCATGTCCTTACATATTCCACAACCTACAAAACTCCCAACAACCAATAAATATCAAACCCCGAAGAGGGGTAACAAATTTGGCGCACAATCCTCGGAAAACCGGGGAACGAATAATGACTAATAAAATGAAATAAAATTTTGTTTTTTCATTCTCTCCATACGCGGGCGGTAAGTGACGATAATATGGATTAAAGACAATAATAGCCCACCCCCACTAGCGTCAACCCTAATAAGAGCCCACCGGAAAATCCCACTAACCTAAATGACCCCCAACAGATATGTTCGCGTCAAGGAGAGGAGGACGAGGCCGGGGCGCCAGGGCCCGGGCGAGGAGGCCGACGCCGCGGAGACCGCGGCTGTGTCGGGGCCAACCGCCGGCGCAGACGGCGAGTGTGGCCGTTCAGACGGACTCCGAGGAGTCCGACTATATTACCCCACCCCTAACCCCCACTCCTCCTCCTACACCACCCACCCCCGAACTTCCCCCATCAGCCACACCCTCAACCCCATCCCAGATCGCCACTCCCCCCACCGCCCTACCCACCATCCCCTCACCCTACAAGCCCCAGATAAAAAAATTACTAGCAGCCCTCCGCCGTATCCCCACCCCTACCCCAGTCCCGCATCTCATCCCTTCCCCCCGCACGAGCACCCCCGAAGACCCTCACCTGGCCGAACTGCGGGCAGCAGCGGCCCGCGTGAGGGCACAGGAGGGCCCAACCCAACCCTCCACCGCGACCACACCAACGCACACCCCATCCCCCTCACACCCCTCCCAAACAGTGGCAATATACCCACTGGTATCCCGTCCCACATCCCCAGTATCCCCCACCCGAGCCCGCTTCCACCTTTTTGAATTATATCCCCTCCCACCTCAAACCCCAACACGTACCCAATCCCCCGTAATACCCCCCCCCTGATGTCCCTCCGCATCCCACCACCACCCCTAATGTCCCTCCGAATCCCCAAGCCCCGTAATCTCCCCTAAACTTTCCTCCTTCCCTTTCCCTCCCACCTCACGCGCACCCCGACACCCCATAACCCAACTCTCCCTTAAAGGACAATGACCATTTTTTTTTATCTTTATTTTGGACGACCGACCCGTACAAGGACAGACGGACGAACGGACGCGACAAGGACTAACCCCCCCTTTCCAAGCAATCTAAGAGGACCCTCCTCACTCAATCCTCCCCTAACCCTCACAAAACAAAGCTCAGTACAAAGTCCGCGAGGAAAATCAGGTAAAAGACTTATACAAAATTCCGCCCCAGAATGTAACCCCCTTCTTTTGTTCGGCCAGATGTTAATTCGTTTCCTTACAGGTCCAGCTTAAAACCAACCTCACCAGAGGAACGGCAACAGGAGGGTCGCTCGCGTCCGCGACCCCTCCCCCTGAATGAGAGCGCAGCATGGAAGCGTGAGTGACCGCGACAACACCACGATTGTGCACCTTTCCTCGCAGTTATTGTGTCCCTATCTCTTCCCTTTCCCATTGCATCTACCGTTTCCGGTCAAGGCGGGGGGGTGTTGTAACGTGGTGACACCCGTGCCCCCCCGTTACAATCGCTGCGCTTTTCCCATTTTACAATTCCACCCCAAAACCACCCGTAACCCTTCCCTCACCAAACCCTTTCCCCCCTGCTCACCGGTGGCGGGCCGATGGAGGCGACGGAAGACGTACGAGGAATACCCGCAGAAGGAGCTACGAGGCCGGCGACAGACCTCTACCCTTCCTCCAAGGAAACGGAGCAACATGGGACTCCGAAGAAATAGACGAAGCTGCCCAACTGATGCAAAACGTCCACCCGGAGCCATCTGTCGCCGAGCCCGAAGACCTCAGCCCACCCGTCATCGCGGGATATCCGCCAGCCCCATCGACCCCGAGCACCGGTGTATCGAAGATCGATAATCGATCTATCCCGTTGCCGGAAGAGGCCCCCTTCCTAGTCCCATCCCCTCCCCAAAACCATCCCGCGACGGTTTCGTCGTCGCAGCAGCGACGGCGAACCGTCACTTGAGCCCGAGGCTAGCGTTGCGAGTGATAGAGAGATTTTTGGGAAGCAATAGAGAGATTTTGGAAAGCGGTAGAGAGAGAGTAAGAGAGAGAGCGAGAAGTTTTGGGTGAGTCCCTTATCGTAATTATTGTATTAGCGAGATCGAGGCAACGGCTACCTTCTCCGCCCGCGCATTGTTCGACATAGGGGCGAGTCCCCCTTTTATTTTCCAAACACGAAGTTTTCCTCATTCGCGTAACGTAGACGAACTTTCCTGCGAACCCCTCCCGACCCTAGAGATTTCCCTTCCCACACTAATCCTCCTTGCGTACTCCCCCGCGAAGTATTGTACGGACGTAAGTGCCCCGAGACCCATCCCCTGTAAGACACTCCCAATCACCCCCCTTTTCCCCTTTTTTTTGATTCAAATCGCCACAGCGAGTGGCTGGCGCTCAACGTTGTGAGAAAGAGAGAAAATCGTAGAGTAAAGTCGGCGAAAGGAAATTCCGTATAGAGTGAACCCCGAAGAGGGTCACAAACCATAATATTGACTTATTTCTTTACATATTAATTAATTAATGCCTGATGTTGGCCCGTTTGAAGTTTATCTCTGATCCCATTGATTTAGCATAATTATCTTTTCGATTATAGTATTGTATACCAGACTTATCTTTGATGGTAAGTCTGATGGTAAGTACGGTTTCCCAGGATTGCGCGGCAGCACGATGGACGGTTCTGCAGTCGGTAACTGTGTAACTGGTAATTGGCGCGTGGTAGGTAACTACTGCGCGGCAGATAATTTGCCTGTGGATAGCCGTTACGGAGTGAGCGGCCGAGTATCACTGTCTGGTAAACGGAATATTTGTTGCTGGTAATATCCTTGGTACTGCGGTTGATTACCAACTAGGCATAGCTTGCGGCTTATGGTCATCTTTTGTAGGTACATTATCTTTGGTTTTGGTCATTTTGATTCATTTTGATTTGTTTAAACTGTTTTGTTTATGCATTTTCGCTTTTCGCTTATGAGCACTTATATATTCTCTACTATAATTACTTAATTACTTAATTTGATGGTTTGATGGTGTTGCGAACCTCGCCTGTATGTATGTGTGCAATATCGTGTGAATCTAGCTGGAAGCTTGTAATCACAAGCATTGAATGAAATGTAATATGGCGACGATGCCATAAGAGTATGGTTGCAGCATGTCTGCATTATGTTATATCAATGCTCGTAAATTAGGAGCCAAAATTCAAAGTAATAAACAAACAAAGGAAAGGACATTGTAAATCGTTCAGCGCGGGTGGTCGTGCTGGGAGAGAGTTGGAAAACCAGAGAAATAAGACTGTCACACTTGAAGTTTCTAAGAAACTAATATATCGCGGGCCGTATCTAATTCATTACTCTTAACGAAAATCATGTTGATTCTTGAAACTGTCGAAGTCACTTCGACATCCTGCTTATTTACAGAGGGTCGTAAATTTTCTTAAGGGTTGCCTTGGCTCGCTAGCGCGAGACCTTTTTATCTTTCGTTCTCTCTGGATCCCACGCTTTCTCTTAGCACGTGTGCATGGAATCGTTCTCGAATCTTGGCGGAGCACCACCATCTTCCATTCGCCTGAGGGTGGACCGAAGCCAGGGAGAGGGACCGCCTCCGGACAAGGATGGACTCCTCCACCATTGGGCCAGGGATGATCCTGAGGGAGGATTCAGGATCCAGCGAGGAGGGGATGGCAGCCAACATCGATCGAAGATCTTCACCGCCAAGCTCAGAACGATTCAAAGCTTCAACCCGTCTGGATATAAATTTTGAAAAGGAAATAATAAAGTTATTATCAAAAAATATCTTTAAAACGCAAAGTGTTTTCATTTTATTAAACGCCGCGCCACGAGCAAAGCGCTTCAGCGCTTCACGGGCACCGTACCCACGTTCGGCCTTTTATAAAGAAAATCCCTAGAACACTTAATACACACGCAACAAATTGGTGACAGCGGTGGGATATTCAAAAAGGGATATTTAAAAAAAGGGATAAACTATTAAAAGGTGATGAGTTCAAAAACGTCATAATTTTAAAAGGTGTATTCAGTGTAGTAACTGCAAATAACGCAAAACAAAACAAAGTGATTGTGTTAGACTTGTGTACGCTTTAATAACTTTGCCGGCTCGCGGGCGTGTGTTAAATAAATAACTGAACGTTTTACGGACTGCTCCATTGAGCTTTTATAATATAAGTGAACATTGTTAATATTATTGCAACTTCTCCCTCTTGAGTTTTGGCACGGTTTCCTCAAGAGCGTAGGGTGAATACCGGAGACAGGTGATTTCGGCTGCCGTGCAAGCCATCCACCGGAATCACATGCATCTTGCTCACATCGTCATTGGACCTCTCCTCAATTTGGAAATAGAGGTAGATTAAAACAATCTGGAGACCTGAGGGATCTTCTCACGGAGCCAAGGACAGTCAGAAGCAGCGGACCACAGATGAACATCATCAAATCACAGAACCAGAGGATCTCCCCGTGATTCAAGGCCAACCGAGATAACGGATTACCGACGGACGGAATTTGGTGTTTGAAAATAGAAAACTCGTTAAGTGAAACCTAAACGTGATTTATTGTGAAACGTTAGCCGATCGCTTTACCAAACTGTAAGTCTAACTTATAAGTAATTAGACTATAGAGTATTATTTTTATAATTACCATTAGTAATAATTTGATAAAATGCCGCCGTTTAAGTTAAAGTACATGCGCGCCAAAAGGAGTCGCAAAATTGGCCTGCGGGGTAATACATTTTTGGTGGAGGAATTAAACATAGATTCATCGAATGTAGAATCTTCTTCATCTTCCGGGGCATCTTCTACCGATCTGCAATCGAAAGAATTAGGATTAGTTCCAATTCGACAGTTATCCCAGGGGATTGATACAGTTATGGCGAATAGTACTTCTATCCCTTTTAATAGCACAATAACTGATGTACCTTTGTCCTCGACTACGGTTGCTGCTGCTGTTTCTAAAAATACTCCAACCTCTATAGAGTCATCTAGTATACTTTCAGAATCATATCTTCGTCTCTCTCTAGTGAAGGATTTGATACCTCAGTTTGACGGTAAATCCAGTTCCCTGACTGAATTTATTAAGGAATGTCAGCTGATTAGTTCCAAAGTAAAACCTGAGGATAGAGCCGGTCTTCTGTTTTTAATTCGTGGTAAAATCGTAGGGCACGCAAAATTAATACTTTCAAATCGCCGAGAACCAAATACGTTAGACGAATTAATTGGATTACTTAAAAAGGCATACGTCCGTTCGTTTAACATGCATAGTATTAATGAGGAATTTATGGGATTGAAACAGGGAACTAATGATTCGGTAGAGGTTTTCGGATCACGAGTAAGTAAGATATTAAGTACCGGAATAGAGGTAGCCAAGGACACATACAATTCTGAACAGTTAAGTGGTGTTGTTGATTTATTGAATAATACAGCTATAGCTACATTTATTAACGGCCTTCGGAACGGAATGTTAAGAATAATGCTTAAAGACAAAGATAGTAAAGAAATACCGGATCTTGAAGCTGTTATTGACATTGCGCGTAGATTAGAATCGGTAACGGTCGAAGGATCGAGATTGTCTCCATCTTCGCAGCCTCTTATTGGGAACGCGAATGTCCGTAAAATAGATTTCGATGACCGCCGATGTTTTCAGTGTAATAAAGTGGGACACTTGCGAAGTCACTGTCCCCAAATTCAAGAAACGCGACGAAATCCTTTAAGACAGGAACAAATTAGATGTCGGTATTGTAAAAAAACCGGTCATATGGAAGCGCGTTGTTTTAGGAAACAAGGCCAAAACTCACCTCAGCCTCAAGGTGTTTTTCCTCATAAAATCACGGATCAGGGACATTTAAACTCAAAGGGCGTTCCACGTCGGGGAGTCGCGCGGAACGAACCATGGATTGCTCCCTTCAAACCCGTCGGGCCTGCTCCCAGGTCGAAATAAAAAACATTGGGCATTCTCCGGTGATAAAATTGATTCACAGCTGTTTCCATGGAGGATCTGCTGACTTCCTCATTGATACGGGCTCACAATTGAATCTAATAAAACACGGGAGAATAGTTTCTAATGTAGAGATAAACACTAGTGTCGTTTACAATCTCACCGGTATTAGTTCAGGAGGAGTGTTTACCTGCGGAGAGATTAACGTCAAGGTTCGTGACATTAACGTTAAATTCCAAATTGTTCGGGATGTTTTCCCCATCGCCGAGGCAGGAATTTTGGGAATGCCATTTTTAGAAAACCAAGATGCGGTATTAAGATTCGGGAATAGTATGCCAAATAGTCTACAGATTGATGACGAATTTTTTGTTCTCTCATCATCTTCTTTTAAATTGCTTCCTCGTACCAAGATACTCATATCCGTCCCAATTAAGAAATCTAAAATCAAAGTAGGTTACATAAGGAGGTTAATTACAGATCCGGGTGTTTATATAGGAGAAGCTTTAGTCGCACAACAGAATGGGTTTGCAAAAATTTTCGCAATCAATACTAACCCCAATTGCGTAAATGTAACTATATCACCGGTTGAGTTAGAGGAATTTTCAGAAAGCTCCTTATTACCCCGTTCAGGTTGTACAATAGATTCAAGGTTAAATCGGGAAAAAGACAATGCTCACAGGTTAGTCCAAATAGCTGAACTCTTAGAATTGAATGACCTCAACGAAGTTGAGCGTGCTAGCATCTTGGAAATTATCAATGAATTCCCTTATCAATTCCATTTGCCGAGAGAAAAACTAGGTTCCACTAAAGTTCTTCATCATGCAATCGTGACAACAGATGAGTTACCAATTAATACTAAACAATACCGTTTTCCACCTATTCATAAAGAAGAGATACAGAAACAAGTTACCTCAATGTTGGAAAATAATATAATTCAGCCATCGGCCTCTCCCTACAACTCACCTGTTTGGGTGGTCCCAAAGAAACCCGGTCCGTCAGGTAAACCTCGTTGGCGTATGGTCATTGACTATCGCAAATTAAATGAAAAAACTATCAGTGATGGTTATCCACTTCCCAACATTACTGATATACTGGATCAACTTGGAGCAGCAAAGTACTTTAGTATCCTTGATTTAGCTTCCGGTTTTCATCAGATTCCAATGGACCCGAAGTCAAAAGCAAAGACCGCTTTTTCGACCCCTCATGGTCATTATGAGTTTAATAAGATGCCTTTTGGGTTAAAAAATGCTCCTGCTACGTTTCAGAGATGTATGGATTTAATATTGTCAGGTTTACAAGGAATTGAGCTTTTTGTCTACATAGATGATATCGTTATATATGCTGATTCTTTGGAGGAACATTCACGTAAACTAAGAACTCTTCTGGCGCGTTTGCAGAACGCTGGCTTAGCTTTACAGCCTGAGAAGTGCAGGTTTCTTCGTCATGAAATTGGTTATCTGGGCCACGTTATTTCCTCAGAAGGTGTGAAACCTGATCCTGGAAAAATTAGTGCCGTAAAGTTATTTCCTTTACCCAAAACAAAGAAAAACGTTAAACAGTTTTTAGGATTGATTGGTTACTATCGACGTTTTATCCCTCAGATGGCAAAAATTTCTAAGCCACTGACGCGACTTTTAAAAAGTGACGTACCTTTTGTATGGAACGAAGTTACTCAGTCTGCTTTTGAAAGATTACGCGATATTATCTGTTCGGAGCCTCTGCTTCAGTTTCCGAACTTCAATCAACCATTTCTCGTAACTACGGACGCTTCAGACTATGCAGTAGGAGCTATATTAAGCCAGGGACAAGTTGGAAAAGATCTCCCCGTTGCATATGCATCCCGAACCTTAAGTAGTGCAGAAATTAATTATTCCACGATCGAAAAGGAGTTATTGGGCATTGTGTTCGCTGTTGAGCATTTTCGACCTTATTTATATGGACATCAATTCACTATAGTTACTGATCACCGGCCATTAATCTGGCTACATAACATAAAGGATCCTACATCCCGAATTATGAGATGGAGAATTAAGTTGAATGAGTACGACTATGACATAATATACAAACCCGGAAAAGTAAATTCCAATGCCGATGCGTTGTCTCGTAATCCTCCAAACTTTTCTCAAGCGGTACAAGTTTCCTCCTCTTCGAGCAATGCTCAATTAACAAATTATACTCCGACGGACAACACGGACGCCTCACCTTTTGGGCGGTTGCGGGAGGATGTCGTGGGCGCCAACGATTTGCCTCCCGTAAACTCTGGAAAGGTTGAGAATACAGACTTAGATGATGCATCAGGAAATAACGAAAAATTAATAGCCGCCGTTTTCTTTACACGTGGACAAATTGGGATTGTTATGGAAATTGACGATTCTGACATTAGTTCTGTTGACAGCGACGCATATCTAACAGCAGACGAAGGGGAAATGTCGCTCTCCTTAGAGACAGAAGTGTCTAGAAAGAATGAAACCCCTTTTGATGCCGCTAGTGAATTTAGGAAGGATGATTTTGATGAAGAAAGGACTCCGTTACGTGGTTCGGCACCGGCGGGTACTCTGATCGAGAATCGGATAGGCGATACAAAAGCACCCCGCTCGGGAGTCGGTCGGAAAGTCGTCCATGTGGTAAAGGGTGCTCAGGTTGGGTTGAATCCGTTGGAATCGGATAGGCTATATGATAGTACCCCGCTTCGGATCGCCCACCTGAGACCCGTTTTGTGTGATACGGAAGGGGCTTGTTGTGATTGGGGTGCCCGGGCTCTGGTTGGTTCGTTGATATCGGATAGGCTATACCACAGCACCCCGCTTCGAACCTCCAACCCGGGACCTGTTGTTGATATCGGGATGGGGGCTGAGGAGCCCAGATTTTTACGGAGCGGTATCATTGGGGGTGGAACATCGGGGACGCCCGATATGGATAAGATACAACTTAATAGAAATTATTATTCAGTAGACAGTGACTTACACAGACGAAAAGACGTAACAGTTTTGCTGACAAATACATCCTCGCCAATACCAGCGACTCACCTTTCTCATTCTCCCACCATCCTCTATACAAAGGATCATCTTTACATGCGTAAGGAAAATTTTATCCATTTTTTCTCCACAGACTATGAAATCACGTCACAAACAAGTAAAGATCTTATAACGCATGGAAAATTTCTCTGTAGAAAGAGTAAAACAGTACAATATTAATGTTGAGGAAACGTTAGTTTTCACAGATGAAAGGTTTCGTGTTTTTCACCTTTTTGTAAAAGCATCTTCGGTAGAGCAAGTAGATCCTGTTCACCTTGAATCTTCTTTAAGCTCCCTTAAACACCTCATAGATTCTTTGGAGGTAAAAGGTATCAGCATCTCTAAATATAATAATAATATTGAACCGATTAGTTGGAATTTTCTTGAACATCATTTAAAACAGAAATTAAATAGTTCCGAGTACACCATTACGGTTTGCACTGGAGAAATTATATTACCATCTCTAACAAATAGGCCTCTCATCATAAAAGAATACCATGAGTCAACCGTAGGTGGTCACCAGGGTGCCCATAAACTTTATGAAAGAATTAGAGCAGATTTCTTTTGGCCAAACATGATTAAGGAAATTCCTAATTTTACACGTACTTGCTCCAGTTGCCAAAGGTATAAAATGCTCTCTGCAAAAACAAGACAACCCATGAAAATCACAGACACCCCAAAACAGGCGTTTGAAAAGGTACAAATGGACATTGTTGGCCCATTACCTTTGACAAAAAAACAAAACCGCTACTTGCTTACCCTCCAGGACAACCTTACAAAATACTCAGACGCCATTCCGCTTTCTAATATTGATTCTGTATCTGTAGCAATAGCTCTTGCCGAACAATTTATCAGCCGGTTTGGTTGCCCTCGCGCAATTCATACAGACCAGGGAACCAATTTTGTAAGTAAAATAATGAATAATTTCTGCAAAATATTCAAAATACAGAAAATAACCTCCACAGCGTTTCATCCACAGTCGTTAGGCTCATTGGAACGGGCACACCGTGTTTTTATAGATTATCTAAAACATTTTTGCAATAAAAATGATTGGGACGAATGGATTAGATTTGGCATATTCTCCTATAATACCTCAGTACATGAAGCCACTGGGTTCACCCCACACGAACTGGTGTTTGGCGTGAAAGCCACCATTCCATCTGAATTTTCTAAGCAGGAACCACCACGTACTTTCATAGGTTATTTGGATGATTTATTCTCCAGAATTACAAAAACTCAATCTACAGCAGCAGTAAGCCTGGAGAGGGCAAAACAAAAGAGCAAGTTATTATATGATAAAAATACAAACCCTCGCAGATTCGTTGTAGGTGACAATGTGTACCTACTTAAAGAACCTAAAACCTCGAAATTTGATTGCACCTGGGTAGGACCATTCAAGGTCACTAGAATATGTAACGACCTAAATGTCGAAATAGAAATAGGAGTAAATAAATTTAAGATAGTCCACACCAATAAACTTAAGTTAGCTTGTATAAGACTAGATTCTCCTTAAGAGATCGCTTGCAATATATTATATCTCTTTCATAGATTTAAGAAAAAACAAAACAAAAAAAAACAACAAAAAAAAAAAAAAACAAACAAAAAGAAAATTATTACCTATTCTTAATTTAGGGTTTAAGTTATGTATCTTAAGAATTTATAATATCTACAACGTATTATTATATGACTAATGCGACGTTAGAAATGCTTCACTAGAGGAATCACTTATATAGAAGGGTGTGGAAACGTGAAGTTCCGTACGAGTACATAATGTAATTTAGGATAGCGTAAACACTTTAAGGAAAGTTGTTCCCATTGGAAACACCTTTTGTATAAGGGGGGAGGTGTTGCGAACCTCGCCTGTATGTATGTGTGCAATATCGTGTGAATCTAGCTGGAAGCTTGTAATCACAAGCATTGAATGAAATGTAATATGGCGACGATGCCATAAGAGTATGGTTGCAGCATGTCTGCATTATGTTATATCAATGCTCATAAATTAGGAGCCAAAATTCAAAGTAATAAACAAACAAAGGAAAGGACATTGTAAATCGTTCAGCGCGGGTGGTCGTGCTGGGAGAGAGTTGGAAAACCAGAGAAATAAGACTGTCACACTTGAAGTTTCTAAGAAACTAATATACCGCGGGCCGTATCTAATTCATTACTCTTAACGAAAATCATGTTGATTCTTGAAACTGTCGAAGTCACTTCGACATCCTGCTTATTTACAGAGGGTCGTAAATTTTCTTAAGGGTTGCCTTGGCTCGCTAGCGCGAGACCTTTTTATCTTTCGTTCTCTCTGGATCCCACGCTTTCTCTTAGCACGTGTGCATGGAATCGTTCTCGAATCTTGGCGGAGCACCACCATCTTCCACTCGCCTGAGGGTGGACCGAAGCCAGGGAGAGGGACCGCCTCCGGACAAGGATGGACTCCTCCACCATTGGGCCAGGGATGATCCTGAGGGAGGATTCAGGATCCAGCGAGGAGGGGATGGCAGCCAACATCGATCGAAGATCTTCACCGCCAAGCTCAGAACGATTCAAAGCTTCAACCCGTCTGGATATAAATTTTGAAAAGGAAATAATAAAGTTATTATCAAAAAATATCTTTAAAACGCAAAGTGTTTTCATTTTATTAAACGCCGCGCCACGAGCAAAGCGCTTCAGCGCTTCACGGGCACCTTACCCACGTTCGGCCTTTTATAAAGAAAATCCCTAGAACACTAAATACACACGCAACAATGGATAATTGACGGTTGATAACCATTATGGAGTGAACTAGGGAATTTTATGAACACTAGGTTCTATCTCTATATGTTTTATGCTTTATGGTCTCGCTCTCGCTCTTTTACTCGGCCCGGTTTTCAGTCTTAGGTAACATAGTTTTCGGTGCCGCGTGTTTACTCTTCTCTTCTCCGGGCATTGTGCAAATTTGTGCATTATGTACTCGTCCGTGATCTGTGATGTGAAGTGTTAACTAAATTAATTATTTAATTCTGCTATTTAAGTTTAAATCAAAATTTAATTGGTGCAAAGGTGATTGTGGTGAAAATGCGCGCTCCACCGTGATGCATTGTGTTCCATTGCAGTGTATGTGTTTCAAAGTGGTGCTATTTACTCCGTTTTGTGCAAATTATAATATATTATATTATATTATTTATTTTATATTATGGTCATATTTATATTCATGTTTATTACATTCAATTACCTTCTATCTCCGTTCAATTCAATCTATGTATTGAATAAAGTATTGAATATGTTATATTACTATATTATTATATCAGATCTTGGATTATATTCAGTTATTTAAGTTATTTCAGTTACATTAGGTTATACTTAGTCAGTATTTTGTGCTACACTGTAAACTGTATTGTATTGTATTATATAACTCCCTATCTTCTATTCCATTATATTATTATAATTGAGTGAATAAATGAATGGGGTGATTAGCGGTGGATATGGTATATTGAATAAATTAGGTTAAATTAATTAAACGACTTGACAAGTGCTTGTTTTATTTCACCGTACCTGCCGTATTTACATATTTACATTATTATGTGATGACATGTGTCTATATGCCTTAGTGTAGTTTAATTGGCCTTATTGCATGCTGAACATAATGGATTCAATGGAATTCACTAGAATCTATTAGAATTTGGTACAGTTTGGTTTATATGGATTGGTTGTTTGAATGCATATATTATGTACGTTTCATTGTGCTGCGTTACCTTCATATATATTTTAAGGACAGTTTGATCCTGCGTTTTCTGTTGCATTGTGTTATGAGATGACTTAGGTGTCACTATTATGCTGTGTCTTGACTATATTAATCCATATACAAATTATATATTATAAATTTACATCTACTTAGTTCGGCTTTGACAATACTGTATGTATAATTTTGCACTTTCTTCTACCCATTTTGATATGGCTCAGTTGTTAATAAAGTAAGTGAGCGCAGCAATGTTTGTTTATACTTTGATAAGAATTGTTATTGCTCAAGGCGCCCTAATGGAATACTCCTTTTTCCTTTTGACACTTTTGCTTGATTATCGGTTTACTTCATTGCTTATTTATTTAGTTATTACTCAATGCAGCAGAGCTCAACGCAGTCTTGTGTGGTTAATTTAGTTTGGGTGTTGATTGTGTGTGCTAATATTTACTATTATACTTCCCTAACTAACTTTTCTTTCTTTTCTACTCTCTCTGCTACAGCTGCCTGTTTTACCACTCTTGCCAACAGCAATTTTTACTTCTACATTATCTTACTCATGCGATAGGATTGGAGTCTGAGTCTGTTTCTTACATTTTCGTTCTACACCTGGGTAGGGAACGGCTACTCTATGTGCCTATTTTCTTCATGGGTATTCTGCATGCCTCCTTTACTTGCTTGGGTTGTTCGGACATTCGATGCTATGCTTTTTGGGAGTGGTGTGTGTGTGTCTGGAGTATGTATGGGACAAGTCATCGAGGGTTGCAGCGTACCAAGACATGGCGCGGTCAACCGGGGAAAGGATTTCCCGGTTCCTGACCGTGGCCGAAGAAGAAGCCCTGTGCTCATATATGCCAGGCGGAACACATGGCGCGATCACCCGTTGAGCAGGAGCTCCGGTTCCTGGTCGTGGCCGAAGAAGAAGCCCTGTCTTCGCATTGCAAGCAGGCGGAAGTCATGGCGCGATCACCCGATGAGTGGGAAAGTCCTCCGGTTCCTGATCGTGGCCGAAGAAAAAGTTTCCTGGCCTCGCTAATGGCAGGCAGGTGAAGTAGGGGCGCGATCACCCGATGAGTGGGAAAGTCCTCCGGTTCCTGATCGTGGCCGAAGAGAGAGTTTCCTGGCCTCGCTAATGGCAGGCAGGTGAAGTAGGGGCGCGATCACCCGTGAGCAGGAGCTCCGGTTCCTGGTCGTGGCCGAAGAGAGAGTCCTGGCCTCGCTAATGGCAGGCAGGTGAAGTAGGGGCGCGATCACCCGATGAGTGGGAAAGTCCTCCGGTTCCTGGTCGTGGCCGAAGAAAAATCCTGCGCATAAATCGTGCAGGTTAAAATATCCTACCGCTTGATCGGAGGTGTTACGGCGTGGCTCCTCAATCCCCTGTGGTTGCCTAGCGCATAGCGGATTGAGGGTAGACGAAAGCGAACATGAAAGCTTGGGAGCTAAAGCGCCGTCGCGGCTATCGCCGGTACAACTGGGATATCCTCAACGGATGAAAGGGTACCGGCGGCCTACGTCAGGAGAGAGGTTTTTAGTGGGTAGTATATCAGGCCGCGGATGCCCCTTCTGGGCGCCGCAGGGTCGCCCCTTCCGGGCTGTGACCGCTATCATTTGTGCCCACCCTTTAGGGTTGGGCTATCAGGTTGCCCCTTCTGGGTTGCCTCTTTGGGTTTGCCCTTACCAACGGGAGCCAGGCCCCCCTTCAGGGGATATGAATCCCACACTGCCCGGGCCCCCTCTAGCCGAATAGTGCGACAAGGGGATAACCTGCGCGTGCGTAAAAGCATTTTCCTCTTCTATCAAAACAAAAAAAAAAAAGAAAAAAAGGTTAGGTTAGGGTTAGGTTAGGTTAGGTTAGGGTTAGGTTAGGGTTAGGGTTACAGTGCGGGCGGCGTAGTGAGCGGACGTGTGCCGGGTCCGCTCCGGCAATTTGCGGTATATTAGTGGTAAAAATTTGAGGAAAAAATTATTTCGTGAGCGCAAGTTGTTGTGTCAATGGCAGTGGTTATTTAAACTATGAATTTTGAAAAATCGGACCAAGGGTAAGGGAGTTATAGCCGTTTTAAGATTTTGATACGCGAAAGTGACAGGTGAACACCACCAGTACCCCCAAACAGCACTGTACCCTATCGGAATGGGGGGATTTTTGAAAAAACATCTTGGGAAGTGACACGCGAGTGAATTTTGTTATAACAACCACGGAAATAGAGGGATATTGGCACTAAAAACGAAGAAAACAGGTGTGGACACGAGGTGAACAATATGGCGGGGCCACGTGTCGAGACGGCACACGAGTATTTTAAATGATCCACCAGGATGCTACGGGGGGCACATCGCACGTAATATACACATAGGAAACATCACACAGGTACGAGGTATCAAGACCAGCCAACGGCTTTTATTGGACGTTCTGACAACCTGACGGGACTTATTATGGGTTTTTGGATCCCTACGACGTATTGTTTTATCTATGGTGTTACGAGACTGACAAAGACCATTTTAATGTTATGACGCCTACCGTGGAGTGCTGCGGGGGGGGGAGAGTATGAGCATGCGAGGGTACGAGTACGCATGAATAAGCCCAATCCGTGGCTACGTGCTGAAGCCCTGGAGAGTGTTTCTGGTATAGGACCTGGCAATGATGGCGTAATGGTGTCAAATGACTTTGTTACGATTTCGATGGTGACCACTAGGCTTTACTTTATGGTTTACGATTTTGGGTATGGATTGAGGTTAGGACGGCCTATATTTATAACGACGTGGCTACGCTAATGGACTATTCTATTTAAATTAATATGGATAACACGGATAAAAGGAAGATCGTTTACGGTGCAGGGGGTGGATCCCCCAGTACCGGCGCGGAGGGTGGTGGGTGTGTAGGCCCCCCCGCGTCGTTAACCGGCAACTACACAGTACGGGTGGCAGACCGCCAGGCCCCCGTACCAGTAAAGGTTACTGGCGAAGTCCCGGCGTTGAACCCGGGAGACTTGGTGACAAGTCGCGGTTTTGCGAGGAGACCGAAGTTGAGTAGGACCCCACCCAGCGGCTCCAAGAGTAATGTCTCGAGAGCGACAACTCGGAGACTTGAGTCGATTGATTTAATGGGAGACGAGGCGGAAAGTGAAAGCGAAACGAGTAAGAAGAGTGTGAGAGGGGGAAGGAGAGGGGGAACCCCTACCCCCTCGCAACAAAGGAGGACCAGCCTCACGCTAGAGGAGAAGGTGGACGCTGGATTAGCGGCCATGGAGAAGCTGTTGAGTGTGATTAACGACCACAACACGGTGTTCGATAACCTGATATTGAAGGGAGATAAGGAGGTGGATTTTATACTAAGAAGTACGTACGTATCTATGAAGGGCCACATACAGGAGGTAATGGACACGGTAGGGGACCTGAGAAAAGTACATACCGATCATACAGCTGCGAAGAAAAGCAAGGGTACCCACTTGAAGCCGGCGATGATGGAGGTTACAGACTCGTCTACGGATGGTGGACCTGCAAAAGAAAAGAAAATGAAGAGCATTAGTATACAGACAGACATCGATTTGAGGAGTGATTTCCCTCCTCTCCCGGCTGGAAAGCAGCAGAAGAGGAAGGAGACCACCCCCCCCCTATAAACAAGCAGGGAAAGAGGACAAGATTCCAGGGTAATTATGGACTGATGGAGACCCAGAATGTGGGAAATGATGGGAATGGAGAACAGACGACAGAACAGGAGAGGGAAGGAGCCTTTAAGGAGCCGGGTTGGTCGGAAGTCAGGAGGAGGAGAAGGCGGAGCAACTTGGAGGAGGAGGATGGGGTGGGGACCACTCCCAACAAGAGGGGAACCCCCAGACCAAACAAGGGAAGGGGTAGCGCGGAGAAGACTACCCTGAGGAGGAATTTTAAGCCGCAGGCATTAGCGGTCCGTTTCGGGAAGGAGATATCTTTTGCGGATGTCCTCAAAAGGGTTCCTTAACCCTTGTGCAGCGGGTAAGATCCCGGAGGGAGTCCGAAATGTGAAGCAGACCAGGGCAGGTAACCTGCTCATAGAGTTTGATCAAGGAGCGGACTTGGAGGGACTCAGAAGGAATTTGGATGGGAATTTGGGCCCGGAAGTCGAGGTCACTAGGCTCCAGAAAATGATGGACATAGAGATAAGAGGTATAGATCCATCGGTTGAGAAGGAAGAGGTGTATGAGGCGATAAAAAGCGAGCTGGGACATGAAGCCAGGGGGGTCAGGGTGAAGGTCTTCCGCACCGATCCCAGGCTAAGCAGAGTGGCCGTGATTGAGGGCCCTGCTGCCGATATGAGTCGACTCCTGAACGGAAGGAGAATTTTGATTGGCTGGACTGTTGTCACGGCACGCGAGATTCCACGGCTGCTGCGCTGTTATAAGTGCCACGCTATTGGCCATGTTGCGAGTGCCTGCAATGTAACGGGCGATAGAGATGGCTTCTGCAGAAAGTGCGGAGACAGAGGGCACCAGATGAGGGACTGCAAAAATGAGACAAGGTGTAGGCTTTGTGTGGCAGATGGTCTCCCACCGGACCAAGCGGGACACGTAGCGGCCTCGGTCCGGTGCCCGAGGTATAAAGAGGCGCTAAGGCAAAGCAGGCGAGGGTAATATGAGGATACTGCAGGTGAACCTAAACCACTGCAGATTGGCGCACGACCTGTTGTTGGTCGGAGCAGCGGAGCGAAGGGTGGACGTCGTAGCGGTTTCCGAACCCTACACCGTACCTGAGAGCTGGTTTAGCGACACTACGGGCAGAGCGGCGATATACATCACTGGTGAAGGGCTAGAAAAATGCAGACAGACGTCGATATTTGGCAGTGGTAACGGCTATGTGGCAATTAGCTACAACGACGTGGAAATCGTCAGTGTTTATGTGTCCCCTAATGCTAGCCGTCAGGAGGTGGAGAATGTGTTCTCGGGGCTGGAGCTATTGGTCAAACAATTGAGTGCGTCCCATCACAGGATTGTAGTAATGGGGGACTTCAATGCTAAGTCCCCGCTCTGGGGTGCGGCAGATTGGTGTGGGAGGGGCAGGGTTTTATACCAACTGGCGTCGAGCCTTGGGCTACGCCCCGTAATAGCCGAAGGGGGCGTGACCTGTGAGAGGGGAGGGGGGTCGGTAATTGATTTCCTTCTTGGTAGTGAACAGGCGCTGAGCACCCATGATGCATCGATGGTCCTTGATGAATTTACGGCTTCTGACCACAGGTATATCCTGCACGAGTTTAGGGGTGACGGTACGGGGCTGCCGCGAGATCAGGACCCCTTTAACCTGGGGAAGGGTAGGATAGTTGAGGATAGGCTCCTTGCCAGCCTTCTCAAGAGATACGGTGACGAAAATTTTGGGAAACTGGGAAGGACAGGTACCACAAATGAGGTGGATAAGTTCATCGAAGAGCTCGAGAAGGCCGTCAATAAGCACACTTATTACAGTAGGGCGGTTCAGAGTGACCGCAAACCGGCTTATTGGTGGACAGAGTCCATCGCTGAAATGAGAAGGCTGGTTAATAAAAGCCGGAGGAAATATACCCGGGCAAGGGCAAAGGGCAATGAACTGGACATAGCAACTAAACATGAGGATTACAAGAAGGCTAGAAAAGACATGGATAGGGAAGTAAAAAAGGCTAAGAAAGTAAACTGGAGGGAGTTACTAAACGAAGTCGATGGTGACATATGGGGGAGACCGTACAAGATAGTGATGAAACGGTTAAAGGGGAAGACGAACAAGCCTGACGTTATGAGCCCGGGTGAGGTGGAGACGGTAGTGAAGAATTTGTTCATGTTGAAACCCCCTGTAGCACGGCCACCTGAAAGAAGTATAGACATTAATGTAGTGAACGAAGAGGAGATCGGGGATACTTACCTATCAGAGGATGATAGCGCGCAGGGACCTGATGTAAATGGTGGTGCGGACATGGTGAGAGGAAGAGGGATGGGGGCAGGGAGTGCCCAAGGATACTTACCGACATACTTACCTGTAGTTGGGAGGACCTCAGTGGGGGCTAGTGGGCCGTCTGACCCCCCGGACCCACCGGAATTTCATCGGAATGTTGAGAGACCGGATGTGATTAGACCCGCGGAGATTTTCCTACTAGCGAGGAGGATGTCGGCTAAGAAGGCACCGGGCCCAGATAGAATATCGTCAGCGGTGGCCAAAAAGTTCGCCATGGGCGCGTCCAAATGGCTCGCCCACATATTTACTACGTGTTATAGGAGGGGTTATTGGCCCACCCCCTGGAAGACGGGGAGGTTGGTTTTACTCCCTAAGGCGAAGGCGCAGGGTATTGAGGAGAAGGCGTACCGCCCCCTCTCCATTATATCGTGCCTGGCGAAGCTGCTAGAGAAAGTGGTTAAGAGCAGGATCCTAACTGAGCTCGACAAAAATGACCTAGCAGATAACCAGTTTGGTTTTAGGAGAGGAAGGTCCACTCTAGATGCGATGAAGAAGCTGAGGAAACATTGGGAGACTGCCAGAAGAGTGGGACGTCATTGCCTGCTCATTCTGCTGGATGTGAAGAACGCATTTAACACGGTCAGGTGGGAGAGTGTTATAAGGTGCATGCGTGAGGTTTTTCCAGAGAATTGATTAGGTTTATTCGCAGCTACTTGGAGGATCGCTGGATCATGCTGGACACGAGAGACGAAACGCTATGGTTCCAGGTATTCGGAGGAGTACCACAAGGGTCGGTTATAGGACCTATCCTCTGGAATCTGGTTTATGACGGATTATTGCGTATTAGACTTCGGAGGGACGTGTACCTGATAGGATACGCGGACGATATAGGTATCGTCATTATCGACGATGATTTTGACAGGATGGTGGGCGTGGCCGAAAGAACGATAAGAGACATGAGCGGCTGGTATGAGTCAGAGGGACTTAAGCTCGCCCACCATAAGACGGAGGCGATCCTCCTGACGGGCCGCAAGGTGTGCGGAGGCCTCACATTCAGGTGTGGCGACTCCGACATAAGAACGAGCAGAACAGCACGCTATCTAGGTTTGATCCTGGAAATGAACCGTGGGTACCGCGTTCACATTGAAACAGCCTGTAACAAAGCGCTGAAATACACCAATATCCTGGCACAACTTATGCCAAACTTGAGAGGGGCTGGGAATATGGCGAGACGGCTCTACTATAAAGTAGTGGAGTCGGTAATTTTATACGCGGCACCATTGTGGGCCCCGGGTTTGGAACTGGGTGTTAACCGTAAATTACTTATTAGCACGCAACGGACGGCGTTATTAAGAGTCGCGCAAGCATATAGAACAACGTCCGCGGATGCCTTGTGTGTTATTACAGGACAGATCCCTATAGACCTCCTGGTAAGGGAGAGAGAGAGAGTGTATTATAGGAGTAAGGAATTGGGCCCTGCCAGGATAGAGGGGGTGAGGGATATCAAGAAGGAGGAGCGAGAGGCCACCCTAGAGGCCTGGCAAAGCCGGTGGGCGGAGTCTAGCAAGGGTAGGTGGTCCTTTGCGTTGATTCCCCGCCTTAAGGAATGGATAGGGTGGGGACCGAAGCTGTTGAGTTTTCATATGACGCAAGTTGTCACGGGCCACGGGTGCTTTGGCACATATTTACAAAAAATTGGTAAGCAAGACCGCTCAGAGTGCTGGTTCTGCCCGGGAGAGGTGGACGACCCAGATCATTTCCTGTTCCATTGCGTGAAGTGGAGGACAGAGAGGGCGGCCCTATGCGCAGATGTGGGCGTGGCACTGGACACTGGAAATTTCATCGACTCGTTGAAAGAACCCAGGAAAAGGGACAGGATTATCGGCTTTGTTATAGGCTTAATGAGAGAAAAAGAGGCCCACGAGAGGAATATGGAAAGGGAGGCACGTGAGAGGAGAAGGCCACGTTCGACCACATAGTGGCAGAATAGAGGATGTGCAATTATTTGTGCTACTAGGTGCCCTCTACACACCAGTAGAGTGATCGTCCTATTTATTTATATGTTTATTTATTTATTTAATTAGTGACGTACGCCCCTATTCTTTAATTATTGAATAGGGTAGGGTGACTATTTTAACTACTGACCATCGACTAGATTTTATATTTTAATGATTGACAAGCGGGTTACTCCAGTATGTGGTTTTAATTTTCGACGTTCCAGACTATTTTATCACCAACAAATGATTATAGGCGAAAACGGATTATAGACGGGAACACGCCTCGTGGTCGGTAGGCTGCGCCTCCTGCCCGTAGTGTTGCATAGCTCGAAAGTAGACAGCACTTAGTCGCCCATGTGTGGGTGGAGCCCCGTTTCTCCCGCCCGCCCCTGAAGTATTGCTGAAGACCGTTGGTCAGAGCGGTTCCGGGGGCGGAGTTTCGTATGGTTAGGGGCATAATGGAAGGGAAATCGAGGTGGGTTTTTTAGTGGGTAGACCATATGGGAGTCCCACAGTACCGGGCACATAACATCTTGCCCGGTCTGCATAAACGCATTTTTCCCACCTCGTTAAAAAAAAAAAAAAAAAAGGTTAGGGTTAGGGTTAGGGTTAGGGTTAGGGTTAGGGTTAGGGTTAGGTTAGGTTAGGGTTAGGTTAGGTTAGGGTTAGGTTGAGTGTGTGCGGTGCGGGAGGCCGTGGTGAGCGGACGTGTGCCGGGTCCGCTCCGGCTCTTGTGGCGGTAAAAGTGGGAAAAATGTGAGTGAACTTAATAAAAATTATCGCAGTGTGTTTAATTAGTGTTTAATTAGTGTTTATTGTTTACTGTACATATAAATTTCGAGTGTATGACTGGGTAATGCAACGATTTGAGACGATATGTCTTACATGAACGATAAGTGACAGGTGACAGGGACGAACGAGACATTCACACTTTTACACTACCGCACTCCTACCCTGGAGCGTACTGCACATAGACACGAGGACGAAGGATTAATTTTTTAACAGTTGTGACTATTTATAACGGTTGTGGAGTGTTAAATGCACGAGAACGAGGGGTTTTAACTACAAGGACATGCGTAGGCAATATGGCGGAACTACGTGGCGATGTCACACACTTACGGACACTTGTGGACACATTTGGACAATTCACGGCACTAGGAACACACAATAGGGAAGCACAGGTTATAACACACAACTAATTACACAAGGAACGGCACTGGTGAGTCTTTTTAACACTTACACTGCGAATTTGTAACATTAAACGTGGAAACGAACACGTGGAACACGGCAACGACGTAGAAGAAGACGGATACGGAAGTGACGTTAATCCACCTCGAAAGAATCAAGTACACGTGCGCCAGACACTCGCTTAGCCAATAGGAGTGCCTGCAGACGAGAACAGCGAAAAGGAAAGCAAAGTACCGAGACATTCCGGTGCCCGGGGACATAGGAAAAAAATTTTAAATAATTATATTGACTGTTTATTTAGGGTACAATTAAATAATAATTGGCAGAGGGAGCGCCGTGAGTCTTAGGATTCGTGTATATTTGTGACTTATGACTTTTTAGTGCTACTAAGTAAATTTTAAATAGATTTTAGACATGGGCACCCCTCTTGAATTTTACTAGATACTTCGGTGTACCTGCAAAGGCGAATTTTGACGTCATCGACGCGGTAATGAATGCGCGCTGACTAGTGGTACTGCGGGTCAAAGTTAATATGTCCACTACAGTAGGGACCGAATAAATGGCGCCAAAAATTTTTTATTGCAGATTCGTAATTATATATTTTCGGGGTCCTGGGTGACCCAGAGGGTCATTTTGACCCATGGGGCCCTCAGGACCCCATGACGTCATTGTGACGTCGTGCGCGAAGGAGAGTGCGCGTAGAAACTTCGAAAGCCGGCTCCTGGAGCATTTTTGACTTTTCGTGGGGTCCGGGAACCCCAGTGGGGCGGTAGAGAACCCGTTGTTCGTGGGGTTGAGGTATGCCAGGGGCAGGGGCCCTGAGGCACCCAGTAGGGAGGATTCCCATCCTGCAGGGGCTGGGGTCCTGTGGAACCCTGCGTGTATGGTTGTCATCTTGCAGGGGCTGGGGTCTTTGATTACCCATGGGGTCCTCAGTACCCCGAAGTGACGTAAAACGGTTTTGGGACGGTAGTGATAGATTGGAGCGTACAAACAAATGTTAGTAGGAAAATATAAGAGGTACGCGCAAGTTTAGAACAATTTGTAATACTGCTATTTACGACGTTTCTGGGGGTTTTCCATCATTTTCATGCTCGGGCCTTTAATTGAGGCATGTCAGTGACCCTTACTGTTATGGTTTCCCCCCGTGGTGCTGCGGGGTTTTCGGCGACGACCTGGCTTATTTATACTGGAACTGAGAAGGATATACTGAACAGGGGTTTTGGACTGTTTTTGACTTATGACGACTCTGGCTACGTCTAAGGCTAATTCTACAAATAAAACATAATGGATAACGACAGTACAAGGATCAAGAATTACGGTGCAGGGGGATTCGGACCCCCTAGTACCGGCGTGGAGGGCAGTGTGTGCGCAGGCGCCCCCACGTCGTTAACAAGCAACTGCGCAGTACGGGAGGTGGACCGCCAGGCCCCCGTACTAGCAACAGCGTCTGGCGAGGTTAAAAATCCCAAGATAGCGGTACAGGCTGTACCCAGCGCCTTTTTTAAGAAGCCACGTGTAAGTAGAACCCCCCCTGGTGCGACCAGGTGCAGGGTTCGAAGTGAGAACTCTGGAAGGACCGACTCCGTGGACTTAACCGGAGACGAAGCGGAGGGCGAGGATAGCGACGTCAGCACGAGGTCGACAATGAGTGGAACAGCTGGTATAGCTCCGAAAATGCACAAAATGGGTTCTCCCTCACTAGAGGAGAAAGTAGATGCGAGTTTGAAAGCCATCGAGAAGATACTGAAGGCGCTGAGTGACCACAATATGGTCTTTGATAATCTAATATTAAAGAGGAAAGAGGGAGAAATTGACCCTATACTTAAAGGGACTTACAAGTCCATGAAGGGTTGTCTTGACCAGGTCATCGAAGCGGTGGATGGCCTTAGAGAGGCGCACAAAGACCATACGGTAAAGAGAAAGGAAAAGGGTACCTACCAGGGTCCGAAGTTGTGGTCGATGTCCGGGGATGATCACGGCAGCAGCAAGGAACCTGAAAAAAAGAAGAGAACAGTTAGTATACAAACTCAAACGGATTGCGAAATGAGGAGTGATTTCCCACCTCTCCTAGTGAACCACCAGAAGAGGAAGGAGATTACTCCCCCCACAGGAGGGGATGGTAAAAGGACAAGGTTCTTCGGTGGGAGAGAGGACGGGGAGCCTAGAGAAACCGTGCAAGGGAGAGAGACAGCGAGACAGAGAGAAGAGAAGGCTGTTGGCGATAGTGGGGATGAATGGAAGGAAATAAGAAGCAGGAGGAGAAGAAAGCTCTCTGTAAGTGGGGGTATGGATAAGGATGATACTCCTATTAGAAGGGGTGCACAGAGGACAGGACCGGAAAGGGGAAGGGTAGGGGCACCCACACCAAAGAGAAATGTGAAACCGCAAGCCATTGCAGTCCGATTCGGAAAGGAGAAATCCTTCGCTGAAATATTGAAAAAGGTGAAGGGAGCCGCAGGTAAGGTTCCAGAGGGAATACGGAACGTGAAGCAGACTAGGGCGGGCAACATACTGCTGGAGTTTGCCCCGGGGGCGGATCTTGAGGGCCTGAGGCGGGATCTAGACGGTAAGTTAGGCTCCGAAGTAGAGGTAGCTAGTCTACAAAAGAAGATGGACGTGGAGATCGAAGGTATCGACCCCACGGTGGAAAAGGAGGAAGTGATTGAGGTGTTAAAGAAAGAGTTGGGCCACGAGGCTAAAGGAATTAGAGTGAAGGTGTTTCGTGTGGACCCTAGATTGAGTAAGATTGCAGTGATTGAGGGTCCGGCTGTGGACATGAGCCGCCTAATCAATAGAAGAATATTGATAGGTTGGACTGCAGTTACGCCTAGGGAGGTCCCGCGTCTTTTGCGTTGCTATAAATGCCACGCGATTGGACACATGGCAAGCGCCTGCAAACTGACGGGCGACGAAGAGGGACTCTGCAGAAAATGTGGAGAAAAGGGGCACCAAATGAAGGAGTGTGACAGAGACCCAAGGTGTAGGCTCTGTGTGGCCGATGGGCTCCCGATTGAGCAAGTTGGTCATGTAGCGGCCTCGGTACGATGTCCCAAATACAAAGAGGCGCTAAGACTTAGCAGGGGAGCGTAAGATGAAAATCCTGCAGGCGAATATAAATCATTGCCGTTTAGCACACGACATGCTGTTAGTTAGTGCTACAGAGAAGATTGCAGATCTGGTAGTGGTGGCTGAGCCGTACACCATACCGGACAACTGGTTTAGTGACACCACGGGTAGAGCGGCAATATTTATCACCAATACAGGCTTGGCCAAGTGCAAGCAGACCACAATTGTTGGTTGTGGAATTGGCTACGTTGGTATTAGCTTTAATGGACTGGGGATTATAAGCGTTTATACCACCCCGAATGCAAATCCCCAGGAGGTTGAAGTACAGTTCTCGGCGTTGGAAGCCCTGGTGAGGGATTTACAGTCATCGCACTCTAAAATACTGATGTTAGGGGATTTTAATGCTAAATCCCCGCTGTGGGGCGCAGATAGGTGGTGTGGGAGGGGAAAGGTCCTGTTCCAATTGGCCACGAGCCTTGGTCTCCACCCAACGATTGCGGTGGGAGGTGCTACATGCGAGAGAGGGGGTGGGTCCGTCGTGGACATCATGCTGGGGAATGACCTGGCACTCAGCCCTCACATATCGTCAGAAGTAAGTGACGAATTTACAGGATCTGACCATAGGTATGTATGGCACTCGTTTAGGGAGAGTGACTCGGTGTACGCGGTAGATCACGACCTTTTTGACCTTGGAAAGGGCAAAATCGACGAGGAAAGGCTCCTTGCGGCGTTAATTAAAAAATATGGCGACGAAAGCCTCGAGAGAAGGGGAAGGACCGGCACCACACACGAAGTGGACAAATTTATTGAAGACTTGGAGAGGCTGGTTAATCGTTACACTACCTATAGAAGGGCGACATTGAGGGCCCATAAGCCAGCTTACTGGTGGAATGACGCCGTAGCTGTGAAGAGAAAAGAGGTTAATAAAGCCAGGAGGAAGTATACCCGGGCAAGGGCTAAGAACGTGACAGCGGATACTGAGGCCGCTTATGCAATATATAAAGCAGCTAAGAAGGCCCTGAATAGGGAGGTTAATAAGGCGAAGAAAACCAACTGGAGGGAACTGTTAAGCGAGATTGATAAGGACATATGGGGGCGGCCCTACAAGACAGTTATGAAGAAGTTAAAGGGCAAGACGACTAAGCCTGACGTGATGTGTCCTGAGGAAGTAGAAGCGGTTGTGGAAAAGCTGTTCATATTGAAACCACCCGACGGGCAATTACCTGTAAATAAAGGGTTAGAGATCAATTCAGTAGAGACTGCTGGGGTTGGATACTTACATGACTCATCGTACTTACCTGCGGGTGAGAGTGGGCGGAGGCTACCTGAAATTGGAGAAGAAGGGGAAGAAGTAGGTGGAGATAGGGAAGGAGGAGTTGCTGAGGAGGTATCTACACATTCATACGCACATACATACATACATACACTTGCACACGTACACACACATCCACAGTCGCACTCACCGGTATACTTACCTGCGCCAAGTTCCGAAACTGGATCGGGAATCGAGCGAGATAGGAGAGGGCAGAACTTCTCCGAGGGCCCACAAACAACGAGCGAGGTGGACAAGGTTACCCCGGGTGAAGTGTATTTACTGGCAAAGAGGTTATCCGCTAAAAAGGCCCCGGGTCCGGATAAAATTTCATCAGCGGTGAAGAAGAAAATCGCCATGGGAGCCTCCAGGTGGCTGGCGCACATATTCACCACCTGCTTCAGGAGGGGCTATTGGCCTGTTAGATATAATGTTCGCGAGGCGTGTTCGATCACGGTTCTGGGATAAGTGCCATGCCGTTCCTCATGGTCCTCCTACCAGAAGATGCAAAATCTTCCCCACTCTGTGGCCAGATCCTTCTAGAACACCCTTATCTTTTTACACGTGCCATGCAGCACCATGACTTCGGGTCATCGGCCACACGCGCGTTCCTTCGAGGATCGGCGATCGAACTCTCTATCGCCGTTCCATAAACAAAACATCCGCGACTCTTAGAATTCGTCGCACCTCAAGTATCAACTACCGCCGGCCTAAGTCCGATGACAGACATATGGCTCGGGGTATCGATAGTCTAAAGAATCCTAAGAAATCCTTGAAACTCAGGTCAAAGCCCAAAATGCATTGACCCTGACACGTGTCAACCCTTGAACACGTGCTGACGCTAACACGGCCAAACTGACCTGCTTCGCGCTCTCGAGAAGCATCCTTACCCATCACTTAACTCAAGATATCCCTGGAGTCGTATTTCATCCAACAACCTTCAATTCCAGTAGCAAGGCCCTTCGTTTTCACAGCACGAAAGGAAGAACAATTCCCAATTTAGATAATTCTCCCAAACATGTCATATTGTAACGATACTCGCAAGTACGCCACACCAACGGACAACACTTATCAGTGTCACCGCATATTCACAGGCACACAGCCATATCAGACGTGCACACAGCACCAAACGTCATAGCGTTCCACAGCAACGATACTTACAAGTATCTTGCTTAACAAATTCGAACTGCAACATTTTTTTTTTTTTTTTTTTCGAGACCGTAACGTCTCCTCTTTAGCCTGAATTGTGTACCTTTCAAACGCCGTCCTTCAAATACTTCACCAAGTCCGTGACCGTATGTCACCCAAAGTGTAGTTTTACTTCGAACCCCTAGCGTTACTCTATTCCGCACACAATCCACTGTTTCATCGAGATTATAACGTTCTCTATTCCGCGCAATTCTTGTACCGTTCAAACGTTGTCTTTCGAAGGATAACATATCAAGTCTGTGGTTTTATTGTCACCCATGATAGAGGTCTCCTTCGAATCCACAACGTTGCTCTATTCTGTACACGATATTGTCGTCTTTCATACGTTATTCTCAAACATATTCATACTGTAACATGACGGACAGGTTGATAACCGTTCAACTGCATAGCAGCAATAAATCAGAGACAAATTATATGTACGTTACTTTTAATTGCCTGTAAAACAGTAATACAAAAATAATACGACCAATAGAACGCCGCACATTATATAATCCGCTAACACGGCTCATCTCCACTGTCGCTCTCGTCATTTAAACCTTCATTCGTATCGGTATCACCTGACCACTCGCCTTTCCATAATCTCAGACGGTCCTTGGGCACCGTTTGCGGTCTTCCGGTTTTTCCAACTATCTCGTATCGGTCATTAGCTAAAATTTTGGATACTACAAATGGCCCTACATACTTAAGTTCCAATTTCGCACGTCTTAAATCGGCTGGTTTTACAAAAACCGTATCACCCTCTTTATAAACTACGTTTACTCTGCGCTTCTTATCGAATCTACTACATATTCTGTTTTTGAGCATTTTCGGTCAACCTTTCTGATGCTAATTCTCTATCTTTAATAACGTCAATTGGATCATTCGTATCCGGCAATTCAGTTTCGGCAGGATCGGCGGTAGCCGTGCTTCGCTCTACGCCAAACAATAAACGATACGGAGAGAACCCTGTTGTTTTCTGAACGGTTGTATTCAAAGAAATCATTAATTTAGCTAATTTGTTCGGCCATTCTGAAATTTTATTTATTTCCGCGGTAAGCAAGTTTATTACCGTCGAAACATACCGTTCGGCCTGCCCGTTAGCACGAGGTGCTCCTGTAGCAATAAAGTGCAAGTCAATTCCATGTTTCTTAATAAATTGAACCAATGGTTTGAATGTAAAGTTAGTTGCTCGATCCATTACAACGACTCTAGGTGTACCAAATAACGTTAAGCGTTCTTTAAATACTTGTAGCATTTCTGGACCGGATAATGATTTTAATGGAACGAGTTGCACATATGTATTTTGTAAAAGCATCTACGATGACTAGAATATGTTGGTATCCGTCTTTCGACCGTTCAAATGGTCCTACACAATCACAGTGTATCATATAAAAGGGTATTGCTTTTTTGTTAATTGAATGCAACAGTCCTTGCTTCGGACCTGTGTGCCGTTTCGATACAATACAAGTAATACAGTGTTCAATGTACTTATTTACAAACTTGCGCATCTTTGGAAACCAATATTTCTGCATTATACGATCGTACGTTTTTTCAGGACCTACATGACAATTTTCGTCATGGTATAAACGCAATAAACCGATTCTACTGCCTTTTGGGACAAAACTACGATATACTGTTTGCCCGGATTCTCTTTGTATTTTTCTACACAAAATACCTTGTCGAACTTCGAAATCGCTACTCACAGTATCGTTCGTTTCTATACGTTCTATAATAGATTTTGTTTCCTCATCTTTTCGCTGAGCGACTTCTAACCATGAGCCTTCACAAATAGTGTTAACACGGTAGTCTTTAGGCGGATTTCGGCTTAAATAGTCCACGTGTTCTACATATTTCCCTTTACGGTATTCTATTTCAAAATTAAAATCTTGCAAAAAGATCCACCATCTTGCAACACGCGGTAACAAATCCTTTTTTGTACTCGTAGCTTTTATAGCATTACAATCCGTTATGATTTTGAATTTAATGCCCAACAGATATACGCGGAAGTGCCTCAGCGCGTTTACAATTGCAAGCGTCTCCAACTCATAGGAGTGATAACGAGACTCCTCCGGTGTTGTACGTCGGCTAAAATATGCTACTACCCTTGAATCACCGTCTACCTTTTGAAAAAGTATGGCCCCATAACCGATTGCACTTGCATCCGTGTGCAATTCCGTTTCTCTTTCGGGGTTAAAGATTACGAGCAGAGGATTCGAACTTAATTTCTCGAGAATGTAATGCCGTGCCTTCTCTTGTTCTTCAGCCCAATGCCATTGTTCGTTTTTCTTTGTCAGCTTAGTAATACATGCCGTTCGTACAGCGAATTCAGGAACAAACTTTCGGAAATAGCTAGCTAAACCCACAAATTGCCTAACTTGTTTTATGTTGCATGGTACGGGCGACTCTAACAAAGCTCGAACCTTGTCTTTCCCTGGCCTAATACCCTCAGCAGAGACTTCCCTACCCAGATATTCAATCGTCTTTTGGAAAAATTTACATTTCTCGATGTTTATAGAGAACCCCGCGGTATCAAGTGCTTGCAATACTATTTCTAGGTATTTTAATCCTTCCTCTATTGTTCGCGACGGAATAAGAACGTCGTCAATGTACACTAAAGCTATCTTATTTCGTAAAGTTCCTAAAGCTGTGTTTATGGCTCTCTGAAAGACGGCGGGTGCGTTGGCCAGCCCAAATGGCATTCGTAGAAATTCGTAGTGACCATCTGGAGTCACAAAGGCCGTCTTTTCTATGGAATCTTCGGCAATAGAAATCTGGTAAAAGCCAGATGTCATATCTAATATTGTGTAATATTTTCCCCGGCCCAAACGATCAAGCTGGTCTTCTATCAAAGGTAATGGGTACCGATCCTTGACGGTAATTCTATTAAGGGCACGGAAATCGACACACATGCGGTCTTTACCATTCTTTTTCTTTACAAGGATTATAGGGCTTGCAAACGGCGAAGCACTTTCGCGTATTATATTATTCGCTAATAAATCGTCAATTATCTCTCGTACCTTTTCGCGCTCAGAAATAGACAAACGGTAAGGGTGATAATTAATTACCTTGTCTTCCTTGAGTTTGATTTTTAATTCGCTTGTACTCACGCATCGTACTTTGTTGCCTGACGTAATCATATGGTTGTATCGGTCTAGCAGCTTTTCCACTTCTCCGCGTACCCCAACGTCGCCGACATCACAGGTGAAACACTGCGGTGTTGAGTCTTCTTGAATTCCTTGCGGGACCAGCGAACACCGTTGTAATTTCGTCTCCCCTTCGGAATTTGTTAAAATTTGGATGCCCTGCGTCACAATGTTTTTCCCAATTATGACATCATAGGTCATAGTGTCTTCAGAAACCACGAGGAGATCGAGTTCAGCGGTCACTTCTTCGGTCTGGATCACAGCGGTTGTTTGGCCGACGGTGGTCACAGCGGAATCACATAACCCTCTTACGATCGTTATGTAGGGGTCAATCTTACAATGAGCACGTTTAGCCACCTGTTCCTTGACAAGTGAACAGGTCGCGCCATTATCTACGAGACAACTTCGTACGACCATATCTTGTAAGATGATAGGGGTCAATTGGTGATCTAATCTAAAGCAGGCGTTGGCTTCAAGTTCCCCGTGACGTCTGTTTGTCTTTTTGGCACCCTTGTCCTCACGAGGCGTTCTCCGCTTCAACCAACATTCGGACTCCTCATGCCCTCTCTTGGAGCAGAAAGTGCATGTAGGTACATTGGTCCTTTTAACGGGGTCCTTTGGCAAGCTTTCTGCTTTCCGTTTCCTCGGGCAGTCGTGCTGTAAGTGTCCTGTCTCATTGCACTGATAACAGCGTCTTCGTAGGATCTGATCACGACGCTTATACACTGCACCTTTACTATCACTGTTCTTTTCTTTTCGCGGCACTTTTACAAAGTTTGATATGCCACTGAGCAAATCCGCAGTTGTTGTATACCGTGCATTCATAAGCGATTGGCGCACACTAGGGTCAGTCACGTGGCCTATCACAAGACTAATCAACTCGTGCGGTTTAAAAGATATTTGCGTTTGTCCATAGTATTTTAGCTTATTTCGAACGTACTCAGAGTATGAAATTGCGGAATCGCTATTGTAATTCACAGCACATGATAGTCTTTCGCACAATCGGTCCTCCGACACAAACACTGAACATAAATCCTCGCGGAACGTTGTCCACGTTCTTGGATTTCCTTCCCATCCCTTATACCACTTTTTGGCAGCACCATGCAACGCATGGGTGGCCAAACTTAGTCTTTGCGAAATAGGAAGTTTATCAGTGATTTTTTCGACGATGTCACACCACTGGTTCGCGTCTTCACCAAGATCGGTACCGCTGAACTCTGGTATGGCATCCGCGGTTGCTTTATTACTCGTCGCGGACGTAACAGTCGATACCGCACCGGACGCGACCGTTTCCATAAAGCGGCGGAAAAGTTCATCAAAGGACGGCGGAACAGACGTGCCTGGTTCACTCGGCATTGTCAACGTGAGTTTAGTAAAACTGAACGTATCCCACTTCTGATGTTAGATATAATGTTCGCGAGGCGTGTTCGATCACGGTTCTGGGATAAGTGCCATGCCGTTCCTCATGGTCCTCCTACCAGAAGATGCAAGATCTTCCCCACTCTGTGGCCAGATCCTTCTAGAACACCCTTATCTTTTTACACGTGCCATGCAGCACCATGACTTCGGGTCATCGGCCACACGCGCGTTCCTTCGAGGATCGGCGATCGAACTCTCTATCGCCGTTCCATAAACAAAACATCCGCGACTCTTAGAATTCGTCGCACCTCAAGTATCAACTACCGCCGGCCTAAGTCCGATGACAGACATATGGCTCGGGGTATCGATAGTCTAAAGAATCCTAAGAAATCCTTGAAACTCAGGTCAAAGCCCAAAATGCATTGACCCTGACACGTGTCAACCCTTGAACACGTGCTGACGCTAACAGGCCCATTGCATGGAAGACGGGGAGGCTGGTGCTACTCCCAAAGGGGAAGGCACAAAACAAGGGGGAAAGGGCGTATCGGCCCCTATCAATTATACCCTGTCTGGCGAAGCTGCTAGAAAAGGTGGTGAAGCGCAGGATTATAGATGAGCTTGCCAAGAATGACCTAGCGGATAACCAGTATGGTTTCCGCCGGGGTAGATCAACACTGGACGCGATGGCGGAGCTTAGATCCCATTGGGAGGCTGCGAGAAAAGAGGGTCGACACTGCTTGTTGGTGTTGTTAGATGTTAAGAATGCCTTCAACACAGTCAGGTGGAGGAGCATAATTAGATGCATGGAGGAGAGGGGTTTCTCCCACACACTAATCGCACTCATGCAGAGTTATCTAGAAGAACGTTGGATTGTGTTCGACTCGAAAGAGGGCTTACTTAGATTTCAAGTATTCGGTGGGGTCCCTCAAGGGTCCGTTATAGGACCTATTTTATGGAACCTCGTATATGATGGTTTACTGCGTCTTCGTCTGCGAAGGGATGTGTACCTCATTGGATACGCAGACGATATTGGAATTGTGGTTATAGAAGAGGACTTCGATCGGATGATACGAGTGGTGGAGCTCACCATCGAAGATATGAGTAGATGGTACGAGGCCGAGGGCCTGAGCCTCGCCCACCACAAGACGGAGGCAATACTCCTCACGGGTAGGAAGGTGGCTGGGGGCCTCACTTTCAAATGTGGTGCGGCGGACATAAAAACGGCCCGTGCTGCCCGATACTTGGGCCTGATTGTGGAAATGAATCGGGGTTTCAGGGTGCACGTTGAAACGGCCTGTAGCAAAGCCCTAAAATACGCGAACACGCTGGCGTGGCTTATGCCCAATCTGGGTGGGGCCGGAAATCTTGCCCGACGGCTCTACTACAAAGTAGTAGAGTCGGTAATCCTGTACGCGGCACCGCTATGGGCCCCCGGACTTGAGGTGAGGCTAAATGTGCAACTTCTCACCAGCACGCAACGGACCGCCCTTCTTAGGGTCGCACAGGCCTATAGGACCGCCTCTGCGGACGCCCTGTGCGTTATAACTGGACAGGTCCCTATTGACCTCCTCGTCAGGGAGAGGGAACGTATTTTTTATAAGCGGAGAGAGGCGGGTCTACTCACAGTGGAGGGAGTGGCATCCATCAAGAAGGAGGCTAGGGCGGCCACATTGGAGGCGTGGCAAAGCAGATGGGCGGCTTCAAACAAGGGAAGGTGGACTTTTGCGCTTATCCCCCGCATAGCAGACTGGATAGGGTGGGGGCCGAGGCACCTGAATTTCCATATAACGCAAGTGATGACGGGCCATGGATGTTTTGGCACCTATTTGCAAAAAATAGGAAGACAAAATCACTCGGAGTGCTGGTTCTGCCCGGGCATGAGCGATAGTCCAGAGCACTTTCTCTTCCACTGTAAGAGGTGGGAGGCGAAGAGAACATCCCTTCATACAGAACTGGGCGTGTCGCTAAAAGCGGACAACTTCATTGAGCTGTTGAGGAATAATACAAGGAGAGATCGAGTGATTGAATTTGTGGTTAATGCAATGAAGGAGAAGGAAGCACACGAGAGGACCCTGGAAAGAGAGGAGAGAGAAGCGAGAGAGGGAGGAAGAAGCTCCATTAACACATGAACATAGCCTTTTTATAGCCGATCGTGGTATGTGTAAGCTAGGTGCCATTTACACACCAGCTGAGTGTTGTTTTTGTCCTTTATTTATTGACTGATTTATTTTATTTTTTACTGTGCCGTTTTATTTATTTATTTATTTATTTATTTATTGATTTCTCTTTTTAAAAGTTTTATTGTTTGACGACCTGTACGATAATAATTTTAATGATGGACGGGTGGGACATCCCCACCCAATGATTTTATCTCATGACAGGCCGCTGGCCAACGGTTTATTCCGAGCGTATTTATTTGGTGACTGAACACGCCCAGAATGTGATAAAGCCCACTTGTATGGGCAGAGTTTCAACGGATAGTAGGGCGTAGTGAACGCCCAGCAGTGTAAGGCGTATTATTACCCCCATGATGGGTTGGTTTGTGGGCGTGGATAACGCCGAAGAAGGACGGTTAGAAGAGGAGGAAAGGATCATCTCTTTCCTACCCGTGGTGTCACTGGTGGGGGACTGGTAGTCCACCCCCCACGGCAATGAGTCTGCCTTTTTCATGTAGCCCGCCCCCGAAGAAATGCTAAAGGCCACTGGCCACAGCTGTTCCGGGGGCGGAGTTTATTAGCCGTAGGCCCCTGGAAAGGGAAATCGAGGTGGGTTTTTTACTGGATAGTCCTTATGGGAGTCCCACAGTACCGGGCGCACAACACCTAGCCCGGTCTGCATAAATGCATTTTTCCCACCTCGTTAAAATTAAAAAAAAAAAAAAAAAGGGTTAGGTTAGGTTAGGGTTAGGGTTAGGGTTAGGTTAGGGTTAGGTTAGGGTTAGGTTAGGGTGGGATTCCCGCTCGACGCGTCGAGGAGAGCGGACGTGTTTCGTGGTCGCTCCGTGGTTAGTTTCGCAACGCGGTGAAAAGCGGCTTATTTATTCGCGTTTTTTGTTAAATAGTGTTTATTAAGTGTTCGGGAGTGCTATTGTTGTGTTTTGTGATTAAATAATGTGTTAATTTATTGTTAAATAACGAAAATGTGATGTGCGTGTTACGCGGCATTTCCACGTGTGTCCCCGGTATTCGTGGCGTTAATTATGAACATTAGACATTATTTACGGACAATTTTGGTTAATCGGGAACGTTTCGCATTAAAATTCCGCGTTTTTTGTGACTTTTTGTGATTCAATTAATGAAGACAACGCATGCAAGATCAGTGCAAGATCAGACAGGATTGACAGGTTTTCAAGATGGCTGCTGTGGTTGGACAAGGATAGTCAACCTGCACGCGCGGCCCGGGCCTTGGATAGAAGAGGACAGACGATGGGAAATTAGGTTAACGGTTTGGTGACGTATTATTTTTATTCCTTTATTCTGTTCTTATTCTCATTTTATTTTGTTTTCCGTTAATTGCGTCGGTTTATTAAGTGATTTGTGTAAAAGTGCATCGATATTTTTTCAATATTTTTCGATATTCCTTCGTTATGTGTATTATTAATATTAATTTACTTTATTTTACTATCTGGTTGCATGTGTTTGACTGGCACGTTATTCCGCTGTATTATTTAATTATTTGTTTATTAACACATTCGATTATTCGATTATCCGGTGTTTCCGGTTTTGCATATTTATTCATCGTATTTTCTTATTTTCTTATCTTATTTTATTATTTTCATTATTTTCTATTGTCATTTTAACGCTTTTATCAATTTTCATTTTATTTTATGTTTCGCTTCATTATTTTATCGTTTATAGTGATCTATATTTTATTTTACTTTTCCTTCGCTGTTTATACTTACATATTGATATTTAACACTATTTTGTGTTATTCTGTGTTATTTGTTTCATTTATTTATTTTATTTATTTATTATAGTACAGTGGGGTAGTGTGCCTTGATAATTTATGCAACTTGCGTTACATTCATTATTTGTCTTATTTATTTTATTACCGTAATTTTATTTTATCTCATTGTTGTCTTTTATTTATTTATTTATTCGCAACGGTATAATTGTGTGATTAATAAACCTGCGCAATTTACGTCCCTCTGCGTGATTTAATTGTTCAATTTATTTATCGTCTTATCGTATTTACCGTTCTATTTGGTTCTATATATATTAATATCGCTTTTTCATGTGTTAATGGTTTACGCGGTTTACATTGCTGTCTCGTCTTATTATTTCATTACCCATCGTATTCTATTTTATTTATTTTATTTACCATCTACATTCATATTTCATATCTCATGGTTCATGTTATTTAATATCTTTCGCGTCATTACGGGTATTGCATTTATTTATTTCCTTTATTTTGTGATTCAATACGTAGTCCGCTTGTCATCCGGTTGTTCGGCTTATTGTTTGGTTTATTTATTTTATTTTATTATATTTGTCATTTTCATCGATTCATATCCGTGAACGTGTTTATTGGTTACGTGGTTACGTGGTTTACTTTTCTTGTTCTTTCGATTTTGATATTCGATTATCTCATTCATAGTATTCATCGTATTTATTCCTTTATTTCTTTCTTATATCGTGGCTTACATATTTCATTTTGGACGATGCAGCAGTGACATGTGCTGAAATAAATTGAATTGATTAATAAATAAATAAATTGGACAATCCGGGTTGTGTTTTTAATTGTTCCTCTTGTTCCAGTTCCAGTTTTGTTTTGTTTTGTTTTGTTTTAGTTTATTTCAGGTTTAGTGTGTTTGTTTTAATGATATGGTGTGATGAGGGATTGCTTTTGTGCTCTTGGTGTAAATAGTTTTGTGTAGTTTATTTGTTGCGTGGTGGGTGCTCATTTACTTTCCTTTCCTTTACTTAGTTACTTATAATATTGTATTACATTCACGCTTTCTTGCTTTCATTCACGCCTTCTTTCACTCACGTTACCTTCCTTACCTTCTTTATTTTTCTAAATCTTGCATTTCCTTAATCTTCCCATTCATTCAGTCATTATTCATTAACTCATTCATTCATTCATTCATTCTGATCAATTAAAGTTAAATTAATGGATATGATATGATTTATTTTACTTTAGTTTTTATTTCTATGATGATGAGTGGTTTTGTCCATTCAAATGCTTTGATGGTGCAGGGTTTGTTATAATCTTATCATTTAAGTATCCTTATTTACTTATTTACTTATTTATTTATTTATTGTTAGTCTATACACTGGTATGGTGTTTATCGAACTACGCAGTTTACATTTGATTTGATTTGATTTCTTGGTCACTTTAGTTACTTTATTTTGATACGTCATTCAATAACCAGCTCTATTTGCATTTGCATTGACATAATCATTTATCATTTACCATTTACCATTTATAATTTAGTTTATAATCTACTCGGTGAGGAAATAGAGTGTTGTAGCTAATAATCTTTACGGTTATATTTCACTGAATTCACTTCTTGTATTTTGTATTCTATTTTAGTATATTTCATTTTGTTTTACATTACATTACATCGCATTATATGACATTATTTACATTATGTTGATTACAGCCTTCACTTTATATTTTATGCCTTATTATTTATCTTGTTATTTACCTCATTCTTCTTTATTATCTTTAATTGATTATTTCACTGTTCAGTCATTCATTCTCTCATTCTCTCATTGTTTATGCGTTCTGACACATTCCTGCTTTTTGCTCTCACTCACGCCTTCTTACCTTCTTTATTTTCTTTATTTTCATTATCTTCTTTATTTACCTTCTTTATCTTCCTTAATCTTTAATTTCCTTAATCGTTCCATTCATTCATTCATTATTCATTATTCATTATTCTTTCACTCATTCATTCTGATCAATTAAAGTTAATGGATATGATTTATTTTACCTTATTTTACTTTATTTTAATTAAGTTTTGCTCTCTCTACAATGATAGGTGGTTTTGTCCATCCAAATGCTTTGATTGTGCGTGAATTTTATTATAATCTTATCATTCAAGTACTCTTATTTATTATATACTTATTTATTTATTCTATTTTATTTTATTTCATTTTATTCTTATTTCAGTTTATACACTGGTATAGTGTGTATTGAACTACGTACTTTACATTTCATTTCATTGTTGCTTTAGCTATTTTATTTTGATACATCATCCAATAATCAGTTCTATTTGCATTTGCATTGACATAATCATTTACCATTTATAATTTGGTTTATAACCTACTTTGGTGAGGAAACAGAGTGTCGTAGCTAATAATCTTTACGGTTATATTTCATTGAGTTCACTTCTGGTACTTTGTATTCTATTTTAGTATATTTCATTTTGTTTTACATTATATTACATTACATTATTTACATTATGTTGATTACAGCCTTCATTTTATATTTTATGCCTTATTATCTATCTTGTTAGTTACCCCATTTTTCTTTATTATCTTTAATTGATTATTTCACTGTTCAGTCATTCATTCATTCTCTCATTGTTTATTCGTTCTGACATAGTACTGCTTTTTGCTCTCACTCACGCCTTCTACCTTCTTTATTTTCCTTAATCTTTAATTTCCTTAATCGTTCCATTCATTCATTTATTATTTATTCATTATTCATTATTCATTCACTTATTCATTCTGATCAATTAAAGTTAATGGATATGATTTATATTACTTTATTTTACTTTATTTTAATTAAGTTTTGCTCCCTCTACAATGATAAGTGGTTTTGTCCGTCCAAATGTTTTGATTGTGCGTGAATTTTATTATAATCTTATCATCCAAGTACTCTTATTTATTATTTATTTATTTATTCTATTTTTATTTTATTTTATTTCATTTTATTCTTATTTCAGTTTATACACTGGTATAGTGTTTATTGAACTGCGTACTTTACATTGGATTTCATTGTTGCCTTAGCTACTTTATTTTGATACGTCATCCAATAATCAGTTCTATTTGCATTTGCATTGACATAATCATTTACCATTTATAATTTAGTTTATAATCTACTTTGGTGAGGAAATAGAGTGTTGTAGCTAATAATCTTTACGGTTATATTTCATTGAATTCACTTCTCGTATTTTGTATTTTGTATTCAGTTTATTATTGCATTCTGTTTTACAGTATATTGCATTACTTATATTACAGTGCATTACATTACATTATTTACATTAGGTTGGTTGCGGCCTTCACTTTTACTTTATGCTTATTATTTATTATTTACCTCATTATGTACCTCATTCTTCTTTAACATCTTTAATTGATTATTTCACTGTTCAGTCGTTCATTTTTTCATTCTCTCATTGTTTATTCGTTCTGACACATTCCTGCTTTCTTGCTTTCACTTACGCCTTCTTACCTTCTTTATTTTCCTTAATCTTTAATTTCCTTAATCGTTCCATCCATTCATTCATTATTCATTATTCATTATTCATTCACTCATTCACTCATTCATTCTGATCAATTAAAGTTAATGGATATGATTTATACTACTTTATTTTCATTAAGTTTTGCTTTCTCTACAATGATAAGTGGTTTTGTCCATCCAAATGCTTTGATTGTGCGTGAATTTTATTATAATCTTATCATTCAAGTACTCTTATTTATTTACTTATTTATTATTCTATTTTACTTTATTTCATTTAGTCTTATTTCAGTTTATACACTGGTATAGTGTTTATTGAACTGCGTACTTTATATTTGATTCATTTATTTGTTGCTTTAGCTACTCTATTTTGATATGTCATTCATTAATTAGTTCTATTTGCAGTTGTATTGACATGACCATTTATCATCTACCATTTACCAGTTACAGTCTAACTTATAATCTACTCTGGTAAAGAAATAGAGTATTGTAGTTAATAATCTTTACGGTTATATCTATTGAATTCACTTCTTCTATTTTGTATTTTGTATTCAGTTTATTATTGCATTCTGTTTTGCATTATATTGCATTACTTATATTACAGTGCATTACATTACATTATTTACATTAGGTTGGTTACGGCCTTCACTTTTACTTTACGCTTATTATTTATTATTTACCTCATTCTTCTTAATATCTTTAATTAATTATTTCATTGTTCAGTCGTTCATTTCATGCTGTCATTGTTCATTCATTCTGAATTAAATTGAATCAAGGTAACTGTTAAGATTTAGTTTATTTTGACTCACGATGGTACAAAGTTCTGTAAATGGTATTAATATTAATATAATTATGGTTTGTTAATAGGGTTAGGGTGGATTCCCGCTCGACGCGTCGAGGAGAGCGGACGTGTTTCGTGGTCGCTCCGTGGTTAGTTTCGCAACGCGGTGAAAAGCGGCTTATTTATTCGCGTTTTTTGTTAAATAGTGTTTATTAAGTGTTCGGGAGTGCTATTGTTGTGTTTTGTGATTAAATAATGTGTTAATTTATTGTTAAATAACGAAAATGTGATGTGCGTGTTACGCGGCATTTCCACGTGTGTCCCCGGTATTCGTGGCGTTAATTATGAACATTAGACATTATTTACGGACAATTTTGGTTAATCGGGAACGTTTCGCATTAAAATTCCGCGTTTTTTGTGACTTTTTGTGATTCAATTAATGAAGACAACGCATGCAAGATCAGTGCAAGATCAGACAGGATTGACAGGTTTTCAAGATGGCTGCTGTGGTTGGACAAGGATAGTCAACCTGCACGCGCGGCCCGGGCCTTGGATAGAAGAGGACAGACGATGGGAAATTAGGTCAACGGTTTGGTGACGTATTATTTTTATTCCTTTATTCTGTTCTTATTCTCATTTTATTTTGTTTTCCGTTAATTGCGTCGGTTTATTAAGTGATTTGTGTAAAAGTGCATCGATATTTTTTCAATATTTTTCGATATTCCTTCGTTATGTGTATTATTAATATTAATTTACTTTATTTTACTATCTGGTTGCATGTGTTTGACTGGCACGTTATTCCGCTGTATTATTTAATTATTTGTTTATTAACACATTCGATTATTCGATTATCCGGTGTTTCCGGTTTTGCATATTTATTCATCGTATTTTCTTATTTTCTTATCTTATTTTATTATTTTCATTATTTTCTATTGTCATTTTAACGCTTTTATCAATTTTCATTTTATTTTATGTTTCGCTTCATTATTTTATCGTTTATAGTGTTCTATATTTTATTTTACTTTTCCTTCGCTGTTTATACTTACATATTGATATTTAACACTATTTTGTGTTATTCTGTGTTATTTGTTTCATTTATTTATTTTATTTATTTATTATAGTACAGTGGGGTAGTGTGCCTTGATAATTTATGCAACTTGCGTTACATTCATTATTTGTCTTATTTATTTTATTATCGTAATTTTATTTTATCTCACTGTTGTCTTTTATTTATTTATTTATTCGCAACGGTATAATTGTGTGATTAATAAACCTGCGCAATTTACGTCCCTTTGCGTGATTTAATTGTTCAATTTATTTATCGTCTCATCGTATTTACCGTTCTATTTGGTTCTATATATATTAATATCAGTGGTTAATATCGCTTTTTCATGTGTTAATGGTTTACGCGGTTTACATTGCTGTCTCGTCTTATTATTTCATTACCCATCGTATTCTATTTTATTTATTTTATTTACCATCTACATTCATATTTCATATCTCATGGTTCATGTTATTTAATATCTTTCGCGTCATTACGGGTATTGCATTTATTTATTTCCTTTATTTTGTGATTCAATACGTAGTCCGCTTGTCATCCGGTTGTTCGGCTTATTGTTTGGTTTATTTATTTTATTTTATTATATTTGTCATTTTCATCGATTCATATCCGTGGTGCAACGTGTTTAACGTGTTTATTGGTTACGTGGTTACGTGGTTTACTTTTCTTGTTCTTTCGATTTTGATATTCGATTATCTCATTCATAGTATTCATCGTATTTATTCCTTTATTTCTTTCTTATATCGTGGCTTACATATTTCATTTTGGACGATGCAGCAGTGACATGTGCTGAAATAAATTGAATTGATTAATAAATAAATAAATTGGACAATCCGGGTTGTGTTTTTAATTGTTCCTCTTGTTCCAGTTCCAGTTTTGTTTTGTTTTAGTTTATTTCAGGTTTAGTGTGTTTGTTTTAATGATGTGGTGCGATGAGGGATTGCTTTTGTGCTTTTGGTGTAAATAGTTTTGTGTAGTTTATTTGTTGCGTGGTGGGTGCTCATTTACTTTACTTTCCTTTCCTTTACTTACTTACTTATAATATTGTATTACATTCACGCTTTCTTGCTTTCATTCACGCCTTCTTTCACTCACGTTACCTTCCTTACCTTCTTTATTTTTCTAAATCTTGCATTTCCTTAATCTTCCCATTCATTCAGTCATTATTCATTAACTCATTCATTCATTCTGATCAATTAAAGTTAAATTAACGGATATGATATGATTTATTTTACTTTAGTTTTTATTTCTGTGATGATGAGTGGTTTTGTCCATTCAAATGCTTTGATGGTGCAGGGTTTGTTATAATCTTATCATTTAAGTATCCTTACTTACTTATTTACTTATTTATTTATTTATTGTTAGTCTATACACTGGTATGGTGTTTATCGAACTACGCAGTTTACATTTGATTTGATTTGATTTCTTGGTCACTTTAGTTACTTTATTTTGATACGTCATTCAATAACCAGCTCTATTTGCATTTGCATTGACATAATCATTTATCATTTACCATTTACCATTAATAATTTGGTTTATAATCTACTTTGGTGAGGAAATAGATTGTTGTGGCTAATAATCTTTACGGTTATATTTCATTGAATTCACTTCTTGTATTTTGTATTCTATTTTAGTATATTTCATTTTGTTTTACATTATATTACATTACATTACATGACATTATTTACATTATGTTGGTTACAGCCTTCACTTTATATTTTGTGCCTTATTATTTATCTGGTTATTTACCTCATTCTTCTTTATTATCTTTAATTGATTATTTCACTGTCCAGTCAGTCATTCTTTTATTCTCTCATTGTTTATGCGTTCTGACACATTCCTGCTTTTTGCTCTCACTCACGCCTTCTTACCTTCTTTATTTTCTTTATTTTCATTATCTTCTTTATTCACCTTCTTTATTTTCCTTAATCTTTAATTTCCTTAATCGTTCCATTCATTCATTCATTATTCATTATTCATTATTCTTTCACTCATTCATTCTGATCAATTAAAGTTAATGGATATGATTTATTTTACCTTATTTTACTTTATTTTAATTAAGTTTTGCTCTCTCTACAATGATAGGTGGTTTTGTCCATCCAAATGCTTTGATTGTGCGTGAATTTTATTATAATCTTATCATTCAAGTACTCTTATTTATTATATACTTATTTATTTATTCTATTTTTATTTTATTTTATTTCACTTTATTCTTATTTCAGTTTATACACTGGTATAGTGTGTATTGAACTACGTACTTTACATTTCATTTCATTGTTGCTTTAGCTATTTTATTTTGATACATCATCCAATAATCAGTTCTATTTGCATTTGCATTGACATAATCATTTACCATTTATAATTTAGTTTATAACCTACTTTGGTGAGGAAACAGAGTGTCGTAGCTAATAATCTTTACGGTTATATTTCATTGAGTTCACTTCTGGTACTTTGTATTCTATTTTAGTATATTTCATTTTGTTTTACATTATATTACATTACATTATTTACATTATGTTGATTACAGCCTTCATTTTATATTTTATGCCTTATTATCTATCTTGTTAGTTACCCCATTTTTCTTTATTATCTTTAATTGATTATTTCCTGTTCAGTCATTCATTCATTCTCTCATTGTTTATTCGTTCTGACATAGTACTGCTTTTTGCTCTCACTCACGCCTTCTACCTTCTTTATTTTCCTTAATCTTTAATTTCCTTAATCGTTCCATTCATTCATTTATTATTTATTCATTATTCATTATTCATTCACTCATTCATTCTGATCAATTAAAGTTAATGGATATGATTTATATTACTTTATTTTACTTTATTTTAATTAAGTTTTGCTCTCTCTACAATGATAAGTGGTTTTGTCCATCCAAATGTTTTGATTGTGCGTGAATTCTATTATAATCTTATCATCCAAGTACTCTTATTTATTATTTACTTATTTATTTATTCTATTTTTATTTTATTTTATTTCACTTTATTCTTATTTCAGTTTATACACTGTTATAGTGTTATTGAACTACGTACTTTACATTTGATTTCATTGTTGCTTTAGCTACTTTATTTTGATACGTCATCCAATAATCAGTTCTATTTGCATTTGCATTGACATAATCATTTACCATTTATAATTTAGTTTATAACCTACTTTGGTGAGGAAAAGGAAATGGAGTGTTGTAGCTAATTATCTGTACGGTTATATTTCATTGAGTTCACTTCTTGTGTTTTGTATTCTATTTAGTATATTTCATTTTGTTTTACATTACATTACATTACATTACATTACATTACATTAGTTACATTATGTTGGTTACAGCCTTCACTTTATATTTTATGCCTTATTATTTATCTTGCTATTTACCTCATTCTTCTTTATTATCTTTAATTGATTATTTCACTGTTCAGTCATTCATTCTTTCATTCTCTCATTGTTTATTCGTTCTGACACATCCATGCTTTTTGCTCTCACTCACGCCTTCTTACCTTCTTTATTTCCTAAATCGTTCCATTCACTCATTCATTATTCATTCACTCACTCATTCTGATCAATTGAGGTTAATGGATATGATTTATTTTACCTTATTTTACTTATTTTAATTAAGTTTTGCTATCTCTACTATGATAAGTGGTTTTGTCCATCCAAATGCTTTGATTGTGCGTGAATTTTATTATAATCTTATCATTCATGTACTCTTATTTATTATTTACTTATTTATTTATTCTATTTTATTTCATTTTATTCTTATTTCAGTTCATACACTGGTACAGTGTTTATTGAACTACGTACTTTATATTTCATTTCATCTATTTGTTACTTTAGCTACTCTATTTTGATATGTCATTCATTAATTAGTTCTATTTGCAGTTGTATTGACATGACCATTTATCATCTACCATTTACCAGTTACAGTCTAACTTATAATCTACTCTGGTAAAGAAATAGAGTATTGTAGTTAATAATCTTTACGGTTATATCTATTGAATTCACTTCTTGTATTTTGTATTTTGTATTCAGTTTATTATTGCATTCTGTTTTGCATTATATTGCATTACTTATATTACAGTGCATTACATTACATTATTTACATTAGGTTGGTTACGGCCTTCACTTTTACTTTATGCTTATTATTTATTATTTACCTCATTATTTACCTCATTCTTCTTAATATCTTTAACTGATTATTTCATTGTTCAGTCGTTCATTTCATGCTGTCATTGTTCATTCATTCTGAATTAAATTGAATCAAGGTAACTGTTAAGATTTAGTTTATTTTGACTCACGATGGTACAAAGTTCTGTAAATGGCATTAATATTAATATAATTATGGTTTGTTTGCATACAATTGTTCTATATATATTTTCTATATTTTAATTTATTTGTGCCACGTATCACTGTCTACCATCATTTATTTTATTTTATTTCTTGTCACCTCTATCCTTGGACATTCCTTGGACATTTTGACATTTTGATATTCTTCTCTGGTATTCTTTAATTCAATTTATTCAAGCCGTTTCTCTTCGATAATAGTATAGCTCTTTGATGATGGTGTGCTATTCCTGTAGGAATTAATATTCATGTCATTAACTTGTGCTACTCTTGTTTAAATTTATTATGCGTTATTATAATCATTACCTTGTTTGTTTCTTTTCTCTTCTTTTCTTTTATATTTCCTTTCTGCTAGTTACCTGCTGCCTTGGTTGCTTTGATTCTACTTTGGTTACATTTATTTATTAACTGACTGGGTGTTACATGATTGGTCCTACGTGACTTTCCTGACTATATGCGTTATCTGACGTTGTGAGATGGCTATATTTGATTTCGATTCTGTTTAGGTTGAATGTTTCATTCGTTTATTTATTCAGCCTTTCGTTCTGTGGTGGTTTCTTTGTTTCGTTGTTCTGCGTAGTTTGTTTCCTGCGGCGCGATAGGCAGTAACATGATGCGTCCTGCAATCTGCGGATCTTATTCGGGTTGATTTCATTTCTTTCATTTCATTCTATCTTCATCATTGTTTATACTTAACATTTACTTCATCCTACACTATTGCAAACGTATGATTTATATATTTATAAATAATAAATGATAGCCGTGGTATTGTTTTATTAATTGATTTATTCTTGATTTTAATCCGTCTGGGGTTCTATTTGTTGCCCGTTTGCTTTTATAATTACCTTTCCCGTGAGTCGTGGTAATGTTTTATTAATTGATTTATTCATGATTTTAATCCGTCTGGGGTCTTATTTGTCCGTTTATAATTACCTTTCCGTGAATAGTATTGGATATCGGACTTATCTTTTATGGTAAGTCTGATGGTAAGTATGGCTTCCTAGGATGGCGCGGTTGCGCGACGGATAGTTTAGCTGTCGGTAACTGAGATGTAGCAGATATCTGGCGCGCGGTGGGTAACTGCTGCGCGGCGGATAGTTGGTCGGTGGATAACCGTTACGGGATGAACGGCCGAGTATTGTATGGTAAATAAGTAGAATGCTTGTGGCCGATAATATTTGGCTGCCGGTGCTGCGGATGGTTACCAACTAAGGATAATTTGTAATTATTATCAACGGATAGTGTTGCGTACTTTACTTTATTTAGTGAGATACCGGAATGTTTTCCGCTATCGTTACCTTCCGTTGCATTCTATTCGTGTTTGGTTTCGTTCACTGTAATTTATTGAAAGTGTTTTACTGATGTATTTAGTCGCGGGCGCTTGTACGTTCCGTGTAATAATCAATTAATTAATTTGATAACTAATTTAATAGACAACAGACATAATGGGACGAACTGTAAATTTTACGAAATTCCTCGAAGGTTACGCATCTATATGGCGTATAGTTTATGGCTTAAGCTTCACGCGGTTTCTTATCTTTGGTTGACATGATCATCGGCGGCACTGGTTTACTCCATCTCCATGTGCCATATACTCGGTTGTGACATGGAGGAGGATCGTGAATTAATTGAATCGTTAAATTGCTGAGTTCTGATTAGGCCATTAATATTGAATATTGAATATCGGTGCGTGTGTGTTTGTGATTTGTGCGTGTACCCATTGCAATGAGTGGTGACATGTGCTATTGTGCTCCGTTTTCTGATATATTATATATATGTATTTATTTATATTTATTTATATATTTGTATATTTATATTTACATATTCATTATTATTATACTTATACATATTTTTATACTTATACTTATACCCAATTTGCATTTTACAGTTGAGACACGACGTTCCCATAATTTTCGTGTTATTTCCTTTTTGCTTCAAACATTTTGCGGACTGCAGCTTCGTCGTATTGCTTTTATCAATTTTTAACAATTTCAAAGCGAAGACAACTCGCAAGACGATCCATTTCGTCTCGGTTCAATTTTAACGTCCGTCCGTATTATTTTTTGTTCCACAAGAGATTTCGAATAGGTTTCTTTATTTATCATCCCTTCTTTTCGAGCGCCACGGAAGCAAGAGGAAAAGCAAGAGCGAGAGAACATTTCGCGTATACTTCATTTAACAATTTTAACCAACACGCGATGTACTCCACACACCTCTTAGATTTAACAACTGCTTTTCTCTTCTTCTCCCCTTAGCGCAAGGGTAAACCCCATTTGTCTCTTCTTTGGAACGCAACAAAACTTTCGAGGACTGGACGACCGAGCGATGGTCGCGCGGTCTTCGCTTATCTTTAACAAACGAAGTAGTCCGTATGTATTCTAAATGTTGAAGCCTCCTAGAGCTTTAAGCCATGCGAGACATTGAAATGCTGTTTTAACGGGAGCATGCATAATTGCTGCAAACATACTTTTATCACAAGTTCTAGCCACGCCACGGAGGCTTCGAAGTTCCTTCACCATTCGCTTTCCTCTCTTTTGTTACACAGTTTCAGACTACGATCAGGGGTACCGAAACGCTGTATTGATTGTAAACAACCATTTTTATCTTGGAGCGGAGCGTTCCTTTACTCGTTAGATTTGTCTTGTCGCGTGTGTATTCGCTTTTTCGACGCTTTTTAACCATTTAACTTGTTTAGCGAAGCTAAACGCACAGACAGACAAAAAAAAAGGAACAGCATCGCGCGTCAAACAGCGACGACCCATCTGAAGCGATCTTTCATTTATACACCGTTTGTAAACAGAGAGATGTATAAAGCGCGGGGAATCATTCGAAACCCTGGGGCTATTCGAGCTTGCATTTCAGCAAATTATCATCTCAAACATTTCACT